>NC_134783.1:64521487-64528987 GCF_046742065.1 Oratosquilla oratoria
TTAATTCATCATCGTTTCTCCTTCCTATTTCCTCCTTCATATTTCATCCTTCATATTCCTTCATAACTCCTCCACTCTTTCATTGATTTCTTCATTCCAGTGTCTTCACCTTTCTCTTTACTCTCTTCCATTCCCTTTACGTCATTCCACAGTATTTCCTTTACTCCCTCCTTCCTCCTCACTCTCTCATTCCTCCTCATTCTCTCATTCCTCTCTCATTCCTCCTCGTTTGATTTCTTCATTCTAGCGTATTCACCTTTCCTTTACTCTCTTCCATTCCCTTTACGTCATTCCACAGTATTTTCTTTACTCCCTCCTTCCTCCTCACTCTCTCATTCCTCCTCATTCTCTCATTCCTCTCTCATTCCTCCTCGTTTGATTTCTTCATTCTAGCGCATTCACCTTTCCTTTCATTCCCTTCCATTCCCTTTACGTCATTCCACAGTATTTTCTTTACTCCCTCCTTCCTCCTCACTCTCTCATTCCTCCTCATTCTCTCATTCCTCTTTCATTCCTCTCCTACTCTCTTCCTTCCATACGACACCTTCCATTCCCCCCTCCATTCCTTTTTTTTTTTTTTATCTCTTTCCCTCCATCAAGTCTCCATTTCCCTACTTTATGATATGAGCAGAAAGCTTTGCGGTTACAGTCTTGGTCGACTTCGCCACATTGCGTCAGTCTTAGATTTTTTTTTTTTTTTTTTTTTTTTAGATTTTTTTTTTTTTTTCCTGTCCTGGATTCATTCCGGTTCTGACAGAGTCCTGAACTCATTTATGCTCTGAATGCATGTGTGCCTGACTAAAAGGATTTTTTTTCGTGCTGCTTTCGTTCAACGCGTTATTTATACACGCGAGTGCGTTTCCAACTAAGCTTATTTATATCCTTTCTTAAAAAAAAACCGGTCTGAACGATGTGCCGAGTATCGGGTTAGTTTCGATCGCCCTTGGCACGGGGGGGAGACATGACGATTTCGGTCACAGCTAAGTGACTCCAGGTGTGAGTGAGTTTGTTTTGGTTAAGCCGAGTCCCGGCGGAGTCTTCCGATTCAGGGAGTGCCTCTTCCAACTTCCAGCTTCCAGCTTCCAGCTTCCAGGAGGTCTGGACGTTTGTTTTCTTATCCAAGGAGGAGAAGAGTGTGCTGGGCACAGAGGTCGACTGCAGGCGTGTTTTTTTTTTTCTTTTTTTTTCTCTCTCTCTCTCCTTCTTCGTTTTTTCTTCTTCTTTTTCTTTTTCGTTTTTTCTTCTTTTTATTTTTATTTTTTCTTTTCATTTTTCTTCTTCTCCTTCGTTTTTTTTTCTTCTCTTTCATTTTTCTTCTTTTTTCTTCTTTTTTCTTCTTTTTTCTTCTTTTTCTTCTCTTCTTTTTCTTCTTCTTTTTCCTCTTTTTCTTCTTCTTTTTCCTCTTTTTCTTCTTCTTTTTCCTCTTCTTCTTCTTCTTCTTTTTCTTTTTCGTTTTTTCTTTTTCTTCTTTTTTCTTCTTTTTTCTTCTTTTTCTTCTTTTTTCTTCATTTTCTTCTTCCATTTCTTCTTCCATTTCTTCTTCCATTTCTTCTTCCATTTCTTCTTTCTTCTTTTTCTTCTTTTTCTTCTTTTTTCTTCCATTTCTTCTTCCATTTCTTCTTCCTTTTCTTCTTCCTTTTCTTCTTCTTTTTCTTCTTCTTTTTCGCCTTTTTCTTCTTTTTCTTCTTTTCTGAGCAGTATTCGAACCCGGACCTCTGTAGTGACAGACGGGAATTCTACTAACCAGGCTATCGAGCCTCGTGTGTGTGTGTGTGTGTGTGTGTGTGTGTGTGTGTGTGTGTGTGTGTGTGTGTGTGTGTGTGTGTGTGTGTGTGTGTGTGTGTGTGTGTGTTTAGGTTATGTATTCCAAGCAGTTGGGCGCGCGCGTGTATCATTAGCGCTTCGAACATGGGTGTGCCGCATGGAATTCACCATCGTCGAAGCCCCCCCCCCGCCCCCACCCCACCCCCCCACCACCAATGTTCGAACCTTGACCTAGGAGGGACAACTATGTACCTTGTCAAGAATCAACTTGTACAAGCCCAAGCCACCAGTTCCTATGTTCACACACGCACACGTTCACACACACACACACACACACACACACACACACACACACACACACACACACACACACACACACACACACACACACACACGCACACACACATCTTAAATTCATAGCGTACTGAACAAAACTGCGTTTTCAATTGATAGTCTTAATCCTAAAAAAAAAAAATCTCCTCAAAATAGTTAATATATCAGAGGGATGAACATCTACAAGTTCTCAAATTTATTTCATTTGAATCAACGCTTCTGAAGAACCATCTTCAGGGAAGTGAAAACTTAGGTACACTAACGCCAAAGCACAAAAGCGCAAACTTACATCGTTAAACAAGTTACAAAGCAGAAAGAAAATATTCCACCCTTAGACACGCCAAAACGAAGGAATGATGTGATGGAAGCACTTTTTGGAAAAAGAGGAAGAGGAAGAGGAAGAGGAAGAGGAAGAGGAAGAGGAAAAGGAAAAGGAAGAGGAAGAGGAAGAGGAAGAGGAAAAGGAAAAGGAAAAGGAAAAGGAAAAGGAAAAGGAAGAAGAAGAAGAAGAAGAAGAACGCGAAGAAGAACGCGAAGAAGAAGAACGCGAAGAAGAAGAAGAACGCGAAGAAGAAGAAGAACGCGAAGAAGAAGAAGAAGAAGAAGAAGAAGAAGAAGAAGAAGAACGCGAAGAAGAAGAAGAAGAAGAACGCGAAGAAGAAGAAGAAGAACGCGAAGAAGAAGAAGAAGAAGAAGAACGCGAAGAAGAAGAAGAAGAAGAAAAAGAAGAAGAAGAACGCGAAGAAGAAGAAGAAGAACGCGAAGAAGAAGAAGAAGAACGCGAAGAAGAAGAAGAAGAACGCGAAGAAGAAGAAGAAGAAGAACGCGAAGAAGAAGAAGAAGAAGAAGAAGAAAAAGAAGAAGAACGCGAAGAAGAAGAAGAAGAACGCGAAGAAGAAGAAGAAGAACGCGAAGAAGAAGAAGAAGAACGCGAAGAAGAAGAACGCGAAGAAGAACGCGAAGAACGCGAAGAAGAACGCGAAGAACGCGAAGAAGAACGCGAAGAAGAAGAAGAACGCGAAGAAGAAGAAGAAGAAGAACGCGAAGAAGAAGAAGAAGAACGCGAAGAAGAAGAAGAAGAAGAACGCGAAGAAGAAGAAGAAGAAGAACGCGAAGAAGAAGAAGAAGAAGAACGCGAAGAAGAAGAAGAACGCGAAGAAGAAGAAGAAGAAGAAGAAGAACGCGAAGAAGAAGAAGAAGAAGAAGAACGCGAAGAAGAACGCGAAGAAGAAGAAGAAGAAGAAGAAGAAGAAGAAGAAGAAGAACGCGAAGAAGAACGCGAAGAAGAACGCGAAGAAGAACGCGAAGAAGAACGCGAAGAAGAACGCGAAGAAGAAGAAGAAGAAGAAGAAGAAGAAGAAGAAGAAGAAGAAGAAGAAGAAGAAGAAGAAGAAGAAGAAGAAGAAGAAGAAGAAGAAGAAGAAGAAGAAGAAGAAGAAGAAGAAGAAGAAGAAGAAGAAGAAGAAGAAGAAGAAGAAGAAGAAGAAGAAGGGAACGAAGTAAAGCCATGGTCAGGGGAAGTGGGTGCTAGCAGCCTCGACTCCAGAAATCTTTTTTTTTTCTGTTTTTGGGTCTGAAGGGATTGTGGAAATTCATCCTATTCAGCACGTCACGGATCACCACTTAGGGTGTGGGTGTGAAAAGCCTTCAAGTATCATGCTATGGTGCGTATCCCCCCGGATTTCCAGGCACGTTGTTGGAGCAGGAGATCAGGGGTGAAAATGCGGGGTTTGCCCCGGCTCAGCAAGTACTAAGAATCGGACAAACAACAGACAAACCAACAATCGTCATGTCAATGGTGGTCTGAGGCGACATACTTAAAAACCTTAAGTCTTTCATTGCTCCTTTTTTAATTAAATCACCTGGCGACTCTCAAAACGAAGACTATCAGCCATATCATTGATTTAGCGTCCTCGGGTCAGTGGCTGTCTCGGGATCTTTTGTCAAAAGAAGATTTCCTTCACCTAGGCGAGTGTTTGGGTGACTTCGTGTAACTCAACGTGTCGAGACTGTCTTGCCGACACCTTTCAACATGGCCACGCCCTTGTAGTTCAATATATTTGGTAGTGTCACCGTACTGAAGGGATCAATCAAGGAAGTTTCGACTTTTTCCGCAGATCGTATTCTAAATGAAGAAACAGATGTCTCGCTTTATGTAGTCTTTTCTGGCTAAACCCAGGCGATTTTATTCGGTTGGGAAAAGAACTCCAGTATCCTGAAGCCATCTGGGATTGTTTTCATCTTCAAGGTTTTCAAAAGGACTTTATTCATCTAGGAGTATCCAATCACGAGGATTCTCTCTATTACCTTGCTGTGGGGAACTGTTGCTCAACTGGAAGAAGCCCACATCTCAAAAAAAAAAAAAAAAAAAAAAAAAAAAAAATCCAATTACTGGCATAATAGTCAAAAACATAAAATATCCGGAAGAATTCAGAACGACGATATTTTTCACGTTTTTATTTATTCATTTATTTCTTTTTCTTCTTTTTTCTTCGGGGGATCTCGACAAGAGATGCACTCGTCCGGCGAAGAGAGAGGGGATGGAAAACAAACAGGAAAGAAACACAGTTGACTGCAACTTCAATTTATACATTAACCTCCACTATCTATATATCGTTCTCTTTCTCTCCTATATGTGTGTGTGTACTAAAATGCATACATATATTCATACACACACAGGTGGCGGTATATATATATATATATATATATATATATATATATATATATATATATGTGTGTGTGTGTGTGTGTGTGTGTGTGTGTGTGTGTGTGTGTGTGTGTGTATATGTATAGACAAAGAGAGTCAACGTTAGACTCGTCGAAATAAGTTTACTTTCTTTGTCTATACCATGGTTCCTGGACTCCAGCTCTTTACGAATCTATGTATATATACATACATACATACATACATATTATATATATATATATATATATATATATATATGTATACAGTCTATATATATATATATATATATATATATATATATATATGTGTGTGTGTGTGTGTGTGTGTGTGTGTGTGTGTGTGTGTGTGTGTGTGTGTGTGTGTGTGTGTGTATGTGTGTGTGTGTGTGTGTGTGTGCATGTATTTCTAAGACAGTTCCATAAGATTAGCGTTGGTAAGTTTGGTGCGGGCCTGTATGCGACAGATGTTAAAGAGATTCTAGACGGTATTGTGTCCTCATTTCGTCGCCATTATCGATCTTACTGTGTCTAAGGGCTATGATAGCAGAGAAACAGGTTGCATATGCCTCTTACGGATCTTCAACTATGTCTTCGTATCAGTGGGGTTTCTTTAATCTGATATCTTCCTGGACTTGCCCACGAGGCAGTGGTGTGTGTGTGTGTGTGTGTTGGGGAGGGCATTGTGTATGTCCATGCGTAGGCTCGGTAGGAGAGTTAGGGCAGGGGGAGAGAGCGAAAGGAAAGTGGGGGGGGAGAGGGAAGAGGGAGATGGATATAGACAGACTGATAGATAGACAGAGAGAGCGAGAGAGGGAGATAGACAGACTGATATATAAATAAATAAATAGATAGATTAGATAGATAGATAGAGAGAGAGAGAGGGGGGGGGAGGGAGAGATCCCCTCGAAGAACTTTGTCAACCCTGAGGGGAGTTAGAGGGGTTGCGGTTAGGCACGGATATGCACACATACACACACAATGTGCATTCACATACCTTTACTCACGCACACACACACACACACACACACACACACACACACACACACACACACACACACACACACACACACACACACACACACACACACACACACATGCAGGCAAACACACACACACACACACACACACACACACACACACACACACACACACACACACACACACACACACACACACACACACACACACACACACGCACACGCACACGCACACGCGCACACGCACACGCACACGCACACGCACACGCACACGCACACGCACACGCACACGCACACGCACATACACACACACACACACACACACACACACACACACACACACACACACACACACACACACACACACACACACACACACACACACACACACACACACACACACACAGCTTACAGGTGAACAGTTATTTTTATATCCTGGCTTCTACAAACCATTTTATTCATTGTTGCGGTACACTCAGGCTTGAGAAAGGTGAAAAAGCAGATGAAAAAGCACATGAAAGACTATTACTTCGGTATAGCGGCGAATTAAAAGTTTGTTGAATGATTAGAAAATTCCCCGAAAATAACGCTACTTGTTTAAGACTCATTCTAACTGCACCCTCCCCGCCGTTGTGGCCAAGTCCCCTCAGCTGAATGAAATGGTCTGTAATCGTTTAACACAAAACCCAACAAAATCGTGACCTTGCTGAAGGGGTCAAGATTTTGCGCTGCGACACTACTCGAAGGGAATCTATAACTGTGTTATTGTGTACTGTACATAAACGTAGTTCTGAACAAATTATGAAAGACAAGTTCCCGTGAAGGGACGGGTATTGATGTATGTCCCCACCCCTGCCCTGATTCGCTAAAGAGTTGTACCCTGTATCCTAACACCCTTGAGCAACTGTGATCCATACCACACCAGATGTCTCCATTCCTCTTTGGGGTTAATGCTATACTCACCAATTGGTTAACTATAACGACACCCTTCACCTGAACTATTCCTACAAACGCCAAGCAATTTGATTCGCCTAAGGTTAACACCCCATCCTCAAAAGGTCGAGAGGAGAATAGAAAACTAATTCAAGTGCATTCTCGCTCCTCGGGTGGTCTAGAAACGTTCTGAATATCCTATTAGATGTGATATGAAAACATCTTCGTTTTATTGCCCTTCCCTCCATATGTAGATCACAGAGCTGCTCCGAGGGAGAGAGAGAGCAAGCGGGTGTGGCCTTAACGGCTTTTGTAAAATCCACGAAGGAATTAGGCTTACGAGTGTATACAGAAAAAAATAGAGGCTTACACCCAACCCTGTGTGTGTGTGTGTGTGTGTGTGTGTGTGTGTGTGTGTGTGTGTGTGTGTGTGTGTGTGTGTGTGTGTGTGTGTGTGTGTGTGTGTGTGTGTGTGTGTGTGTGTGTGTGTGTGTGTGTGTGTGTGTGTGTGTGTGTGTGTGTGTGTGTGTGTTTGTATGTGCGTGTGTGATACAAATATCACATAAGAAATTTAGATTGTTCAGAATGCATTTCTCATGTGGTCATTGTGTATAAACCAGTTTTAAGCGTTCGAAAACTCAAAATAAAAGGACTTATCAATTGGGAAGATACCTTTTCATTTTTTTTCTTTACATATAACATGTGTTGAAAATGATCTCGTTATTTTTTCATCATGTAGTTGTACTACACAGGATATATTTTGGCTCTCGCCAGACTATTCAATTCAACTTTTCGAACGTCATCGTGG
>NC_134783.1:64541487-64546487 GCF_046742065.1 Oratosquilla oratoria
GGGAATAACGCTGATAGACCGAAAGAGAGCAAGTTGGGTGAGAGAGCAGACTAGAGTGAAAGATATTGTGGAGGCGGTAAAAGAGAGGAAGTGGAATTGGGCAGGTTAGTGCGAACGACTGATGAGCGATGGAGCAAGTATGTTACTGAGTGGACGCCGCGAGATGGGAAGCGTGGAAGAGGGAGACCAGACAGAAGATGGAGAGACGAGATAGAGATGTTTACAGAAGTTACGTGGCAGAGGTTGGCGCGTTCGTGTGAATCATGGAATACTATGAAGGAGGCCTTTGTTCAGCAGTGGACTCAGGATGGCTGATTTGATTGATCGATTGACTATAAAAAATCGACAAATGCTCGTGGGATCTGTGAGCAACCACAACATCAAACTATTGCAGGAAAGCCATGACGTTACCTAAAGTGCAACGGGAAATTATACAAAGGCCCCCAAAGTCGTGATGATGGGAGGATTCGCCTGGAAACATTTCAACTTGTGTTTGGTCTCCTTCTACCGTCCGTAGAGCATCGGCACCTCGTGGAAACATTTCAGCTTGTGTTTCGTCTTCTTCCACCGTCCGTGGAGCATCGGCTCCACGTGCAAAGCCATCCTGCTTCTTCCATTACGGACCTGGAGGCGGAGACACCCTTCTTTAATCGAGTTAAAATTCAATCAGCTCTCGCTCTCCCATTCTGTCTTTCTGTATCTCAGTCTCGCTCTCGCTCTTTCCTCCGTCGTTATCCATTTCTCTCTCTCTCTCTCTCTCTCTCTCCCTATCTCTCTCTCTCTCTCTCTCTCTCTCTCTCTCTCTTTCTCTCTCTCTCTCTCTCTTTCTCTATCTATCAATCTATCTCTATCTATCTATCTCTCTACCTATCTCTCTCTATATATATATTTATCTCTCTCTCTCTCTCTCTCTCTCTCTCTCTCTCTCTCTCTCTCTCTCTCTCTCTCTCTCTTTCTCTCTCTCTCTTCACTAACCTAGTTCCAATCCAGTCAGCTCATTCTCCCTCTTTCCTCTGCTTATCTCCTATCTTTATCTTTACTTCTCTTACCGTCCTTTTCTCTTTTCTCTCTCTTCATTAATGATATTGAATTTCAATCAGTCCCTGCGTTCTCTCTCCGTCCGTCTTCCTCTTCCTCCTGATCCACTCTCTTCCTCTCCCACTTTTTCTCTCTTTTTCTCTTCTTCCCTCCTTTTCCCCTTTCTCCTCCTGTGCAGCTCTTCATAGTGCTGCATCACTCAGTTATTTACATTCGGGTCAAACAAGTCAACTATCACATCACCGAAGCATTTTCATCATTTACTTCGTCTCGCTTTCCTCCTCAAGGTAAAATAATAAAGATGTCAAAGCCTACCTTTTCTATAAACTTGGTATTGACTTGAGAGTAGCTAAAGGTACTTCTAATTTCCAATGATAGACTGATATATTGCTGATATGTATTTCACCATATCTGATATTATGTATTTCAAAATATCTGATGTTATACATATCACCATATTTGATATCATGTATTTCACCATATTATGAGTTTCACCATATCTCCTATCATGTTTTTCACAATATCTGATATCATGCATTTCACCATTTCTGCTATTATGAATTTCAACAAGCTATTGAGCGCATCTTTTCTATTTTGAAGAAAGGTTCTTCATTATGTAGTCAACAAAGGAGGCAGGGTCATTTTCCTCGCCACGCAAGCGAACATGATATTCCATTTTTCGTATTTCTCGAGCTCAGGACCGAGATATTTATTCTGAAAACAGCAAAAGCGTATTGCTCTAAACCCGTGGTCCTTACCCTGGGGTCTGTGGACCTCTAAGGGTCCAAGAGGACCCCATGCGGGTCCAAAAATTCGAAATCTAGTGACAGTTAGTGGATGCGTAGAGATTTTATTCAGTGTTGATGTGGCCTGCAGAAAGTTAAGGAACAGCAATACATAAATATGGGGTGACAGTTAGCGGAGGCATAAAGCTTTTATTCAACGTTAAAGTGGCCTGCAGAAAGTTAAGGAACAGCAATGTATAAGTATGGGGTGACAGTTAGCGGATGCATAGAGATTTTATTCAGTGTTGATGTGGCCTGCAGAAAGTTGAGGAACAGTAATACATAAATATGGGGTGACAGTTAGTGGAGGCATAGAGCTTTTATTCAGCGTTGAAGTGACCTGCAGAAAGTTGAGGAACAGTAATACATAAATATGGGAGATATGAGGAAATAAGTTGAGATCCACTGCCCTAAACCAACATATAACACATTTTTCCCTTACTTGTTCCCTTCCCTCGTTTCCTCTTTATTATGCAGCACGAACAGAAACCCGAAGTACAAAAACAAAAGTCTTTGCGGGGTAAAAACAATACTATTACCAACGCAACATATCTCGAAGGAGGACTGATGTTTATCTACCGTAAGCAATAAAAGAGAAAGAATCTTGATCAGCTGAGAGCATCGAAGTTAATGCATTTTGATTTATTGAAAGCCTTTGACGATACGCCTTATGAATATGTTAAGAAAAGATAAAAGACAGAGAAAAATTAGTTATCCATCTGATAAAAGTAAGTGATCGGCTGAAAGAGAAGACACGTGGGGGCAGCAATAATCCTCAAATAAGGCTGATTGACTTTCAATGTTTTTACATGGCCGATGGAAGAAAATCTTATTCAGAAGAAAGTAACCTCTCGCCATTTAAGAAGAATTTGTAATGATTCAGCTGAGGGGAACAGAGGAGCCTTGAGAAATTAAGAAAAAAATATCCGATCAAGAGCACTTTCTTTTTCTTTCTTGAGAAAATAATTTAGTAACCACGTAGGTCTGAATTCTACACTTCGAGGACCGACCCTCAGTGACAAAATGAACGTGACTTAGCCAGAGGAAAATACATAAAGTGTCACAAGAGGATCAGTGTCCAATCGAAGGACTTTCTAACTCTTCTGTCTCAGGAACAACACTGAACTCTTTTGGAGGAAAGTAATTCTCGCCAGATCAAGCGTTGTAAACGATATGTGTGCTTGTCGACGCGCGCTTTGTGTATTTACCTAACTATACTATACGTGTGTGTGTGTGTGTGTGTGTGTGTGTGTGTGTGTGTGTGTGTGTGTGTGTGTGTGTGTGTGTGTGTGTGTGTGTGTGTGTGTGTGTGTGTGTGTGTGTGTGTGTGTGTGTGTGCGCGTATGCATGTATAACGAGCGTGTGCTGCGCGCGCTTGCGCCTGCGCTCGTGTATCGGAAATTGCCAATCTTTATCAAGCGAGCTGCTCATCTCACTGTTTGCAACTCGTTATCCTTTACCCCCACCAACACGGCGACGTCCCGCCTCGTCCCTTCCCTTCCGTCAACGACCCGGGCGATTTCATTCAGGTCTGGAGGCGGGCCCGGGCTGTAAGGAGTCGAGAGACCCCTACGAGGAAGGATTCCCGGACGATCGAGACCTCCTTTAAGCCATAGCTTCCGATCTCTGCTGTATAAAAAAATTACTGAATGAAATTCGTCAGGTTCCCCGCCCACCATGTTGAAGAAGCTCCCCCCTCGTGATCAACTAATACGCATGGGTGCTTATCCCTGCGAGCCTGTGTGTGTGTGTTTGTGTGTGTGTGTGTGTGTGTGTGTGTGTGTGTGTGTGTGTGTGTGTGTGTGTGTGTGTGTGTGTGTGTGTGTGTGTGTGTGTGTGTGTGTGTGTGTGCGCGCGCGCGCGCCCCGGGCTTTAGGTAATGTTGTGACCTCTCACTCACTCACCCCACACACACACACACACACACACACAAACACACGTCCTTGCCTACCAGAGTTGGAATGCTGGCTTGAAGTTCCGTGGTATTTTGCAGCCCTGGGCGGGAACTAAACTCAGATTGTAGAAACAGCGGTCGAGCACGGTACCACAACATCAGTATTTGCATATGTATATATATATATATATGCAAAGTAGACCACTTGAGAAAAAGAAACTAACGAAGCAGAGCGCTTTCGTATATTACATCTTCTTGCACTGAAGATGTAATATACGAAAGCGCTCTGCTTCGTTAGTTTCTTTTTCCAAGTGGTCTACTTTGCATAAGTGAACACACGTACCCGTGTTCTTATTAGCATATATATATATATATATATATATATATATATATATATAAATATGTATATATATATATATAAATATGTATATTTATATACATAGATATACATGTATATATATATGTATATATATACATATATATACATATATATACATATATATACATATACATATATATATATGCATATATATACATACATATATATAAATACATAATATATATATATACATATAAATACATACATATATATACATACATAATATATATATACATATATATATATATATATATATATATATATATATATATACATATATATATATATATATATATATATAAGGGAACCTGTAATGTTATAACACATTTGGAAATGTACAATTTAAACCCACTATTGGAGAAATAATATCAGAAGTATAGGAGGTCCGTATATTTCGACTACTATCTGTAGTTCTCTTCAGCAGGATGAAGAGGACTGCAGATAGTAGTCGAAATATACCGTTTTCCTGTACTTCTGATATTATTTCTCCGATAGTGGGTTTAAAGTGTATTTATATATATATATATATATATATATATATATATATATACATATATATATATATATATATATATATATATATATAAACCGAGTATCCCTCTATCGTAGAAAAGAAAGTTGTTCGAAGCTACGTATATTGTGATCCTCATCAACGTGGTTGTACAAAAGAGTGGGTGGACATGGTGGTAGCTTTGAACCCAGGTCATGACCCCAAGGTCAAATTGACCCCAGGTCAATTTTTTGGCGTGAGAAGTGGTAGATTCAGTTTTGTGCAGACAAAGTGACGTCCAATATTTTTGACAGGATCAGTTTATACATACGCACACACACACACACACACACACACGCACAGACACACACACACACACACACACACATATTATATATATACAGTATATATATA
>NC_134783.1:64551487-64556487 GCF_046742065.1 Oratosquilla oratoria
GATAGAGCAAGAGGAGGAGGAGGAGGAGGAGAAAGAAGGAGAAAGAAGGAGAAAGAGGAAGAGGAAGAAGATGAAAGAAAATACTAGGATGAATAGGAATGGGAAGAGGAAAAGAAGGAGGAAGAGGAAGAACGAGGAGGAGGAAGAAGGTGAGGAAAAAGAGTAGGGTAGAATAGGAATGGGAAGAGGAAAAGAAGGAGAAAGAGGAAGAAGATGAAAGAAAATACTAGGAAGAATAGGAATGGGAAGAGGAGGAGAAGGAGAAAGAGAAAGAGGAAGAAGATGAAAGAAAATACTAGGAAGAATAGGAATGGGAAGAGGAAAAGAAGGAGAAAGAGGAAGAGGAAGAATTGAAGAAAAAAGAAGTAAGAATAGGAATGGGAAGAGGAAGAGAAAGAGAAAGAGGAAGGGGAAGAGGAAGAGGAGAGAGGAAGAGGAGAGAGGAAGAGGAGAGAGGAGGAAGAGGAGAGAGGAGGAGGAGGAGGAGGAGGAGGAGGAGGAGGAAGAGGGTTAAGGTTGTTTGTTGAGTAAACCGCCCGATTTGGCCGTGAAGGGAATTAGCAGAATGGACTCCCTCCCCCCTTCAGCTCCCGAGGGGAAGAGACGCGGAAAGCAGCGAGAGAGAGAAAGGGCGAGCGGGAATGAAAGAAGGTGGGGGGGGAGTAGGGAGGTAGGGAGGTAGGGAGGGAGGGAGGAATAGGGAGGGAGGGAGGGAGGGAGGGAGGGAGGAAGGGAGGGAGGAAGGGAGGAGGGAGGGAGGAAGGGAGGGAGAGAGGGAGGGAGGAAGGGAGGGAGGGAAGTAGGTAGGGAGGGAAGGAAGGAGGGAGCAAAAGGTGGAAGAAGGGGAGGGAAGGAAAGAAGAGGGAGGAGAAAAAGTAGAAAGAGGCGAGAGAGAAAAAGAGAAAAAAGAGAAGGAGAAAGAGAAAGAGAGAAAGTAAGAGAAGGAGAAAGAGAAAGAAAGAGATAATTAGGGAATGAGTGAAAGGGAGAGGGAGAGAGAGAGAGAGAGAGAGAGAGAGAGAGAGAGAGAGAGAGAGAGAGAGAGAGAGAGAGAGAGAGAGAGAGAGAGAGAGAGAGAGAGAGAGAGAGAGAGAGAGAGAGAGAGAGAGAGAGAGAGAGAGAGAGAGAGAGAGAGAGAGAGAGAGAGAGAGAGAGAGAGAGAGAGAGAGAGAGAGAGAGAGAGAGAGAGAGAGAGGATGGAGAAAAACGAATATACAACAAAGAAAGTGAAAGGAGCCAGAACTGCTGAAAATAGAAATAAACGTAATCTGACGAAGAAGAAGAAAAAAAAACGCGAAGACGCGAAGGAGTGCGAATAATGCAATAAAGGCGCACAAAAGGGGAAAAGGAGAAAAAAAGGAGAAGAGAAGAACACAAGGGAACGTAGCCCGAAGAACTCCTGTGAGGAATGTAAGATATGTGAAGAAAGAAAAATAAGACGAAAGAACGTAATAAATAAGATAAGGGAGAGGAGGACGCAAGGAAAGAAATAAGAAGGAACGAGAGGAAGGAGAGAAAGGTTAAAAGCCGAACGGGAAGAAAGGAGAGCTTGAACGAGGAGACCAACACAGGAATAAGGATAACAAAGGAAGAGGATGACGTCAGGAGACCTTTTGGTCCATAAATGGGTCGGATGCGGGGAAAAATAGACCCCCCCCAAAAAAAAAAAAAAATCAATAGAAAATGAAAATAGAATTATAAATAAGTAAATAGACAAAGGAATAAAGTGGGTAAATAGATAATGACAAAAGATAAGCAAGCAGGAAGATATCAATAACATATACTAAATGATAAATAAACGAATAACAAACAGATAAATAACGAATTTCCAAATAACTTGTTGTTATTTCTACCTGTATGCATAACCTTACATTTATTTGTGTTAAATCTCATTAGCCACTTTTCAGACCATTGCTGTAGTTTATCCAAACCTTCTTGAATATCTAATTGGCTTAATAGAAAGAAGCAAGGGGAGAAAAGAGGCTGGATTATGGATGGGGAGATTAGTGGAACGGATAGAAAAGACAAAAGAAAAAATGAAAATGGGTTGAAGGGGGAGGGGGATTATGGGGAAATGGAGGTAAAGGGTGAAGAGATACTAAACGTATAGGAAGGCATGGGAGAGCAGAGGCGAGTGGAGGGACGGAGATGAGGTCACGGGGGAGGAGAGGAGAGGAGAGGAGAGGAGAGGAGAGGAGAGGAGAGGAGAGGAGAGGAGGGGAGGAGAGGAGAGGAGAGGAGAGGCTGTAAGGTAAGATGAGGGGGGAAGGGAAAGGGGAAGAGGAGGGGAAGAGGAGGGGAAGAGGAGGGGAAGAGGAGGGGAAGAGGAGGGGAAGAGGAGGGGAAGAGGAGGGGAAGAGGAGGGGAAGAGGAGGGGAAGAGGAGGGGAAGAGGAGAGGAAGAGGAGGGGAAGAGGAGGGGAAGAGGGGAGTGAGATGAGAGGGGAAGGGAAGGGGAAGAGGAGGGAAAGAGGAGGCGAGAGGGGAGTGAGATGAGAGGGGAAGGAGAATGGGGAGGGGAGGAGAATGGAGTGGTGATGACAGTGGGGAGGTAATGGGAGTGGGAGGGATAGTAGGGAGGGAAGGAGGATGGGAGTGGGGAGAATATTGGAGTGGGGAGGGGAGTGGAGTGTGTAAGGAGGATGGAAAAGGAAGGGTGAAGAGAGAAGGGTGGATTGGGGAGGGTAGATTGGGGAGGGTGGATTGGGGAGGGTGGAGTGGGGAGGGTGGAGTGGGGAGGGTGGATTGGGGAGGGTGGATTAGGGAGGGTGGATTGGGGAGGATGGAAAAGGAAGGGTGAAGAGGGAAAGGTGGATTGGGGAGGGTGGATTGGGGAGGGTGGATTGGGGAGGGTGGATTGGGGAGGGTGGATTGGGGAGGGTGGATTGGGGAGGGTGGATTGGGGAGGGTGGATTGGGGAGGGTGGATTGGGGAGGGTGGATTGGGGAGGGTGGATTGGGGAGGGTGGAGTGGGGAGGGTGGAGTGGAGAGGGTGGAAAAGGAAGGGTGAAGAGGGAAGGGTGAAGAGGGAAGGGTGGATTGGGGAGGGTGGATTGGGGAGGGTGGATTGGGGAGGGTGGATTGGGGAGGGTGGATTGGGGAGGGTGGATTGGGGAGGGTGGATTGGGGAGGGTGGAGTGGGGAGGGTGGAGTGGGGAGGGTGGATTGAGGAGGGTGGAGTGGGGAGGGTGGAGTGGGGAGGGTGGATTGAGGAGGGTGGAGTGGGGAGGGTGGATTGAGGAGGGTGGAGTGGGGAGGGTGGAGTGGGGAGGGTGGAGTGAGGAGGGTGGAGTGGGGAGGGTGGATTGGGGAGGGTGGAGTGGGGAGGGTGGAGTGGGGAGGGTGGAGTGGGGAAGGTGGATTAGGGAGTGGGAAGTGCAGTGGATGGAGTGGAGAATGTAGGGGAGTGGATGTATAAGAAGTGGTGTGTTAGGGCGTTGATGGGGCAAGAAAGGAACGAGGAGACGGGCGAGGAGGGAGCGAGGGAAGGGAAGAGGATATGAGGGGAGAGGAGGGAAGTAATGGGGGGAGGGAGGAAGCGAGGGGGTGTAAGTGATCACAAACATTAGAGTAAAAACATTGTGAGACGTTAACATAGAATAAAGGGGAGGCAGAGTGAGCTGAGAAGGGGAGAAGGTAGAGGGGGACATGGAAAGTAGAGGGAAGATTATAGGGTCGGAGAAGAAGGGGGCGTAGAGAAGGTGCGTGTGTGTATAGGTGTGTATGAGCATGTGTGTGTGTATGTGGTATATGTGTGTCTATTTACCTAGTTGTGTTTACCTAGTATCTTACGGGAAAGGGGAGATAAGCTCGTGGTGTCCCGTCTTTATGTCTCTCCATATTCAGTTTGCTCTTGAATTCTTGTATTGTTTTTGCACACACTATTTTTTCATTCAATGTGTTCCATATATCTACCACTCTGTGGGGAAAGGTGTGTGTGTGTGTGTGTGTGTGTGTGTGTGTGTGTGTGTGTGTGTGTGTGTGTGTGTGTGTGTGTGTGTGTGTGTGTGTGTGTGTGTGTGTGTGTGTGTGTGTGTGTGTGTGTGTGTGTGTGTGTGTGTGTGTGTGTGTGTGTGTGTGTGTGTGTGTGTCTTGATAGACAGATAAACAAGTACTCTGAATGAAACCACAAAACACTTTCGTAAACAAAGTCAGAAATCATTTCTTGCCTTTGAAACTAAATTGTCTTTCCAAGAGGACTGAACTGGCTTCCGTGAAATGTCACGGCTGCAATAACAGGGAGGCCTTAACAAGGGGGAAAACTGGCAGGCCTGATAATAGGAATAATATTTGTGGTAGCAACAGGATAATATTAATAATATTTGGAATGGCAGGAGTAGCAGTAGTAGGGGAAAGGAGTAGAAGAGGAAATAAGGGAGAAGATGGATGAGGGAGGATGAGGGAGGATGAGGGAGGATGAGGGAGGATGAGGGAGGAGGATGGAGGATGAGGGAGGATGAGGGAGGATGAGGGAGGATGAGGGAGGATGAGGGAGATAGAGTAAGAGAGAAGGAGAAGGAGAAGAAGAGGGAGAAGGAGAATTGAGAAGGAGAAGGAGAAGGAGAAGGAGAAGGAGAAGGAGAGGGAGAGAAAAGGAAAGAGAAAAAGAGCGAAAGAATGGAGGAGGGAAAGGGAGGAGGGTGAGGAAGAAAGAGGGTGAAGGAGAAAGAGGGTGAGGAATAAGGACCGTGAGGGAGAAGGAGGGGGAAGGAGAAGGAAGAGTAGTGAGAGGGAGAGGAAAAAGGAGGTAAAAGGAGGGAGAGAGAGAGACAGAGGGAAAAGGATGGAAAGAAGCGGGTAAAGGCGAAGGAATGTGAAGATCTTACGGAGACCGTCTTGCACAAAGATCACATCAAAAGAGTCCCCCGTGGCCTCGACATAAAGACTGTCCCCTCACAAACTCACACTACCCCTGCAATAGAGGACCATCACTAATCCTCTCCACCAAATCCTCCAGTTCCCCTTACTCGCTATAATCTTCGCAATCGATCGAGAACTTCA
>NC_134783.1:64561487-64568987 GCF_046742065.1 Oratosquilla oratoria
ACCTTTCTCTCCTTCTCACTTCCTCCTACCTCTGTTACCCCTCCAACTCTTTCTCTCTAACACACACTCTCTCTCTCTAACACTCCCTTTCTAACACACTCCCTTTCTAACACACTCTCTCTAACACTCTCTCTCTAACACTCTCTCTAACACTCTCTCTCTCTCTAACACTCTCTCTCTCTAACACTCTCTCTCTCTCTAACACTCTCTCTCTAACACTCTCTCTCTCTAACACACTCTCTCTCTCTAACTCTCTAACTCTCTCTAACTCTCTCTAACTCTCTCTCTCTCTCTCTAACACTCTCTCTAACACTCTCTCTAACACTCTCTCTAACACACACTCTCTCTCTAATACTCTCTCTCTAACACTCTCTCTAACACTCTCTCTCTCTCTAACACTCTCTTTAACACTCTCTCTCTCTAACTCTCTCTCTCTCTCTAACTCTCTCTCTCTCTCTCTAACTCTCTCTCTAACACTCTCTCTCTAACTCTCTAACTCTCTCTCTCTCTCTCTCTCTCTCTCTCTCACCCTCTCACTCTCTTACATTGTCACACCCTACAGTGGAATAACCACAATGACGTTACGCATAACTGACGAAACGAAAACAATGACACAATGTAAACAACGCCGCTACGCCAAAAAATGACGTAACAGAAAAACCCAATACTGTTGTATGAACAACGACGCCGCACAAACAGCGGTCAGGGAAAGGAGAAAAACAAACAACAAAGAAAACCAATTCAATACATTTTACACTGGCCAGCCTTAGGACGGCTTGGGTTCGAGTTTCCGCGTTCCCCGAAACATCGCTAGGTCGATTCATGACAACAATAAAAGCTGGACTGCCAGAAATTCCTCAGAGGCACAGGGTGACAGGGACCTCGGTGACACTGGGAACAAATTCTTCGGCCCGGAATAAAGCCTGGAATTCTTCACGCTCTGATACAGCCGTATAGGCAACTCAGCAGTGATTGGAGAGTGTGTCTGTGTGTGTCTGTGCGTGTCTGTGTATGTTTGTGTCTCTGCGCGCGTGTCTATATATGTTCATGTGTGTATTTGTGTGTGTGTGTGCGTGTGTGTGCGTGTGTGTGTGTGTGTGTGTGTATTCACCTCGGATCTGCTGCAGTCTCTGTCGAGACAGCCAGACACCACCCTACGGTAGTGAGCTCAGGGCTCATTATTTGCCGATCTCTGGGTAGGTCTGAGACCACTCACACACCACACGTGTGTGTGTGTGTGTGTGTGTGTGTGTGTGTGTGTGTGTGTGTGTGTGTGTGTGTGTGTGTGTGTGTGTGTGTGTGTGTGTGTGTGTGTGTGTGTGTGTGTGTGTGTGTGTCTGTGTCTGTGTGTGTGTGTGTGTGTGTGTGTGTGTGTGTGTGTGTGTGTGTGTGTGTGTGTGTGTGTGTGTGTGTGTGTGTGTGTGTGTGTGTGTGTGTGTGTGAGTGTGTGTGCGTGTGCGTGCGTGAACGTGTGGGGTGATGCGTCTATGTGTTTGTATTTTATTCTTGTTTCTGCCTCAAAGTCAGTTCACTTTGACACTGTCAGATCGGCTCCCCCACGATTTTTCGTCGGTCCTGAATGGCAGCAGAGGCGGAAGGAAGGAGAGGCGAAAAGGGAGAGTGGAGGGGGAAAAGAAGAAGAGGAGAAGAGGGAGGAGTGAGGATGAGGAAGGACTAGAAAGAAACACAAGGAGAAAGAGGAGGGAGAGGAGGAGGAGGACGATGGGAGAAGGAGGAAGACGAGGGGGGAAGGAGGAATAGAGGAGGACGAGGGGGAGGAGGGGAGACAAGGGGAGGAGGAGGAGGAGGAAAAGAAGAGGAGAAGGATCGAGTAACGAATAAGACAGAAAGAAACACAAGGGGGGAGAAAGATGTCGAGGGAGAGAAGGAAGAGGACGAGGGGGAGGAGGAAAGTGTAGAGGAGGACGAGGGGGAGAAGGAGGACGAAGGGGAGGAGGAGGAGGAGGAGGAGGAAGAGAAAGAGGAGGAGGGAGAGTAGAGGGAGGAAAAGGAGGAGGACGAGGGGGGAGGAGGAGGAGGACAAGGGGGAGGAGGAGGAGGAGGCGTGGGGGGAGGGAAGGAGGACGAGGAAGAAGGTAGGCGGGGAGAAGGAAGGGAAGGGAGAAGATGAAGGAGGAGAGAGAGGAAGGGCAGAAAGAGGAGTGGAAGGAGGGAGAGGAAGGAGAGAAGGAGGGAGAGAAGGTTAGAGAGAGGTGAAGGGGAGGAGAAGGGGAGGAGGAGAGGAAGGAAGTATGGGGGGGAGGAGAAAGAGAGGAGAGGAAGGAAATAAGAGGAAAAGAGGAGTGAAGTACGAGGGGAGGAGAAAGAGGAGAGGAAGGAAGAATGAATTGAAGAGGAGGGAAGGAGAGGAGGAGGGGGAGGGGGAGGGGGAAGGGGAGGAGGGGAAGGAGAAGGGGGAGGGGGAGGGGAGGAGAAAGAGGAGGAGAGGAAGGAAGAATGAATTGAAGAGAAGGGAAGGAGAAGAGGAGGGGAGGGGGAAGGGGAGGGGGAGGGGGAGGAGGGGAGTAATGGGAACTAAGAGAGGGAGGAAGGGAAGAAGAAGGGGGAGGGGGGAGGGGGAGGGGAGGAGAAAGGAAGAGGAGGAAGACAAGAGGAAAAGAGAGGGAGAAGGAGGGGAGTGGGAGGGGAGGAGAAAGGAAGAGGAGGAAGACAAGAGGAAAGGAGAGGGAGAAGGAGTAAAGCAGGAAGAGCAGAAAGAGGAGACGAACAGGGAGCTGGAGAAAGAGGAGAACAAAGAGGAGGAGAAAGAGAAGGAATAAGAGCAGTAGGACGGAAAGGAGAAAGAGAAGGAGGGGGAAGTAGTGGAGGAAGAAGAGAAAGAATAGAAAGACGATAAGAAGAAAGAGAATGGGAAAAAGAGCAATAGGAAGAGGAGGAAAAATAATAGGAAGAGGCAGAAGAAGGAAGGGAGGAAGAATAGGAGGAAAAAAAGAACAAGAAGAAGAAGAACAAGAAGAACAAGAAGAAGAACAAGAAGAAGAACAAGAACAAGAAGAACAAGAAGAACAAGAACAAGACCAAGAAGAAGACCAAGAAGAAGAAAAAGACCAAGAAGAAGAAGAAGACCAAGAAGAAGACCAAGAAGAAGACCAAGAAGAAGAAGAAGAAGAAGAAGAAGAAGAAGAAGAAGAAGAAGAAGAAGAAGAAGAAGAAGAAGAAGAAGAAGAAGAAGAAGAAGAAGAAGAAGAAGAAGAAGAAGAAGAAGAAGAAGAAGAAGAAGAAGAAGAAGAAGAAGAAGAAGAAGAAGAAGAAGAAGAAGAAGAAGAAGAAGAAGAAGAAGAAGAAGAAGAAGAAGAAGAAGAAGAAGAAGAAGAAGAAGAAGAAGTAGAAGAAGAAGAAGAAGAAGAACGCGAAGAAGAAGAAGAAGAAGAACGCGAAGAAGAAGAAGAAGAACGCGAAGAAGAAGAAGAAGAAGAAGAAGAAGAAGAAGAAGAAGAAGAAGAACGCGAAGAAGAAGAAGAAGAAGAAGAACGCGAAGAAGAAGAAGAAGAACGCGAAGAAGAAGAAGAAGAAGAAGAAGAACGCGAAGAAGAAGAAGAAGAACGCGAAGAAGAAGAAGAACGCGAAGAAGAAGAAGAAGAACGCGAAGAAGAAGAAGAACGCGAAGAAGAAGAAGAAGAAGAAGAAGAAGAAGAAGAAGAAGAAGAAGAAGAAGAAGAAGAAGAGGAAGAAGAAGAAGCAGAATGCGAAGACCGCGAAGAACGCGAAGAAGAACGCGAAGAACGCGAAGAAGAAGAAGAAGAAGAAGAAGAAGAAGAAGAAGAAGAAGAAGAAGGAAATAAGTAAGTTAGTTACATTGAAATATACTTTCATAGTCCTCCCCCTACTCTCCTCCTCCTCCTCTCAGTCTACCGTCTCCTTACTGTGAAACGGAAAAACACTTAATTCTTTCATAAGTCATGAATGTAATATCTGGATTATTGGAGCAGACTGTTCGAAGGAAGATATGGAGAGAAAAATTACTCTATCATTTCAGAGCCGGAGCTAGACGTAGATGGAGGAAACTGCAATATACGATGTATGGCTTATCTAATTAGTATCTTATTTTTTTTAGACATCGAGTATTAGCTTATCCCATCCTGGAAGCACCTGCGATGGTTTTGTTGCAACTTATGTTGTTCTATTTATGTAAGATACGATGATATTCTTTCATTGTAAGGTCTCTTCTCAATGTTGTTGAATTTAGTTTTGTTGTCACAAGAAGAGGAAATAGAAAATGAAAAGAATCAAGGAAGAAGAGGAGGAGGTTAGGAGGAAGAGAAGGAGGAGAGGTGGAGAAGAAGCAGGACATGGAACAGAACTTCTGCCTTTCTTATTCTTTGACAGTGGGTTAATAAGTTATTTTACAAATCTGCCACTACATTATATCATCCTAATATATATATATATATATATATATATATATATATATATTATACATATATATATATATATATATATATATATATATATATATATACATATATATAAAGATATAATGTAGTAGCACATCTGTACAATGAGACTTATTAACACAGTCGAAGAATAACATAAGAAAGACAGAAGATCTGTATATTTCGACCACTAACTGTGGTCTTCTTCAGCAGATTAATACAGAATGTTGAGTGCGCGAGTAAATATAGCTGAGAGGGGTAAATTTAGGGGACAGGGAAAAGGGGAGGGGGACTCAGGTTATATGTCCTTGATGAGGTCAGGTCAAAGGTTGACCGATCTTGAGGTCAAGTCCGGTCGCTGTTGAGATTGATTGATTTGCAGCCATCCGAGTTATGCAGTCAGAGGCCTAATGACCTTTCGAGGTACTGAAATTTAGAAGATGTTTTATCAACGAGGATTCAATATATATATATTTTTTCGAAAACTACAGTTGGATTTGTAGATGATGGCGGCATTATCCCAGTCCATGCGGTGATCTTCTTTGATGGCATTCCGCAGTGTTCCTACATACCAACATATATATATATATATATATATATATATATATATATATATATATATATATATATATATATATATATATATATGTTGCAGAAACCACAGGGAAATTAAAGTCGGAATACTGAACGTTTTCGTCTATTACGACATCCTCAGAGTACAAGAAAGAAAAAATAGAACACATTCTTGTACTCTGAGGATGTCGTAATAGACGAAAACGTTCAGTATTCCGACTTTAATTTCCCTGTGGTTTCTGCAATATTTTTTCGTCACGCGTTATTGTGATTTTTTTTGCAATATATATATATGTGTGTGTGTGTGTATATATAGGTATGTGTATGTACATGGATGCACGTACGCACACACACGCAGTTCTGACCCACGGTCTCTCCCCACCACTGTGGTCTCCGGTCATTAACAAATTCTTGGGATTTCCCTCTCCTGGCCTGACCGCCACGATTACGGTCGTTCTACCCCAGCAGCGGAGACAGCTCCAACAATCCCCGTCAATTACCTTAGTCTGGTCTCGTGACAATGTATCTTTTTATTTATAATGGCGGCTTTATACAATGGCCTTTTTCTTTCATGCCGAGTAGCCTAACAGGGAGCTTATGCAAGCGTAGTGTCGAGCTGTATAATTGAATATCCTCAATTTACGAATGTTTCGTTAAAACGCCAATTTCTTCTCAGGAAATAAAAAAAATATCATGAAAAGGGCATTTGGATCTTGTCACGTACACTTTTCAAAATTGTCGTTCTTGATTATTAATTATCGTCAGTGATTAAACGATACATTTCAGAATGAACAAACGAGATAGTGGAAATAAATGGCGTGAAGAGAAGATAGTGAAATACGTTAACAAAACATGTTTTGTCTTGATAAAACTGTTAATAAGAACGTCACTTTTCATGACTATGCTAATCACAATCCGACTCGTGATGCATTAATGTTTTTACAGAATAATCTGTATTAAATATCTCTAATCATGAAAATTATATATATGTTAAATGAACGATATCTAACATAGAAAATTACATCCACGGGGGACAAAATTGTCGAATATAGTCATACATACAGACATATACCAAGGTCTTTTTCCCCCTTACAAGTGGGGTAGCCAAAGTCAAAGGCATAAATCCACTCTCACCCATTTCATCTCCACATACTCCACTCCCATTCACCACCCCATTCCCTCTTTTCTTGGCTCCTCCTGGATGACGGGTCATCCCTACATCCCGCCCACTACCACTGTATGCTCGAGCATACAAATATAAGAAATTGGGCTCAACTTATATCTCCCTTGATGGCGCAGTGGTTAGTCACTGTTCACTTTGGTACGTCTGAGCTGGGTTCGAGTCCTTGGCTTCACTGCCTATCGGTTTCCGCATATGTATCCGTCGAGCGCATTGTCAGTCTCGATCGTGATGACATATGACATAGAATTAAAAGTGAAAAGTTAATGTAGTTGAATATGTATATATATATATATATATATACATATATATAATGTATTTACATATGTATATATTCATATATATATATATACATATACATATATGTATGTATATATGTATATGTATTATATATATATACATATATATATATATGTATACACATATTATATATATATATATATATATATACATATATATATATATACATATATATATACATACATATATATATATATACATATATATATATATATATATATATATATATATATACATATACATATATATATATATAAATGTATATATATATATATATATATATATATATACATATATATGGATATATATGAGGACCACAGAGAGTGGTCGAAATATACAGGAATAATCATCTCACTTTTTATCTTTTTCCACCGACGGTGGGTTTTAAGTTTAAAATTTACCAATGTGTTACGACATTAGTGCAATCTAATATATACATATATATATATATATATATATATATATATATATATGTATATATATATATATATATATATATATATATATATATATATATATATATATATTATATATATATATATTCAATTAAGCTTATGGTAACCTGTGACGAGGGATTCATTCAGTCTACCAGGGTTAATCGTCTTGTTGCAGACGTTTTATAGCACCCGGATGTCTAAGGCAATTCTATTCTTCTCCGGAACAGAGGTCTGCCGAGACAGACGTGTAATCCAGAGCCAAAGCCGATTGGAGCGATCACGGCGCAGTGATCAATAGCCCTTCCAACACGGCGAGCTAGTTCAGACACACACTCCCATGTTCAACTGAACAGGGTCGAGGTTTACACGCTCTACTTTCTCAGAATAGTTGGATTGCCATTCTCTCGTCTCTCTGAGATACTATTTCCGGAAATTTTCTATTTCTTCTTCCAGATCCTGTTGAAGTTTCGACAAGACTGTTACTCCAAGAGATGATATATCACTTCTGTTTCTGATTAACTGAAGGGAATAGGCTATTGCACGTGGCAACAGGTGATTTTATTCAGCCAAAGTTTGAGGATGGAGATGTCCTCACTACACACCTGGATGCCCATGA
>NC_134783.1:64578987-64581487 GCF_046742065.1 Oratosquilla oratoria
TCTCATTATTCCCCTCCTCTACTGTTCTTTCCTTCCATCTCTTGTTTCATCCCGAACCCTCCTCCCTTGTTCCTCACCTATCCCACTCTATCCTCTTTCCATCCTATCTCTCCCATCCCCTCCCCCTCCCTTACCCCTCTCCCTTCCCATCTCCCCCAAGCCACCCTTTCCCCTTTCCCTTTCTCTCTCCTCTCTCCCCCCTCTCCATCTCCTCTTCCCTACTCCCTGCCCCATCTCCTCTACCCTCGTCCCAACCCATCTACTCCTCCCTTTTTCTATCTTATCTCCCCCCTCTTGTATTCCTCACCCACTTCCCATACCATCTCTGCGTATTCACCCCTATATCATCTCCCCGTCCCCCTACCTACTCACTTTCCCTTAACCTTTTTCCATTCCTTCTCTCTATCCCCCTTACCATTCCATATTCTATCCTCCTTCCTATTCCACCTCCCTATCCTCCTTCCCACCCCATTTCCCACTTCATCTTCCTTCTCCTTTTACTCCCCCCCCCGTTCTGCTTCATTTTCTTTTAGTCTCCCCCTTGACAGGCACGCATCCGATCCATCTCCTTCCCCCTCTTTCCCCCTCTTAGGTTTCCTTTCTTTCATCCTGCGTGTCCTAAATATTACCTTTCTCCTCCCTCCCTTTCCCCCCCCATTCCCGAGACGTAATTAATGCCCTTCCCTCCTTGTTATTTTGTAATACATTTCCTTCCCATTTCCCCCAAAATTGGGTCGCCTCCAACAATGAATTTTCCCTTTCGTCTTCTTCCTCAGTTTTCTTCCACCCCCCCACCCTAACTCCAATCAACATCCAAAATATCCAGTCATTCTTACTACTCTGTAATTAATTTCCTCCCCATTTTCACCCAAAACTTGACCAATTCCTAACAATAACAAGCACTCACCCTTCCTCTTTAGTCCTCTATCGATTGCCCAAATATCCCAAACACTTTTGAAGTACATAATATATATTCTCCCTTACTACTTAACGAGTGGCAATATCCTTTCATTTCTTCCTTAGAAATTCTAAGGTACGATATTCTCCCCAAAGATAGAATCGCTAGATAATGTTTACAAAATACCTACGCAGTCTTCTGCAAGCAGTTAGCCTAACTTTTTCAGTTCTTTGTAATAAAGTGGAATTTTTTTCAATGTTGAAGTGGTTTCCAGACCAAAGAACAACAGCAACACATAAGATATGGGGTGCTCGAAGTAAAAGATAGAAAATCTCTGCGTTCTCTTCTAAAATAACTCTCTCTTTTTAGTAATCCTCGTCGTGTGTTGCTGTGAAGCGCTCGTCATCAACCAATGTATGAAAGCTCAGGTTCGATCCCCCAAAGGCTTTTTTGACTATTACTTACCCTGAACTTCCGAGCACAAAGGGCAAAGGTGGTGATTTCTTCCACAGACAGGCGTCACCTCTGTTAAACTCCCTTAAACTATCAAACTTCCTTCTCCCCTTTCATTTATCCAATCACCCTCCTTCCCCGTGTCCTTTCCTCCCTGCTTCATAATCTCCCCTCACACTCCCTCCCTCCCTCCCTCCCCCTGCCCCTCCGCCATACCGCTGCCCTGTTCCCGGATTCCTAGTATCGATTCCCGGTAATTCGGTGAGATCCGGGAAGCACTCTTGTATCTGTGATCGACGTCCGGGCGCCGGTGATCGATGGGAACAGTTGACCCCTTTGTGGTCCAAATGGATGGGGGAGGGGAGGGGATGGAGGGGCCGGGGGAGGGGATGGAGGGGCCGGGGAAGGAATAGAGGAAGTTGAGGGGAAGGGGGATGATGAGGGGTTGAAGGGTGTGGGAGGTTTGGGTAGAAGATGGAACAAACATGTATCAAAATTGAGAGAGGAAAGGAGGGAGAGAGGGAGGGAAGGAGGGAGAGAGGGAGGAAAGGAGGGAGAGAAGGAGGGAGGGAGGGAGGCAAATTAGTTAGGTCCTTTTCACATTCGAGATTGATATGAAAAGGATCTTGATGTAGTTATTGGTAACAGTCTTAATTCATCAATCTTCAGAGAAAAATAGGCAAGATTCCGAAATTGGCAATATCATTTACACCTAACTTAAACTAACCAAACGTAACGTATCTTAACCTAACCTAACCTAATCTAACCTAACCTAACCTAATCTAACCTAACCTGACCTAACGTAATGCAACCTGATCTAACGTAACCCAAAGTAACTTAACCTAATTTAACCTAACCTAACCTAACGTAATGCAGCCTAACCTAACGTAACCTAACCTAACCTAACGTAACGTAACCTAACGTAATGCAGCCTAACCTAACGTAACGTAACCTAACGTAACGTAACCTAACGTAACGTAACCTAACGTAACGTAACCTAACCTAACCTAACTTAACGTAACGTAACCCAACCTAACAACCCTAGGTGAACAAACATAACATAACCTAAATACTTAACCTATCCTAACCAATCACATTTACCACGCAGGGCATATCCATTGTAATAGAGTAGAGCCCGTGGGTAGACAA
>NC_134783.1:64586487-64588987 GCF_046742065.1 Oratosquilla oratoria
GAGGAGAGAGGGAAGAGGAGTGAGTGGAGGAGGAGAGAGGAGATGATTGAGAAAAAGTGGAATCACGTGAGAGGAAAGATGAAGATGGAGAGGAAGAGGAGGAGGAGGGGAAGAAGAGGGGGAAGAAGAGGGGGAAGAAGAAGAGGGGAAAAAGAGGAGAAGGAGAGGAGGAGGAGGGGAAGAGGAGAAAGAGGAGGAGGAGGGGAAGAAGAGGGGGAAGAAGATGAGTAGGAGGAGGGGAAGAGGAGGAGGAGGAAGAGGAGGATGGTGAGGAAAAGGGTGAGGAAGATGGTAAGGATGAGTGTAAAAAGAACAGGAAGATCAATAACAGCAGTAGCAACAAGGAAATGAAGAGTAGCAAGAAAAGGAAGAGGAGGAGGAGGAGGAGGAGGAGGAGGAGGAGGAGGAGGAGGAGGAAGAGGAGGAGGAGGAAGAGGAGAGGGAGGAGGAGGAGAGGGAGAAAAAATAATGAAGAAAAATCGAGATGTGTGAGAAAAATCTTGGGAAGCTGGCAGGCATAGATGGAATCATTTTTTAACAGATGAAGAAAAACGAGAACACGTGACCACTTAGGAAGTGGAGGAGTGGAGTGAAGAGGACGGGAGGGAGGGAGGGAAGGAGGGAAAGGAAGGGAGGGAGGGAAGGAGGGAAAGGGAGGTAGGTAGGCAAAAGGGCAGGGAGATAGCAAAGGAAGGAAGAAGGGAAGTAGGGGGAGGGAAGGAGGGGGAGGGAAGGAGGGGGAGATGAAAGGAGGAGAGGGAGGGAGGAGAGAAAAGGGAGGGACGGAGGAGAGTGGAGAGGAGAGGAGAGGAAGAGAAGGAGGAAAGTGGAGAGGAGAGGAAAGGAAGAGAAGGAGGAGAGTGGGGAGGAGAGGGAGGGAGGAGAGGGAGGGAGGAAGAAAAAAGGGTGGGGGGAAGGTGGGGACAAGGGGGAGGGTGGGAGTAAGGGGAGAGGTGGGAGGAAGGAAGGAAGAGGAAGGCGGAGGATGGGAGGAAAAGGTCAGAGAAAATGGGTCTTAGGAAAGGGGAGAGAAAGAAAAGAAGACAATAACGGACGAAGGGAGAAAGGAAGGAGAGGAAATACAGGAAGGCATGTTGTAACGAAGAGAACCGGAGGAGAGGAACAAGGACAGAAGGCGAAGGGTAAGGAAACAAAAACAAATGAAATACGAAAGAAAAAATAATAAACAGATGACGAGGCAAGTGGACGAATGGATAAGGACAACAAACCAGACACCGGGTCAACTGGAACGAATACGGTTTTCCATGGGCACGGAATGAAAAATCAGACGTGGAAGGGGTGGAAAGGGTGGAGCAGGAAGAGGAGGGGGGAAGAACAGGGATAGTGAGGTGGGAGGAGGAGGAAGAGAAGAGCAGGAGGAGGAGGAAGACAAGGACAGTAAGGGGATGAAGAAGAGTATAAGGATAGTGAGGGTGTGAGGTGTAGGTGGTGGTAGAGGTTACATGGACAAACGAACATCAACAGACCTATTGGTTCTTACATGGCTGTTTCAGTAATCAATCCATAATTAACAACAACTACTACAATAACAACAACAAATACTACTACTACTACAACAACAACAACAACAGCAACAACAACAACAACAACAACAGCAACAGCAACAGCAACAACAGCAACAGCAACAGCATCACCATCACCATCATCATTATTATTATTTTATATATATATAACTCTTATTGTCATTATTGTTATTATTATTATTATTATTATTATCATTATTATTAATATTATTATTATTATCATTATTGTTTTCATTCTATTTAGAAGTAAAAATCCTTGTAAGGGGGAAAAGCCTTGGTATATGTATGTAAAAATCCTAGTCGGGGATTTGTAGCTGAGTAAATGTCGAGACGTTTTTTGAATACCTCTACAGTGGAACAATGGATGACGTTGGATGGTAAACCATTCAATATATTTACAACACGAATGAAGAAAGAGTACTTCGTTGCGTCTGTTTGAAATCGTTTTCCTACACTCTTGCATCCATTGCTCCTAGTTATGTTGCAGGAGTCAATCTTGAAATATTTTTCCACATCCATGTTTTCAATTCCCTTGACAATTTTGAAGACCTCAATTAAATCTCCTTACATTCTCCGTTTCAAGAGACTGAACAGATTTAGTTCACTTAAGCACTCTTTGTGCGGCTTGTTCCGCAACCTAGGAATGAATTTTGTTACTCTACACAACACGCTTTCTAACTTCTCTATATTCTTCTTGTAATATGGAGACCAGCACAGTACACAATATTCTAGGTTAGATCGCACTAGGGCAATGTAAAGATCAAGACTAATTTCTTCAGTTCTAAACTCAAAAGCTCTATCTATAAACCCAATTAATATATTTGTGGTTTTAATGATCTCCGAGCACTGTTTGTTTGGTTTGAGATCATTTGAGATCACAACACCAAAGTCTTTCTCTTGTTCTACACTTGCCAGTTTACACCATTCATAGTGTAATAGGCTTGGACATTACTATT
>NC_134783.1:64601487-64608987 GCF_046742065.1 Oratosquilla oratoria
GAGAAGGAAGGTGAGGAGGAGGAGGAGTAGGAGGAATAATAGGAGAAAAAAGAGGAAGGAGGAAGAAAAAGGGGAAGAAGAAGGGGAGAAGAAATGGACATGTATAGGTCTATAGATCTAAGGTCTGTAGGATGCAAAAGGTTTTTATGGAAGGCCATCTATACGAGGAAACGCAGCAGAAGATGAAGGCTTTACGGAAGTACGTCCTTCCTGGATGTAAGGTCCATATGAGACAAAGGTCTACAGAAACTGATGGTCCTTACCATAAAGGTCCTTGGAAAGACAAAGGTCTCTGGGAAGGCGAAAGCCCCTTTTTGAAGAGTGGGGGGTGGGGTCGGGGGGGAAGCTTTAGAGAAACCTTCTCGTCTCCCCCCCCCATCCCCCAGTAAGGGCAAAAACTTCTTGGAAAATGGAAGGAGTATTGGGCGCGGAGGATCCTTCTTGAGGTAAAAGGTATTTTGGTCGAGGAAATTACTTTGGCAGTGGAGACTGCGAGCGAGCCATCGAGAGAGGGCGAGAGAGAGAGAGAGCGAGAGAGAAACAGGCAGAGAGAGAATCAGCAGGAGCTGAAAATAAACAAAAGCATATTACTAATTGGGAAAAATCGAGGAAAGAACAAAAAGAAAAAAATGAAGAAAACGAAAACAAGTCGGTCACGAATAAAAACTGTTCCGAAAAAGGAACGAAAACAAAATATTGTTAACAACATTTTTTTTTAGCAAAAGCCGAGAAAGAAGACAGAAGTAGGAGGAGAAGGGGGAGGAAGAGGAGGAAGGAGGAGGAAGAGGAGGAAGAGCAGGAAGAGGTGGAAGAGGAGGAAGAGGAGGAAGAGGAGGAAGAGGAGGAAGAGGAGGAAGAGGAGGAAGAGGTGGATGAGGTGGATGAGGAGCTGGAAGAGGAGGAGAAAGAATAGAAAATAGAATAAGAGGATGTGGAGGTGAAAGAAGAAGAGGGGAGGAAGTGGAGGAAGAGTAGTGGGAAGTAGGGGAGGGTAGGGTGGAGGGGGAGTTACATGGAGTTACATGGAGGACAATCGAACAGCAACAGACCTATTGGTCTTTATATGGCTGTTCTGGCACTTATTTGATTCTATCTTTTTTTTTTTAACCTGTCTAGAAGTATATAATTCTACTTAGGATTTGTAGCTAAGTAAATGTCGAGACGTCTTTTTTAATACCTCTACAGTGGAATAATCAATGACATCGGATGGTACACCATTCAATATATTAACAACACGATTGAAGAGTATGTTGCCACGTTGGTTTGAAATCGTTTCCCAACAATCTTGCAAACATTATTCCTAGTTGCCTTGGAGGTGTCAATTTTGAAATATTTTTCCACGTCCATGCTTTTAATTCCTTTGACATTTTTGAAGACTTCAATTAAATCACCCTTCAGTCTCCGTTTCGAGAGACTAAACATTTTTAGTTCTCTTAAGCGCTCTTCATAAGGCTTGTTCCGCAACCTAAGAATGATCTACAATCTTTCTAAATTCTGTATATCCTTCTTGTAATATGTAGACCAACACTGTATACAGTATTCTAGGTTAGGTCCGACTAGTGCATTTTAAAGATTAATAATAATTTCTTCGGATCTAAACTAAAAAAATCTTCCTATAAATCCAATTAATTTGTTTGCGGTTTCAATGATCCCCGAGCAATATTTGATTGGTTTGAGATCATTTGATATCATAACATCAAGATCTTTCTCTTATTCTACACTTTCTATTTGTACACCATTCATCATGTGTTTGGCCTGGGCATTACTATTACCCATATGAAATACTTTACATTTATCTATATTGAAAAACATCTGGATATTTTTGGTCCCTTCACATAAATTGTTCAAATAACTTGTTACTCTTGTTGTTGTGTCATGGATATCATCTTATATGGAGTTTTGGTATCATCTGCAAATTTATAGTTTACACATTATATTTTCATCCAGAAGAAGTGCAGGACCTAGCACTGACCCCTGCGGCACTCCACTTGATACACAATGCCAGCCTGAGCATTTTCCATTCAGAACAACACGTTGCTTACGACTAGGCAGCCATTCAGAAATCTCATATACGCATGTTTCTTGGCTAGCAAAATATTTTTTGTATCAACATTCCACCATTTAGGTTTGGTATTACTTGGTGGACGTCTACTCCTATCGCGCATTGAAACAAATTCATCAACTACTTTTTAGAGGACACTAGAGAATATATCCCAAGTTTGTTCAACATTCTGGATTTTGTCAATTTCTGGCGAGTCAGTGTTTACAAGTATGCCTTTTAACTTTTCTAAGTCTGCTTTCTGGAAATTTGGTACCTTTTTGAAGCTTTCATTTTGCAGCTCGAGGTCACAGTCGATGTGGAATGTGAGGATACTGTGGTCACTGGTGCTGAATTTTGGTCCAACATTAACATTCACTACTTGGTTATCGTTAGTGGAAAGAATATCGAGGACATTCTGCCCATGTGGAGTGTGTGGAGGAAGTGTGAAGGAAGTGTGGAGGAAGTGGAGGATAAGGAAGTGGAGGGGAAGAGTAGAAGAAAATGAAGGAGATGGAGGGAACTATGGAGGTGAACAAGGAGGAGGACGAGGACAAGGAGAAGTAAGAGGAAGAGGAGGAAGAGGAAAATAGTAGAAGTAAGAGAGGGAGGCATTTGAGGAGGTATATGAGGAGGATGTACAAGAGGAGGAGGAGTACGAGGAAGAATAGGAGGAGAATGTATTGATACAAGGAACTTTCCAAGATATTTGAGTATAATCCATGACCAATATGGGAATTTAATGCTCCATCCCATAGAGTCATTGGTAAGTTGAAGTCTCCAATGATAATAATAGCTTCGTTCTCGCTGCAAATATCTAAACTTTGCTTATAAAGTTCATTGTTAATTTTTTGGTTTTGAGCTGGTGGTCGAGAAAGTGGAGAAAAAAGAGGAGGAGGGGGAGGGAGGAGGCAGAAGAACTAGAAGAGTAATAGGAGGAAAAGAAGAAAAATATGGAGGAGAAGAAAAAGGATGGAGAAAGGGGAGAAGGAGTGGAGAGGAAAAGGAGAAACTCGACGGGGAAGTGGACGAGGAAGTGGAGGAGGAAAAGGAGGAAAACGAGAAAAAGAGGAAAAAAAACAGAGGAAGAGGAGGACAGGGAGAAAGGACAGAAACGGAGAACGGGAATGGAGAAGAAAGTGAGAAGTAGGAAATGGAGGAGAAAGTTGAGGAAGTGGAGTGTGTGGAGGAAGTGGAGGAAGAGGAGGATAAGGAAGTGGAGGGGAAGAGTAGAAGAAAGTGAAGGTGATGGAGGGAACTATGGAGGTGAACAAGGCGGAGGACGAGGACAAGGAGAAGTAAGAGGAAGAGGAGAATAGTAGAGGTAAGAGAGGGAGGCATTTGAGGAGGTATATGAGGAGGATGTACAAGAGGAGGAGGAGTACGAGGAGGAATAGGAGGAGATGTACGAGGAGGAGGAAGAGGAGTACGAGTAGGAGGAGTAGGAGGAGGTGGGAGAAAAGAAGGACGAACATCGCAGGCAATTAAGGCTTGTTTAGCCTAAGTGCCTTTGTGAAGACTAGAATTTTCTCGAAGATAGAAACGGATGTAGCGTGGACGCTACTGTGAGAAGAAAAAAGGGTTAGCAAGATCATCCTTTATTGGTGAGGTTAGAATTGAATTGTCTTTACATATGGCTGAAGCTGGTATATATATATATATATACCGCCTGGGGAATCACTCGCGGTGCGTTTATTTATATACCAAAGGGTTTTCCACCTTATGAGAGAGGTAGCCAAGTCAAAAGACACGTATGCACTCCCATCCATTTCATTCTCCTCCATCACCCACAGGGAGACCTCGAATGAGATGGATGAATGGAGTGGATGCGGAGATGGACAGAAGAGGAATAGATAAAGCAACCTTGATGGAAGCAGCACAGGACCGAAGGACATGGAGAGGGTTGCTGTTGGCGGACCAGAATCTACATGAGGTTCAAGATCCAGCGGAGTGAGTGAGTGATCTTAGCCCCCAATGGATGACGGGTCATCCCTGTATCCCGCCCACTGCTCTGGGTCAGAAGTAATGTAGGAGGTGTCACGTGCCCGTGAAATGATGTGGTAGGTCGTCCCTAAACCTGGACAGCTTCGTCGGTGCAACTGCGCATGCGCCTATAGGCTATTGAGTTATACTGTATGGTCCATTTCCTCTTAGTTACTTTAAGTTAGTTATCTCTTTTTATATTTCACATTTTTTCTATCGACGTTTCCATGGTAAACTGTATAATAAAATTAATGTATGTTTCGTCAAATAAACCTTAATTGGTAACTGTGTCGAGCTTGGGCAAGCTAGTGTCCCCTCTCGACCAATCTCTCTCCTCCCATAACAACGTCGGGACTGTACAAATTCAAACCAGGCTTAATGACCACCTTATGAGTCGATTGATAGCCTAAAAAAAAAAAAAAAAAAAAAAAAAAAATCTCCTACCCTCACCCCTCCTACCTTTTCGCACTCTCCCTGTAAAGGCGTGTGAATTATCCAGTCCTCTACTAATACCCTGGGGGGAGTATACGATATTGTATATTTGTTAGAGCTAAGCAGGATCCCAGGTGTTACTGATCATTTCTATTGAAAATTAAATCTCTCATTTGTTCAATTATAAGTCTTTGTCTGTTATGTGTCTTGTTGATAAGTGTAATATATTTCGTATATCCTATTGACCTAAAGCATGAAGACTTCCTTAATCATTCTTTCCACATTACTAATTATTTTCAATGACATTTCAATTGTCGACCATACATCTAATTGAATAAAAGTTATGGAGGCAATTATTATCGCGTTTTCGCTTTGTTCGTCCCTTATTTATTAAGCTGAGGTAGGTTTCGCTCCTCGAGTATAAGAGAAAGATGGGAATACGACACATGACATAGCACATCCACAGCAAGGCCGCTTCACTAAATCGGCGACCCCCCTCTCTCCCTCCCCTCATGCAGAAAAAGAGAAGACGGAGAGAAATCCCTTATGACTGCATCAAAATATCCCTTTTGCTCAAATCCCCCCACATTCCATCCATCCATCTCATCCTCATCATCCCACCAAATTCACTTTATCCACGTCTGTCTTCCACACCACTTTTACTAATCTTTTCTCGCTCATTCTTTCCACGGAAAGACCCGAATTTTTGGGTGGCGATTTGCCTCCAATCATGAAATAAGGGTGTGTGATTCTGGTTCATAGGGGTGTTGCTGAAGCCCTTAAAACGTTGACGGTATAAAGGTCATGGAGAAAGAGAAGGACATGGACATGGACAAGTAACATGGTGAAATGAACAGCAACAGACCTACTGGTCCCCACGAGGCTGTTTTGAAGGAGGAGGAAGAGGAGGAGGAAGAGGAGGAGGAGGAGGAGGAGGAGGAGGAGGAGAAAGAGGAGGAGGAGGAGGAAGAGGAGGAGGAGGAGGAAGAGAAAGAGGAGGAGGAAGAGGAGGAGAAGGAAGAGGAAGATGAAGAGAAAGGTTGAAAGGAAGAGTGTTTGCTGACATTTCACCAGTGCTCCTATCCTTATGAGTCATATTTTGTTAACTAAATAGTTTGCCTGGTGTTAGTTATAATGTGATATATAAACTTGGCCCTCATTTCGATTGTGGGGAAGGGTTAGCATTAGTGTCAGTGCAGAAGCAGTCGCGTTGGCAGAAGCAACAGCAAAAACAACATCACGGATGTTATCAAGAGCAGGATCAATGTTACCTTATCAAAATCATATTATTCGTTTTACATTTTTTATATCACATAATTAACACATCATTACTATCGTTTTATATTACTTCACTGTATTGACCATGATAATATTAGTATTATATAGTTATTACTTTATGAGTATGTATCGCTGCATACAGCGAGGTGAATCCAAGTCAGAAAGCAAAAATTTCGCCGGAAATCTATGTCGGGAGAAATGTTTTTTGGCGAAATTATTTTGGGTGAAAAGCTCACAGGTGAAACCAGGTCGAGTGAAAAATTAATCAGAAAACTAATTTCAAGTGAGATGTTTGACTTTCGCAGCAATATCTGCAGAAACAACAATGACACAAAGAAGTACTGAGGGAGATTTTTGGCCCAGTGCCGATCTCAAGTAACTCAGAGATTTTCGGATTTCATGGGACACATTTGATTAAAACTCAGTAAACTTGACCTCAAATTTGATTTTTGGAGGAAAGAAAAGGCTCTTGTCAGGTTTGCTCATAATTCTGTTGTGTTCCAGTGTTAGGCAATTGCGACAATCCCAGCGGTGTGTATCGTTTAGAAACAAGAGTAGGACAAGGAGGAGAAGGGAGAGAGGATGAGGAGGACAAGGAGGAGAAGGAAGAGAGGATGAGGAGGACGAAATGGAGAAGGAAGAGAGGAGCAAGTTGATCAAAAAGAGATGGACTAAGAGGTGGACGAAGAGGAGGTGGAGAAAGAGGAGATGAAAAAAGAGGTGGAGAAAGTGGAGGTGGAGAACGAGGAGGTGGAGAGAAAGGAAATGGAAAAAGAGTTGAAAAAGGAGGAGATGGAAAAAGAGGTGGATAAAAAGGAGGTGCAGAAAGAGGTGATGGAGAAAGAGGTGGAGAAAGTGGAGGTGGAGAACGAGAAGGTGGAGAGAGAGGAAATGGAAAAAGAAGTGGAGAAAGAGGTGGAGAAAGAGGTGGAGAAAGAGGAGGTGGAGAAAGAGGAGGTGGAGAAAGGGGAGGTGGAGAGAGAGGAGATGGAAAAAGAAGAGGAGAAAGAGGAGTTGGAGAAAGAGGAAATGGAAAAAGAAGAGGAGAAAGAGGAGTTGGAAAAAGAGGAGGTGGAGAAAGGAGGTGGAGAAAGATGTGGAAATAAAGGGATAGAGAAGGAAAAGGTGGATAAAAAGAAGATGAAGAATGAGGTGGACAAAGATGAGGAGGAGGAGAAAGGGGAAGAAGATGAAGATGAGGAGGAGGAGTAAGGGGAAGAAGATGAAGATGAGGAGGAGGAGTAAGGGGAAGAAGATGAAGATGAGGAAGATGAAGATGAGGAGGAGGAGTAAGGGAAAGAAGATGAAGATGAGGAAGAAGTGGAAGAGGGAGAAGAAGAACGGATTTTATGGAAAAGAAAAACAGTGGTAGACTTCTAAAGAATAAAAAGACTAGGAGGGAGCAGAAAGAAACAAATGAAAAAAAAAAAGCAAGGTGGGGAAATTTCCAGCCGATGTTAATTTGGTTTAGGCACCAGGGCGGTGTTGTCCACGACATCTGGCACCACGGTCAGACTGAGACAGAGGAAAAGAAGGACAGGTGGAGAGAAAAGGAGGAAGGGGATGAAGGAAAGGGAGTAGGAACGGGGGAAGGGAACTTGAGAAGTAGAAAGAGAAGGAAGGAGAGGAAGAGGAGGATTTAGTTTGGTTTAGGCAGCAGGGCGGTGTTGTCTACGACATCTGACATCACGGTGAGAGTGAGACAGAGGAAAAGAAGGAAAGGCGGCGAGAAAAGGAAGAAGGGGGTGATAGAAAGGGAGTAGGAAGGG
>NC_134783.1:64611487-64631487 GCF_046742065.1 Oratosquilla oratoria
TTTAAAGCGTTTGGTGATTCGATTATAAGTGTCGTCCTTATACTATATTGTATTATGTAATATTCTATTCTATTCTATTATAATCTATTATACTATATTATGTTATATATGATATATATTATACTATATCATATATATACTATATTATTTTGTATGATATTACACACACACACACACACACACACATCTATATCATATACATTATATATATAATATATATATATATATATATATATATACACACACACATATTATATATATACACACACACACATATTATATATATACACACACACACACACACACACACATATATATATATATATATACATATATATATATATATATATATATATATATATATTATATATATATATATATATACAGACTATTAAACAAGCATTACTCTCAAGACCAACACATTCATTGCCAAATCAAATAACTCCCCAGACATAAAACTAGAGGAGAAAATACCCCCAGGACACGAAAGAATAGCACTAGTCTTGTATCGTCACCCAGCACTAAAAGATTACGAACATAGACGCCACGTGCCTTGGATGTAGTCACCACACGGAAGAGACAGAACATGTCATCTTACTCACTTCAGATTGCACTATGGCGCTTTTCCTGTATGCCCCAATCCAATGACCGTGGCCGCACATCTCGGGGTAGAGGGTATACTCAAGAGAGATCTGAAGCTATAGATGAACTGACTGAATCCTTCAGTACAAGATTATGGTACTTTCGGTGTTATTTTCGTCTCACGAGGAAGAAGGCTCCGGTTTGATCCCCAGCCACGCCCAGATCATAGCTTTTCACTCCTTGAAGCCAAACATTAACTTCCAACTCCAAGATTTACCATTTTGTCATTTGACAAGTATTTGGTGTTACTATATTGACTTTTTTATCTGTTATTTTTTTTTACACACGAGGATGTATAAAAACAAAAGGACATAAGAATGAAGGAGACTGCAAAGATCATAAGGCCTACACTAGACAGTTCCATGTCCATTACCACCTAGCATCCCGCCCGTAACCTAGTAACCAGTGAACCTAGAAACGCGTCCATACCCACAAAAATGAATAAATAAATAAATAAATGTTAATAAATAAATGAATAAATATGTAAATAAATAAATAGATAAATAAGATAAATAAAATAAGTAAATAGAATAAAATAAAATAAAAAAATAAAAAAATAAACAGATAAATAAATAAATAAATAAATGAATAAAATAAATAAATAAACAAATACATAAAGAAGTAAATGAAAATAAATAAATAAATAAATAAAATGGTCTAGAAATGCAAAATGACTTCTTTCATTTCTTCATCAAACAATTCAACGTTAACTATAATATGTCAGACTGCTTCAACTGAGCAATCATAAAAAAGACAAAAAACCGCGACAGCGCTGAGGATATTATAGCCTAAAAGACTGTGAAGAGATACAGTAACCCCCAAAAATGAAAGAGTAAATAAATAAATAAATGAATAAATAATTAGATAAATAGATAAGTAAATAAATAAATAAATTAAAAATAGATGAAAATAAATGAAAAATAAATAAACAAACAAAAAACAAACAAACAAATAAGTAAATGAATAGATAAATGAACAAATGCATAAATAAATAAATAAATAAATAAATAAATAAGTAAATAAATAAATAAATAAATAAATAAGATAAAAGAAATAAATGCATAATAAATAAATAAACAAATGGGGGACAAACTCGGGTGCTAGCACATATGAACTTAAACTTTGTACTTTTTAAAACATTTTGACAAAGTTGTAATATGTTTTCGTAAAGTTGTGAGATTTGTCTCAGAAGTTTGTGGAGGATTAGCCGACTTCCTTTGTTTAGTCTCAGAATGGAGACCTTACCTCCTTCTGTGGAGTGGCATCCTTACCAGATCATATCAACCAAACCCGGACGATTTTAATCAACTGATGTCATGGCCTTTGACATCGGGCTTAGACCAAATCCCTTCTCCACAACGAAATACTTTACAGATTTTGCTCTGTCTTACTCTACATGGTCTTATTCAGCTACATGGGCTAATAACCTTCATTATCAACATGAGTTACATGTTACATGGTAAAGCATTCTGACAGCTGACCTTTCGGTCCACGATATGAAATACATTTTTTTTAAAGTACAAGAAAAAGATATCAATAAATAGTAGATGTGGGAGTGTCCTCTTAAGTCTTTAATTTGGGGATCTCCCTTCAGCTGAGCAAGGATGTTTGGCACCATCCTGATTACTCAGTGCCGCCTGTGCCACTAACTGTGCCATGGCACTAAAACCGTCTCCCTCAGGAGGGAGGTGGGGGAGGGGGAGGGGGGGGGGAGGGACCTGCCACGACCTCCGAAGGGGAACCTTGCGAGTTTGCAAAGTCCCCAAGAACTTCGTCGGCTGGTGTGAACTCTCTCCCCCTTTCTCCCCCTTTCTCCTCCTCCTCCCCCTTCCTCCTCCTCCTCTTCCTCCTCCTCTTCCTCCTTCGCCTCCTCCTCCCCTTCTTCCCCTTCTCCATCCCCCACTGTAACACCACTTGGTCACGTGACCGGTTGGTCACCTTTCAGCTCCCCCACAGAAAACAAATGTTATACAAACGGTTGTTGAAAGGTTGTCACATACTAGCATATATACTTTCAACAAACCTGCCCTACCTTACCACCGTGAATATTTCAAGTATATATTCACATAAATCATACATAAATAACGCTGTCTATATAGTTTCAGGCATTTTATTTATACTGGAGACAAAATAGTACTTTTTCTTTCAAAGTGTGTTAAAATTTTGTTTAAAGTTCGTATTGCAAACTTTACTTAGCATCGCATAGCAAGAGAAACTTTTAATCAACCCGAAGTCCGTGGGGACTTTCCGGGCCCGAACTTGAAGCAACACACAGGCGATTCTATTCAGCTAATAGGTGAACTTGAGACTAACGGGAGTCTGATTCAAATAATTAATACCCCCTCTATGTCCCTTTTAATATATATATATATATATATATATATATATATATATATATATATATATATATATATATATATATATATATATATATATATATATATATATTATATAATTGGTCTTTGGGGGTCTTGATAACACTCACCCCCCACATCTGCCCCTTCTAAAAAAACATTTTTTGGCTTTTGGGGGTCTTGATCAATTGAGATCTCTTTCAGTCCCATGAGAAAGGAGGAGAAGGGGTGGGTAGGAAGGGGAGGGGTGATGGGAGGGGGAGGGGTGATGGGAGGGGAGGGGTGATGGGAGGGGGAGGGGTGATGGGAGGGGGAGGGGTGATGGGGAGGGGCAACGGGGAAGGGAGGGGAAGGGATGGTGAGGAGGGAAGGGAGGAAAGGGATGGTGAGGAGGGAAGGGAGGGAAAGGGATGGTGAGGAGGGAAGGGAGGGAATGGGATGGTGAGGAGGAAAGGGAGAGGGAATGGAATAGGGAAGGGGGGGCAAGTAAAGGGTTGGGTAAAGGAGGAAGGTGGGGGAAAGGAAAGAAGAGAGGTGAAGGGAAAGAAGAGGGGAGAAGAAGGGAGGGAAGCTGAGATTAAGAGACGGGAAGAAGGTATTGAAAGTATGAAAGGATAAGAGAATGTTCCTTGCAATAAAAGATCTGACAGCCCGGCATTCAACTGTAATTGGGTAGGATAGTGGTAGCACTAGTGTTAGTTCATCTATCGCCTAGTTGCCCTGTTTTCTTAACTGTAGCTTAATATAGTAAACACAAACAGCGTCCTTAGGGCCAGTAGGCCTGCTGTTATTTGTTCTTCCTTTTGTTCCTTTGTGTGTTCCTGTGGGTGTGAGGGTGCAGCATGGTCTTAAGGCGAGAATGGGTAGGGTTGGTGCCGGAGGATGTTTGGCACGAATGGGTGGCGAGCCGAAGGACGCATTGTCACCAAGGTGTAAACGCGATTGTTCCCTCTAAGCTGTGCGCATGTGCGCGCGCTTATACGTTTTACAACTAGCGCACATAAAAAGAAAATGTCCGTACACAAGGTTTTCAAATTATATTAAAGTCTATTCAATAAAGAAGTTTCACTCAAAAACCAACCTATAAAATCTCTAAAAATATGGAAACTTCCCAACCGTCAAACCAACAATTGCTTTGTTTTCTTTTTCTTTTTCTTTTTTCTTTTTCTAACTCTAGTGCTTCCATTGCAAACGGTGCATTGGTGGAGGTAATATGTAATACTAACTTACAAATCTCGCGTTTTTGCTTGAATGATCAGCTGGTGACTCGTATGGGTACGCACATACTTTTCATATCAGGCAAAGTTTGCGCACAAGCAAATTTCTGCACAGACTCACAACAACAGAATTAGAGGGAGCATTGAGCCACGTGGAACCACAAAAGCATCGCATAAGGCAGGCACCTTCCCCGCCAAGACTCGAAGCCACGTTACCCGCAATCGGTCTAGAAGCCAGGCCTAGTGCCAGATGCCAGTGACACCGTAATTAATCAAGTGAAAAGATCTGCAGCAGGGAGAAGATAAACGGCCCATGAGAGAGAAAAGGAGTGTGAATGCGGCTCCCAGAGAACAGATGCCAAAGCAAGAGAAAGCGGAGAAAGGAGGAGTGTGGGAGAGGAAAATAAAGGTAGGGCGAGGCACGTTCAAATGGCAACGCATAGCCCGATCTATATACTCGTATATGGGGGGTCGAAAGAGCGCGCAGGGCACTCGCTAGTCGACCACACTGCTAAACGGTGCCTTGTCCTCACGTAAAATACATGCATACACCAAATACTTTTTCCCCTACCGGCATAGACATCACTCCCATTCCATTTCCTATATATTCCACTCCCTCCACCTCCTCCCTCCCTCCTCTTATCTTGGCACCTCCTGGATGACGGGTCATCCTGCATCCTGTCCACTGCCCTGGGTCAGAAGTAGATGTCCTCACGTACATCGATTTAATGCGCCTCCCGACATACAATCGCTCACAAATAAAGAAACTTAATACTGAAACTTAATAGTGTATTTTACCTCCCTCCTGAGCACCTATCACGTCTACTGTAAGTACAAGGTAGGGAAGACGGGAAGCAGGGAAGAGAAGAGGGAAACCTGGCAGATATAAAATGTGGGCTGAAGATGAGGATGAGAGAGAGAAAGGATGAAGGAGAATGAAAATAGAAAGGAAAGAAGAGAAGATGTAAAAGGGAGGGTTAGGTTTATGTGTGGGACGTATAGAGGAGAAAGATAAAGGCGAACGGATACTCTTCAAAAGTATAGAAGAAAATAATAATAATGGCTATAAAAATAACAATAATAATGATAATGTTGATAATAATAATGATGATACTAATAATAATAATGACGATGTTAACAATAACAACAATAATAATAACAATAACATTAGTAGTAGTAGTAGTAACATTAGTAGTAGTAGTAACATTAGTAGTAGTGGTAACATTAGTAGTAGTAACATTAGTAGTGGTAACATTAGTAGTAGTAATATTAGTAGTAGTAGTAACATTAGTAGTAGTAGTAGTAGTAGTGGTGGTGGTGGTGGTGGTGGTGGTGGTGGTGGTGGTGGTGGTGGAGGTGGAGGTGGTGGTGATGGTGATGGTGATGGTGATGGTGATGGTGATGGTGATGGTGATGGTGATGGTGATGGTGATGGTGATGGTGACGATGATGATGATGATGATGATGATGATGATGATGATGATGATGATGATGATGATGATGATGATGATGATGATGATGATGATGATGATGATGATGATGATGATGATGATGATGATGATGATGATGATGATGATGATGATGATGATGATGATGATGATGATGATGATGATGATGATGATGATGATGATGATGATGATGATGATGATGATGATGATGATGATGATGATGATGAGGATGATGATGATGATGAGGAGGAGGAGGAGGAGGAGGAGGAGGAGGAGGAGGAGAGGAAAAGGAAAAACAAGTACAAGAAAAACAAGAATAATCTGTTTATTTGACTGCAATATTCAATGCATTAAAGTACTCATGTACACGATACAGGCTTCATCCATTACTAACCCTATGTCCACATTCAACTAGCCATACCATATGTCATAAACATGAAACGTGATCCACAGGCCTCCAACAGGATGTCAACAGCCACCGGCGTCTTTCAAATCACACTTAGCCTAAACAATATTGGCAATTTTTGCGCTACTGTACATTCCCCAAATCACACTAAACATAAGTAAGCGTGATACCCCGATCGCGCGATCCTACCACTATGTTACAAGTTTCTTGCCAGATATATAATTGAATATTCTTAGATATCTACCCAACTACATAGTTATAACTACAAATCATACATCACATCAAAACACACTCACTAATGCTAACTAGATCCATAGTAATACAACTAACCCACAAATATTACTGTAAAAAGAGACTATGTTAACGTCAATAGGCAAGCTCACGCAGAAATTTAGATACATGCATTTCTACGTATAAATGTCGGTAACTGCGTCACCCTAATGGGACTTTCCCCATAGGAGATTACATCCCCGGGCAAGGGGTTTCTGACCCTACCGAGGATTCTTCCCTAGAGGACCCTTGTTCTTCGAGTTTGTACATTTTCTTCGTGTTAACATAACTACCAAAACCTACCATCGTTTTACATCAAAACACCCCAACTTTAGGTATCACCAACCGTAAACAAAGGATTACTCGCCGTTATAATTTTCATGAACTCTTTTATGAAGTATTTTCAGTTATATCTAATACACATATGCATGACGTTATTCATGGTTCTCGTCCTACACAGGGTAACCACCAAGTCTAGGTACAACTTTGCAGTTTCTCTTTTGTTATTTTATCTGTTTTCACGAGAACCATGTTTAGAACAAATACAGCGCCATCTCTTGGTGTTAGTTCCGATGACGTCATGGCTTGTGTACCAACCCGAAGCGTCCGGTAGTAAAACAGGTGATATCAAGATTTTTTCATCCCTATATATCGCTGACAACAGCCAGGAGGTGTGGATAGACGGCGTAGTTATGAGCTATCAATTTGAACCCGAATATCTATAAAGAAATGTTCATATTAGTGCATCTTTAATGTTTATCTTTGTGCATGTTGGTTCTGCAATGCTGTCTTTGGGTACTCAAAGAAGTATGGGTAGTACACGTGAGGCATTCAGTATTTTTTCACTGTACTCCTACACAGAAGCGTGGACAATCAGCAAAAAATTGCAGGAAAACTTAGAAGCAGCAGAAATGTGGATATGGAGACGAGTATTAAGAGTACCATGGACAGCGAAGAAAACAAATGAAGAAGTATTGAGAGAAATGGAGACAGATAGGGAATTGATGACAACAATAAGGAAAAGACAGTTGCGATTCTTAGGACATATAATGAGGAGGGAAGAGTTGGAAGAGGTGGTGATGACGGGAATGGTGGAGGGAAGGCAAGAGGAAAGCAGAGGGAGAGGGCTGATGAGGGCGACGGGAAAACAACTCAAAGCAGCACAGATGTTACAAGTAACTAGGGACCGTGAACGGTGGCGCTCCATGGTTGCCGAAGTCCAAGAGGATATGGCACGACGGTAAGGTAAAGTACTCCTACACAAAATACTGCATCGCGTTCACACCACGCCTTCTATAGGCCACTTTGTAAATAACGATTTCTACAACGTAATACAGATATATATATTTTTTTTATTTCGGCCCTAGTGTGCCAGTAATAAACTTAATTATGGTGACTTGTTACTACTAGGTAAGAATAACTATTTTTTACACAAGCTTGATACATTATTTTGGATTGTTTATACATTATAAAAACGGGAGTTTCGCTACAGTATTGCTAAGAGGGAGAAGGGAAGGAAAAGGAGGAAAGGAGAGAAGAAAGGAGGGTGGAAAGGAGGCAGTGAGGAAAGGAGGTAATGAGGGAAGGAGGGAAGGAGGAAATGGGGAAGAAGAAAACGGGAAGGAGTGGAGGAGGAAATGAGAGAAAGAAGGAAGGAGCGACATTGTGGAACCTTGAGAGTTGGTCGAATGGTCTTCACGTGTCGCCAGACGCCGTACGGACGCAAGGGGTGGGAAGGGGGGGCTCGCTTTGTTACATGACGCAACCATAGCGGCCTGAAGGAATGATTCATCTAGAGCAGCGTTTCTCAACCAGGGTTCCACTGAACCCTAAGGTTCTGCAGAAGGTTATTGTAATAATGTAATATAGACATTATCCTATCTTACCTATTATTGTGATGAAAATAAAATGAGAAAGATTTTTTTTTCTTCTTTTTTTTTTCTTTTTGCGCAGGGGTTCCTTGAGAAATGCAATTTGTTTTAAGGGTTATGCAAGGGTAAAAGGTTGAGAAACGCTGATCTAGAGTGATGTGATGACTGGGGTGTAGTGATGTGGCAGAATAGGATCGATGTGGTTGATTGATTGATTTATGAAATTTTTGGCTTGAATGCTAAGTGCCGGAGCCGGTAGGCCATTCAGCGCAGGATCGATGTGGGGAACGAATTGTATCGATATGGTGAATGAATCAAAGCAGTGTGATGATTGAACTGTAGCGATGTGGCGACCATAGTATACAGTGTATGTGTAAAAAGTGAACATCACGACTGTGATGAATACAGGGGTGTGGTGAGTGAATCACAACGGTATAGTGATTGAAATGAGTGAATTGCAGTGGTATGGTTATTCTTTTCAACTGACACCAGTCGATTTTATTGTTTCAGAAATTCTCTTCATTCATAGAATAAGTATAGGAGTTCAGGGTTTGAGAGGCTGGTCGAGTGTTTTAAGCCCTTCGCTGAAAAAATATTACTATTTAGTCCTCGATAACCAGCGCTTCTGTCCATAGGGACAATGTCGCGCCGGAGAGGCGGAGTCACAGAGGAGGTGAAAGTGATATTCAGGGAGAAAAGAAGAACGGAGAGACAGAAGAAGTTAAAGGTAAACAGCATTATTTTTTTTTATGTAGAGAAAAGTTGCCAGTTATATAGAATGCTGCGTAGCTTTGGTCCGTTGGGGTGTCACTGAAGTCCCTAGAAATGTTGATGGCATGCAAATTATGCACTTTTTTTTTTTTTTTTACTGAAATAAATTATCTTCCTCAGTTGTTATGGAATCCCCTGCACGTTTTACCCCTTTAGCACGATGACGTTTATTTAGAGATTTTTTTCCGGTTAACGACAAATGATTTTAATCAGGCGAAGGAGCATCGTCCGAACGTACTCCCTCACCAAGGCTACCACTTCGACAAGGCACCGAACTTCAAGAATTTCTTTGGCCCCGGTGTCGCCAAGCCCATCCTTGACTATGCGGTACAGTTTTGGTCTCCGTCCTACAGAATGAACATCAATTCACTAGAATCAGTAAAGAGAAGAATGACCAAAATGATACATGGACTCGGAAATTTTGCGGGGAGCTACGAAGAGAGGCTTTAGGCACTAGTGTAAACTTACACTCTCTGGACAGACGCAGTCAGTGTGGGATGATCCTAATAGAGTTGTTCAAGTGGATCAAAGGCTTTAAACAAGGGTGATGCAAAACAAGGTCTATCATATTTAAAACAACAGAGCAGGACTCGCAGTAATGGTTATATATACTGGACAAATATTTAGATTTAAAAAGTAAATAGGCAAGAATTGGTTTACTATAGGATGGTCCGACGAATGGGAGTAAACCTAGTAACCATGTTAGTAAGCGCTTGAATAACTATCAGTTGTTTTAAGAAACGATTAGACAACTTTATGGATGGGGATGACAGATGGTAATGGATACGGGGCCGCCTAGTGTAGGCCTTATGGTCTCTTGCAGTCTCCTTCATTCTTATGTTCTTATGTCCTAAGCCATTTCATTCACCCGAAGGCGCGTCACCGAATCACAAGGGTTAAAGGGCGTGCTACCACCGAAATAAAGGGACTGATCCTGCCCAAATCCAGACTCAAACGAGCGAAGCGAGAGGAGGATTCCAGCGCGTCCGAATTAGTGCCGCTGGATTGGACTTTGGGATTCCAACAAAACCTCCGGGTTTCATGGAAGGAAGAAGAATTCCCGATCTGGAAACAGAGCCTAGGATGGAAGCCCTGCTGCAGAGGATTTCTGGGCTCTCTTCTGGCACGAACAGGCGAGCGTGTTTTTTTTTTTTTTTTCTTCTTCTTCTTCTTCTTTTTCCGTTTTCACCTCCAAAAACCCCGTGAGATGAAAAGGATTCCCAAAAAAAAAAAAAAAAAATCCCACATTTTGAAAGACGTGCACTTCCGTTCCAGGTGGAGGTAATGTTCGAAAAGCGATATCGGGGGCGTGCTGAGGAAGAGGTAAAGGAGGCAATGGTGAGAGAGGTGGGTGGTGTGGTTAAAAAAAAAAAAAATTAGATCAACACCATTGTGTATTGCCAGGATACTACATGATTTTATTCACCACAAGGAAACACCAGACTTCTAACGGGATGATCATTATATTAACTTATTCACAATGATAATAGTTCATTTGATCTACTTTTATTGTCGCTTGGTGATTTATTAAACCAAAGGAAACCTACATATGTGAGTGCGCGTACACGCACACACACACACACACACACACACACACACACACACACACACACACGCATTTTTTGTTCATCGGTTTCGTTTTTTTGAAGTAGAATGATGAATCTGATTGGACCAAGTATCCGCGGAACCTAAATTTCACGCTGTTTTCATTCACGACCCGTCCAGTGAAAAGGATTCCCATCCTATTCAGGTTGCCAGGCCTGGAGGAATATTCAGGATCCCTCGAAACGATCGAACATTTTTTTACTTGAGCTTCCGTCAGCACCTGAAAGGTGAGGGATCGTGTTGCTGTGGCGCGGCCTTTGCTGTCGGCGGCGTTTCCAGACGCTCGCTGTCAGCCGACTTTTGGATGAAGGTTATTCAGCGTTCCAAGGCTTTCATATATTTCTCTCTCTCTGATATTCCAGTTGGAAAAGTTGGAGAAGGAATGCAGATAAGTTTGGTTCAAAGCTGTAGTAGAGGGAGAGAGATCAATTGTATGTGTTGGTTTACAAAGGCAAAATGTCTGAGGAATATTTTTTTTCGTTGTATAATGGTCGAGTGCATGTTAGTTGACAAACACATAAAGACGCACACACTATGCTGACAATATTTATGAACATGAAGGAAACGATGAGGACGACGAAGATAAAAATGATAATGAAAATCAAAATTAATGTGAACATGAAGACCACTGTATTTACGAAGATTACTTTTTTGTCGAAAATACCCAGCGCTTCTATCCTTGAGGACAATATCACCCTGAATAAGTGGAGTTGTGCACAGTTGGTAAAAGGAAGAGGATCACATAAAGAATCTTCACCCCAGATTTCTACAGGGTGACAATGCTTCAAGTGGGCTATTCTAGGGTGACAATTCTTTATGTGGGCTATTCTAGGGTGTAAGTAACATTGTCAAGATGTCAAAATCACACCAGTACGTTAGAGATGTATCACACTGGAGTCTGCGTTGCCGGACCAACGAACACACGAAAAGAAAGAGAAAGAGAAAGAGGCAGACAAAGAGAAAGAAGCAAAGAGAAAGAGAGAGAGACAGAGAGAGAAACAGGAAGAGGAAGAGAAAGAAAAAGAAAAAGAGAAGGAAAAAAGAATAAGAGAAAGAAAAAAAAGAATAAGAGAAAGAAAGAGAAAGAGAAAGAGGCAGAGAAAGAGAAAGAGGCAGAGAAAGAGAAAGAGGCAGAGAAAGAGAAAGAGAAAGAAAGGGAAGGTTTATAATAAGAATGGACAAAACACCGGAAAACTAAAACCTCAAATCCAAGGCGTCATTCAGGAGAAGAAAAAAAGTTTGGAGGGTAAAGACATGAAGCAAACATTTCAGAAGCAATTTGCACTTTTCTCCCTCTGTTTATGTACTCCTTTGTCCATATATTTGCCGCTCACTCCTGGTGACCAACTTTCTTGTTCTCCTTACTATCATGACTGATAATTATATGTAGAAATAAAACGTCATTTTAGTAACATTATCTTAGGAAGGGGAAGAGGCGGAAGAGGAGGAAAAGGAGGAAGAGGAGGAAGAGGAAGAGGAAGAAGATGAGAAAGAGGAGGAAGAGGAGGAAGAGGAAGAAGATGAGGAAGAGGAAGAAGATGAGGAAGAGGAAGAAGATGAGGAAGAGGAGGAAGACGAGTAAGACAAGGAGGATATGGAGGAGTAAGAAGGAAGAAAAGGAAGAGAATGAGAAGGAAGGAGAAGAGTAGGAGTAATTAATGGAGGGTTGCGTGAAAGTTATAGCAAGTATTAGAAGGAAAGGAAGGGAAAGGGAAGGGAAGGGAAAGGTAAGGGAAGGGAAGGGAAAGCTAAGGGAAAGGGAAAGGTAAGGGAAAGGGAAGGGAAAGAGAAAGGTAAGGGAAAGGGAAAGGGAAGGGAAAGGGAAAGGGAAAGGGAAGGGAAAGGAAAGGGGAAGGGAAAGGGACAAAATGAAGGGAAAGGGAAGGGAGAGGGGTAAGGGGAAGGGAAAGGGGAAGGGTAGGTCATAGGGAAGGGAAGGGAAGGGAAAGGAAAGGGAAGAGAAAGGGAAGGGAAAGGTAAAGGGAAAGGAAAGGGAAAGGGAAAGGGAAGGGAAAGGGAAGGGAATGGGAAGGAAAAGGGAAAGGAAAGGGAAAGGGAAGGGAAAGGGAAGGGAAAGGGAAGGGAAAGGGAAGGGAAAGGGAAGGGAAAGGGAAAGGGAAGGGAAAGAGAAGGGAAAAAGAAGGGAGAGGAAAGGGAAAAGAGGAAGGGGAAAGGTAAGGGAATGGAAAGGGAAAGGGAAGGGAAGGGAAGTGGGAGGAAGGGAAGGGAAAAGGGAAAGGGAAAGAAAAGGAAGGGAAAAGGGAAAGGGAAAGGAAAGGGAAAGGAAAGGTAATCGTAAGGGAATGGAAAGGGAAGGTAAAGGTAAGGGAAGGGAAAGGTAAGGTAAGGGAAAGGGAAGGAAGGAAAGGGAAAGGAAAGGTAAGTGAAGGGAAGGGGAAGGGGAAAGGAAGGAAAAAGGGAAGGGAAAGGGAAGGGAAAGGTAAGGGAAAGGTAAGGGAAGGGAAAGGTAAGGGAAGGGAAAGGTAAGGGAAGGGAAAGGTAAGGGAAGGGAAAGGTAAGGGAAAGGGAAAGGTAAGGGAAAGGGAAAGGTAAGGGAATGAAAAGGGAAGGGAAGGGCAAGGGAAAGGTAAGGGAAAGGGAAAGGTAAGGAAAGGGAAAGGGAAGGGAAGGAAAAGGGAAGGGAAGGGCAAGGGAAAGGTAAGGTATAGGTAAGAGAAGAGAAAGAGAATGGAGAAGGTTGAGGAGTGCGATGACTGAGGAGTTGGCGAAACTTGGAGTGCGTGATAGATGGAGTGCGTATGGGAAGGGAAAGGAATTATAAAGGAGAGGAATGGGGGGAAAAGAAAGGAAAAAGAAAGAGAAGGGGAAGGGAAGTATAAGAAAAGAAAGGGAAGGGGAATGAAGAGAAGTGCTGGAAGAGGAGGGGAGGGGAGGGGAGGGGAGAGGAGGGGAGGGAAGTGGAAGGAAGAGGAGGGAAGGGAAGTGGAAGGGAAGGCGAGAGGAGGGAAGGGAAGGGAAGTGGAAGGGAAGGGAAGGGAAGGGGAAGGGAAGGCGAGAGGAGGGAAGGGAAGGGAAGGGGAAGGAATAGAAGGGGAAGGGAAGGGAAGGGGAAGGGGAAGGGAAGGGAAGGGAAGGGGAAGGGAAGGGAAGGAAAGGGAAGGGGATATTGGCGGAAGGGATAAGGGGAAGGGAAGGAAAAGGGAAGGGAAGGGGAAGGGAAGGGAAGGAAAGGGAAGGGGAGAGACGGAAAAGGAAGGGAAGGGAAGGGAAGGGAAGGGAAGAGAAGGGAAAGGAAGGGAAGCGAAAGGGAAGGGAAAACGAAAAAGCAGTTGGTGCAAAATAAAAATTAAATTGAAAGGGAAGGGAAAGGGCAAGGAAAAGGAAAGGAAAGGAGAGGAAAGGGAAGAGGACGGAAGGGGAATGGAAGGGGAGTGGAAGGGAGAGAAGGGGAGAAAAGGAGAGAGGTGGAAGGAAAGGGAGGGCAGGGTAAAGGGAAGGTAAGGAGAGGGGAGGGAAAGGAAAAAGGGAAAAGGAGAGAGGAAAGGGAGGAAAGGGAAGGGAAGGGAAGCGAAGAGAAGGGAAAGGAGAAGGGGAATGGAAGGAAAAGCGAAAGGGAAGAGAAAGTAAAGGGAAGGGGAAAAGATGGGAAAGTCAAGGAAGGGAAATGAAAGTGGGGAAAATCAAGGAAAAGGGGGAAAGGGAATGATAGGGGATGGAAGAGGAGGGGAAGGGAGGGAGTGGGAGTGGAGGAATTAATTCCCCCCCCCCCCCCCCCCCGACAGAGGAAAGAAAGGGAGCCCCCCCCCGCAGGAGTAAGGGGAAGGAAAGGAAGGGAAGGGAAAAGAAGGGAAAGTAAGGTGAGGTAAGGGAAGGAAAGGGAAGGAAAGGAAAGTGAAAAGGAAATGGAAAAGAAGGAAAGGAAAGGGAAGTGAAGGAAAAAAGGGGAGGGAAGGGAAGGAAAGGGAAGGAAAGGAAAGTGAAAAGGAAATGGAAAAGAAGGAAAGGAAAGGGAAGTGAAGGAAAAAAGGGGAGGGAAGGGAAGGGAAGGAAAGGGAAGGGAAGGGATTGGAAGGGAAGGAAAGGGAAGGGAATGGAAGAGAAGGAAAGGGAAGGGGAAGGAAAGTAATGGGTAAGGAAGAAGGTGGGGGAAAGAGAGGAGGGGGAAAGGAGTGGGGAGCAAGAAGGGGAAAGAGGAGGAGGGGGAAAGCGGAGGAGGGGGAAAGCGGAGGAGGGGAAAGGGGGAGGAGGGGAAAGGGGGAGGAGGGGAAAGGGGGGAGGAGGGGAAAGGGGGGAGGAGGGTAGGTAAGAAAGGGGGAGGAGGGGAAAGGAGGAAGGGAAGGCGGTAAGGGGGAGGAGGGGAAGGGGGAGGAGGGGAGGGAAGGGGAGGAGTGGAGGGGAAGGGGGGAATGGAGGGGGAAGGGGGGCGGAATGATGGGGAGGAGGGGGAAGGGGGGAGGAGGGGAAAGGGGAGGGAAAGGGGGGAGGAGGGGGAAGGGGAGGAGAGGGAAAGGGGGGAGGAGGGGGAAGGGGAGGAGAGGGAAAGGGGGGAGGAGGGGAAAGGGGAGGAGAGAGAAAGGAGGGAGGAGGGGGAAAGGAAGGAGGAGGGCGAAAGGGGAGGAGGGGAAAGGGGGAGGAGGGGGAAAGGGGAGGAGGGGGAAAGGGGAGGAGGGGGAAAGGGGAGGAGCTAGATCCAGAGACAAAGAAAGAAGGAAAGAAGGAAAGAAGGAAAGAAGGAAAGAAGGAAAGAAGGGAGGAAAGGATCTTCTCAGGTGTGGTGTAAGCGGATAAAGCAAATTTAATTAGACGAGATGGATTCGACGGCGCCAAGAAAGGAAGAGAGGAGGGGAGAGGAGGAGGTGGAAGGGGAGGTGGTGGAAGAGGAGGAGGTGGAAGAGGAGGTGGAAGAGGAGGAGGAGGAGGAGAAGGAGGAGGGGGAAAAGAGGGTTAAGAAGAAGGAAGAGGAGGAGGACGAAAGGGAAATAGCATCATACTTCGCCAAGAAAGTGAAAGGAGGAAGAGGAGGAGGAAGAGGAGGAGGAGGAGAAGGAGAGTAAAGTGGGATGAGAAAGGGGAGAAGAGAGATGAGGAGGGAGAAAAAGGAGGAGGAGGAGGGAGAAGAAGGAGAATGAGGAGGAAGAAAAAGAGGAGTGGTTGGAAGGGGGAGGAGGATGAGAAGAAGAGTAACAACAGCGGAAGAAACACCCAGAGGAGGAACCTTTGAGGAAGGAAGAGGAGGAGGAGGAGAAGGAGGAGGAGGGAGAGGGGAATAGGAAGAGTGGGCGTAGCAGGACAAAGACAAAGAGAAAAATAGGAGGAGGAGGGGGAGAGGGAGGGGGAGGAGGAGGAGGAGAAGGAGGAGGAGGTAAAGGAGGAGGAAAAGGAGGAGGAGGTGAAGGAGGAGGAGGTGAAGGAGGAGGAAAAGGAGGAGGAGGAGGAGGAGGAGGGGGAGGAAGAGGAGGGGGGAGGGGGAGGAAGAGGAGGAGGAGGGGAGGAGGAGGAAGAGGAGGAGGAGGGGAGGGGGAGGAGGAGAGGGGAGGGGGAGGGGGAGGAAGAGAGGAGGAGGAGAAGAGGAGGGGGAGGGAGGGGGATGGAGGGGGAGGAGGAAGAGGAGGGGAGGAGGGGGAGGAGGGGGAGGAGGAGGGGGAGGAGGAGGAGGAGGGGGAGGAGGAGGAGGAGGAGGAGGAGGAGGAGGAGGAGGAGGAGGAGGAGGAGGAGGAGGAGGAGAAGGAGGAGGAGGAGGAGGAAGAGGAGGTGAAGGAGAAGAATGTAAATAGAACAGTTTACAGCGAAGGGGGCATCTGAGTTTAAAGGGCAGCCCGCTCTGCAGATTACATGCAATATGCATGGGAGGGAGGGAGAGGGGGAGGGAGGGAAGGAGAGGGGGAGAGAGGGAGGGAGGGGGGAGAGAGGGAGGGAGGGGGAGGGGGAGGGAGGAGGGAGTGATAAAAGGAGTGGGGGAGGGGGAGGGAGGAGGGAGTGATAAAAGGAGTAGGGGGAGTGGGTGTAATGGGAATGAGGGGGAGAGAGGGGGAGAGAAAATATGGGGTATTGTGAAGAGATTGCGTTATACAAAAAGGGGGGGAGGAGTAGAAGGGAGATAAAGTATTGGGGAGGGGAAAATGAGGGGGGAAAGGATAAAGGGTGGGAGGGTGGGGGGTGTCATGGGGAGGTGAGAACAGCGGGGGGGGAGGTCTGGGAAGATAGGAGGAGGAGGAGGAGGAGGAGGAGGAGGAGGAGGAGGAGGAGGAGGAGGAGGAGGAGGAGGAGGAGGAGGAGGAGGAGGAGGAGGAGGAGGAGGAGGAGGAGAAGGAGGAGGAGGAGAAGGATGTGGAGAGGAAAATGGAAGGAGCGAAATGAGATGGGAAGGAAAGGAAAGAAAAAGGGAAGAGGAGGGAGGATGAGGGAGAGGAGGAGGAGGAGGGAGGAGGAGGAGGGCAGAGGAAGGAGGAGGGAGTGAAAGGAGGAGGAAGAGTGGAGGAAAAGGAGGGAATAGAGGAAGAGAAGGAAGGAAAGAAAAGTGAAATGGATGGGACGGTTGATAGGAAACAATAAATGAAATTGGTCGAGAAAATAAAAATCGAGAGTATCGAAGAAAAAAATGGTCTAGTGAAGATGGGAATGGGAGAAAACGGGGATAATTGATTTAGGGGATGGGTGTCGAGGAGAACTAGAGGGAGGGGTGGAGGAAGGTAGGGAGTTTGTGACTGGGATAGAGGGATGGAGAGATGGATAGCATTATATATATATATATATTATATTTATATATATATATCGTATATATATATATATATATATATATATATATATATATATATGCAAAATAACCACTTAAATAAACAATAAACAAACGGAGTAGAGCGCTTTCGTATATTTCGTAATTTACATTGAAGAACTATAGAAACGTTGCACGTGGCAGATGTTGGCTGGCCGATGTTGGCTCGTGTGAATCATGTAATGCTATGAACGAGGCTTTTGTTCAGCAGTGGACTTAGGTTGGCTGATATATATATATATATATATATATATATATATATATATATATATATATATATATATACATATATATATACACGCTGCCGCCCCTATGTGCCGTCTTTCTTTCGTGCTTTTAGTTTCGTTTAGCACGCCTCTCACTTTCTACTTTCTCCACTGTCTTTCAAAAATTGTATCTGTTTTTCACCCTTCTAGTCGTTAGGTCCCATGTCGCCGATGAGCCAACTTCTTCAAGTTCTGAAGGTAATTTTCACTTAGTATTGGTATTTTTCACTGTCAGGCTCCTACTTCTCATTTTACTCTATTTTCCCTATAGGGGGAATTAATATGAGCTTATTTATTCTTTCTTTTCTTCCCGAATATTACTACACTTGTTCTCTAAGGTACACCAAAGGACTCCCATCGAGAGCATTCAATTTAGTTCCTATATCAGTTTTGCAGTGACATCACGAGTTCTTAGTCCAATGATCTTTAACTTTATATCTAAGAACTTTCCCTAAGGATGTAATCTTACAATCATGAATCAATTGAATTTTCTCCTCCAGCCTTTCTCCAATCAGAATAGTTGTTACAAGTCTATATGCAATATTGTCTACTTAAGCAATCTCGAATCACTGCACACTCACCTAGGTTACATCAGTAAAAGAAAAACCTATACGTCATTCCGGCTCCAAACCAATTTTATGACTCTAGGTGGAGAGCGAGCTTGGGTAAAAGTTCGCCTAGTAATTGTTTACAAAACATCCTGATTCATAAAATGTAAACCTCGTCTTCTATTCCTCCATCTGCCCACTGGTCTACCTTTATCTACGAGCTTCTTACTTATATATATTATATATATATATATATATATTTATATATATATATATACATTTATATATATTTATATATATATATATATAGATTTATATATATAATATATATATATATATATATATATATGTGTGTGTGTGTGTGTGTGTGTGTGTGTGTGTGGTGTGTGTGTGTGTGTGTGTGTGTGTGTGTGTGTGTGTGTGTGTGTGTGTGTGTGTGTATTGCAAAAATCGCAAAAACACGTGAGTAAATGATCATACAGAAACCACAGGGAAATTTAAGTTTGGAATATTAAACGTTTTCGTCTATTATATCTTCAGAGTACAAGAAAGAGAAATAGAACACAATACTTATACATAAACAAGAAAACTGGGAAAGGTTACAGCCACATAAAACCTTCAGAATATATGCATGCACACACATACATATACACATGCAGCGGCGGTACCAGGAATTTTTAGTTGGGGAGGCTAAGGGGGGGCTGAGCAAATTTTTTGGGGGGGGGCTAATAGTAATATGATAATACACATATATTATCCTCATTTCAGAAGGGGAGGGGGTTAATGGTTGGGCTAGCACTGATGGCTGACAAATCTTTAGCCCTGGCAATTAAAAATTCCACTTAATAAAATTATTTCAATGAGTGTTTTAAATTTTCAATTTGCTCATTTCAGTTGGGGGGGCTAATGGGGGGCTGGCCACTTTTTTGGGGGGCTAAAGCCCCCTCAAGCCCCCACCCCTGGCGCCGCCTCTGTACATATGAAAATAATAATAGTAATAATAAGACAACGAAACAGTAATAAAAATATATATAAAAAAACAGACAACCATGTGGCCATTTGGCACAAGTAAGAGTCATGGTACTGTTTTATTATCCTAATAATGATGAAATGATCTAGTTTGAATAAACCTAAACTCAAATTGGTGTTATTATCAAAATTGTTTTTTATAAAACTGAATTCAATGATGTTCCTTTTTAAAACAAAATTACAATCACCAATTTTTTCAACATTGTCCAATGGTTTCTGCACATATATATATATATATGTATATATACATACATTATATATGCATATATATATACATATATATGTATGCATATATATATATATATATGCATATATATATATATAAATATATATTATATGAATATATAAATATATATATGAATATATATATATATATATATGTGTGTGTGTGTGTGTGTGTGTATGTGTGTGTGTGTGTGTGTGTGTGTATATATATATATATATATATATATATATATATGTGTGTGTGTGTGTGTGTGTGTGTGTGTGTGTGTGTGTGTGTGTGTATGTGTGTGTGTGTGTGTGTTCTTGTGTGTGTGTGTGTGTGTGTGTGTGTGTGTGTGTGTGTGTGTGTGTGTGTGTGTGTGTGTGTTCTTGTGTGTGTGTGTGTGTTCTTGTGTGTGTGTGTGTGTGTGTGTGTGTGTGTGTGTGTGTGTGTGTGTGTGTGTGTGTGTGTGTGTGTGTGTGTGTGTGTGTGTTTCACCATGGTCTTTGGATCACGTGTTTGACTCGTAATCGACAGCTATTTCCCTGCCGGAAGAGAGCTCAGAGCTCTTATATGACCGATGTATGGGAAATGCTGTGACTTTACACGCACACACACACCCAACTCCCCGCCTA
>NC_134783.1:64638987-64656487 GCF_046742065.1 Oratosquilla oratoria
AAATAAAAGATAAAGATACAGATATAATATTCAGGGGATTATTTTGTCTCACCCTGTATTTTAGACGTGTCAACTAATCTGCATAAAAATATCTCTGTTATATTTGCATTTTGTTTTCATTAGTTTTAGAATGGGCTATATCATTTTATCATTTTTCGATCAACTGACACAGAAAAAAAGATAAAAGATAAAGATACAGATATAACATTCAGGGGATTGTTTTGTCTCACCCTGTACCTTAGATGTGTCAACCGAACTGCATAAAAATCTTTTAGTATCATTTCCCAGATCCATTACGTATGTCAAGTTCTTGTCAAGAGTAACAAAATTGTAATATGCTCGTGTTACATTAGAACTCAGATTAACTCAAGTTAATCTGTGAGTTATGCACAGTCTGCCTAGATGTCAGCTCCCTTCCTGCTGTGACGTCGTTTACATGTTTCTTCCCGGCTAACGCTAGACAGTTGTCGCCAGACGATTTTATTCAGCCTAGAGGGCGTTATTGTCTTGATGAGGTCGGGACTATCTTCCTCCACTTCATCACCGTAAGAAAGGGTCTAATGCACACACACACACACACACACACACACACACACACACACACACACACACACACACACACACACACACACACACACACACACACACACACACACACACACACACACACACACACACACACACAAACACACAAACACACACTCATATATATATATATATATATATATATATATATATATATATATATATATATATATATATGTGTTTATATATATATATCACTATAAAGTAATGTCATAGCACATTGATAAAATAAACTTTTTATCCCACAGTCGGAAAAAGAAGACACTAATGTCGAATGTTCTGTATATTTCGATCACTAACTGTGACCCTCTTCAGCCGAATGAATACATAGTGGAAGGCATATGCTTATATACAAAAATGTGAGGTGGGAAAAGGAACAAGCTCAGGTAACGTGACCGATGCTCCGCAGGTCGCGTGGGGTTTTGTGACCTTGGAGTATATGAGGTAGCACTTGGCTGACTGCTGAGGTGGTAATGCAGTCAGCCACTGACCATTTGATATATTGAAATTAGGGAGATATTTGATCAGGGAAGACTCTATTATTTTCCTTTTGAAGCTACATGTTGATTTATAAATTATTTCAGCATCATCCCAATGCATGCGGTGATCTTTATTGGCAATGTGCTGAAATACCGTGGAACTTTGTTGACCATATTAGATATCTCCCTAATTTCAATATATCTGGTTATTGCTGACGAAGTACGAATACCGTCAGGTGCATAGAATCATTTGGGTAGCTAGAGTAAAGCCTGTATAGTGAGTCACGAACATCAGTCGTCTTCTGTAGTCTACAACCTAGCGATTCTGTTCATTTCTCGCCTCCACTCTTCCATTACCCCGAGCTTCTTACAACGTTACCATGGCAACCGAAGAAAGAAATATGTACAAGACAGTTAGAACTGGCCCCTTATACACTCTCTATTCTGGCTGCAGCTAGGTGATTTTATTCGCCTGGAGAAAGAAAAAACATCACTCACCACCCTCACGTACGTCATGCCATGGCAGAACATGTGCGTCGGTTCGAAGCTTTGAATCTGCTTTGGATAGAAATGAAGCTTCAGCAAGCCTCGTCACTCTCCCGGTTGACCGAGCCCCAATGAAGCATTAAACGAGTCTCGCAATCAAACCTTTTCGCAATATAATAATAATGATGATTAGAGCAAATTACAAATTGGAAATACTGGCTTAGTGATCAGTGTATCGTAATTGATGCAGTTTAACATTTTTTTTTTCTTTACCGTTGACGCACCACGGTGTGCTGTGGATAACATAAATGAATTTTTAGTCATCGTGCGATTGGCTCAACTTTTTTCAAGCACATTTCCATATATTTCTTTTTACTTTTTCACAACTGTGGATCGACGGCAACCAATGATCCACAGAGGCCCACAGCTTCAAATCTAACGACTACCGGAGACTGTTCCAATACGTTAGAGTGACGGTCCAGTGGTTCTCAACATTAGGTCCACGGGCACCAAAGGGTTATCAACTTAGGGTCCATGGACACCAAAGGGTTCTCAACTTAGGGTCCATTGACACCAAAGGGTTCTCAACCTGGGGTCAATGGGCACCAAAGGGTTCTCAACTTAGGGTCCATGGGTCCCAAAGGGTTCTCAACTTGGATCCATTGACACCAAAGGGTTCTCAATCTGGGGTCCATGGGCACCAAAGGGTTCTCAACTTAGGGTCCATGGGCACCAAAGGGTTCTCAATCTGGGGTCCATGGGCCCCAAAGGGTTCTCAACTTGGGTCCAAGGGCACCAAAGGGTTCTCAACTTGGGTCCATGGGTCCCAAAGGGTTCTCAACTTAGGGTCCATGGACACCAAAGGGTTCTCAACTTGGGTCCATGGGCACCAAAAGGTTCTCAACTTGGGTCCATGGACACCAAAGGGTTCTCAACTTGGGGTCCATGGGCCCCAAAGGAATCAGAGAGTTTTCCAACTGGGACCCCAGACTAAAAGCTAGTGGTATTAAGTGCATGCCATCTGATTCTATTCAGAGTTGAATTGATTTCCAGGAGGCTAGAGGACAGCAAACCATAAATATGGGGTACATTGGATATAGGGTTTAGAACCCTTGCGTTAGACGAAGGAGATGGTTTTAGTATTAAGACCAAAGGACCCAAAGAAATGAGAGTAAATTGAATAGATTATGTTATGTATATGTTATATTCTCTATCATGTATATCATATAATATGATATACATACAATGAATGGTTCCCAGTGAACAGATTAACATCTTTTCAACCATAATTTACTTTTAATCCCATACCATCGCAGTTGAGACCGACGAGAAGCTCGAAGGAAGCATATATGTGGATATTGAAACGTGGTCAGGCCGAGCACTCGAACTCAGCTCGGGCACTTTGTCATGTCTGAGCTGAGTTCGAGTCTTCGGCCCGACCACGTTTCAATTTCCACATATATGCTTCCTTCGAGCTTCTCATCAGTCTCGGCTGCGATGGCATGGAATTGAAAGTGAATTGTGATTGAAAAGATGTTAGATATAATGTGATATATATCTTAACTTAACACATAATATATTGTAGCTTTATATAACATACGGAACATAACTGATATACCGGTAATATTTATGCATTCTCTTTTTTTGTTTTTCTTCCTCGAACAAATACATAGTGATGGCTGAAAGTGTCTCAAAAGTGATATGGGATTTACGTGTACACCAAGGAAAATGAAAATGATTAGGTTTCAAACCGATAACAGGGTCTGCGGATTTTGCCCTGGTTCGCGTCGAAGGGTTTATGTAAACATCTCAAAAAATAGAAAAGAAAGTCAACAGACCAATAAATTAATAACCTAATAGACATCACTAGTGAAATAAAACCAACAAGTAAAAAAAGAAAATGAACAAACATACAAAATGTCCGCAGAAGAGCCGCGGCAGTCAGAAGAGAACACGTCAATTCACAGTCGACTGCCAGCGCTGGGCGAAGAGGAGTCTCAAGATCTTCTGGAAGAAATGGGTTCTTCAAGAAACGGGACGCCTCCCCCCCCCCCGTCTTCCGAGACGCAGTCTTCCACAGACTACCACCCCTCCTTAACTGAATTGTAAAGCGTTCACATACTACCGCGCCACTTTAAATGAATTTTAAAACGTTTGGCTTCAGCCATAACAAAATATATCATGCTTAGTACCCCATCGGAGGGTTCTTAGTTACTTTAAGCTTTTTATGATACCAGGAGGAGTCGATTGACGCAGACTAACTGCCTTCTTTCTTGGTTAAAAGACTCAATTACTTCGGCGATGACTTCTGTTCACGGGGCGCTCTCCCTCTCTCTCTTTCCTTCTCTCCCTCTTCCCCTCTCCCTCTTCCCCTTTTCCTGTCCCTCTCCTACTCCCCTCTCCCCCTCCCTATACCCTTCTCCCCTCCGTCTCTCCCACTCTCGCTCTCTTTCCATTTCTCCCTCCCCCCTTTCCTTCTTCCTGTTCCCCCTTCCTTCTCCCTGTCACCCTTTCCCTCACCCTCTCCTATTCCCCTCTCCCTCTCCCCTTCTTACCTCTTTCTACCCGTCTCCTTCTTCCACTCCTCCTCTTCTCTCTCTCCCCCTCTCTCTCTTCATCTGCCCCTCCCCTTCTCCCTCTCCCCTCTCCCTTTTCCCTTCTCCGTCTCCCCCTCTTCCTCTCTCCCTCTCCCCATGTCCCTTTCCCTCTCTCTCGACCCATCTCTCTGTCCCTCTCCCTCTTCCCCTCCTTGTCATTCTCCGCCTCCTTCTCTATTTCTTACTCTCCCTGTCTCCCTCTCCCCTACCCCCTCTCCCTGTCCCCCTCTCACTCTTCCTCTCCCCCTCTTTCTCTCCCTGTTCCCCTGTCCCTCTCCTTTTCTCCCTCCCCCCTATTCCCCCTCTTACTATCCCTCTCTCCCTATCCCTCTCCCCCTCTTCCCGTCTCCCTCTCCCTCTTTATGTGTGTTTGTGTGTGTATGTGTGTGTGTGTGTGTGTGTGTGTGTGTGTGTGTGTGTGTGTGTGTGTGTGTGTGTGTGTGTGTGTGTGTATGTGTACACGTGTGTGTGTGTGTATGTATGTGTGTGCTTGTGTATGTGTGTATGTACGTGTAAATGTATGTAATTGTGTGTAATTGTGTGTATGTGTGTGTTTTCATTTCGTTTATTCATTTGTTCTTTCAACCAGGTTGGGAACCAATGTGCTAGTCGCTGTCGCTTTTTTATTTATTCATTTTTTTATTATTATTATTATTTTTTTTTATGACCACACTGTTACAGCATATTTCAGTCCAGGACAAATCAGATTTTTTTTTTCTTTTTCTTCTTTTTTATGACCACACTGTTACAGCATATTTCAGTCTAGGACAAATCAGATTTTCGCTTTTTTTTTTTTTTTATCATCCCCTGGTAGTCTATATCATGCAAAGCCACTTTTTCTGTTTGTGTACCGTTTCCAAATCTTCTGCCATTTTTCTGACGCGTTTCTCTAACAATAAACTTGCAGTTATCAACACCAGTTTCTAAAAACCTATTATTTTTTCTCCCTTTTCTTCTCTACTCTTTTTTTTGCTATATTTTAGCTCTTTAGCACCTTTCGTATCTCTTTTTCTCTTTTCCCCTTATGATTTATCTTTATTTCCGTCCCTTTTGTCCTCTTTCTCTCTAAACCATTTTTTTCCTCTTCCCTTTTCTCTTTACTGTTCATAATTTTCCCTAGAGTCTATCTTTCCTCCTTCCTTCTTCCCCATATCTTTCTCCTTCATCTTCTGCCTTTATTGCAGTCCCCTCTCTCTCTCCTCTTTTTTTTCTTTTTTATACTCTCGGTTTTTTGTTTATTAATTTCATATTTCTTTTTCGTTGTCGGATGCTCCTTGCCTTTTCCCTTTCTTCTTCTATGTTTGCTTTTGTTCCATCATTTCGCCAACAGAAAAGAAATCATAATTTTGACGCTCGTAATTCTCCACTAAAATATGGCGTCTTAATTTGATGAAAAATAAGGAAAAAAGAAAAAAGGAAAAAAAATTCTCTGATAAAAGAACAAGGTTCTGTCATCTTGTTTGCACGAATGAAGTCGCTTCTCTAGATAATATTAAATCATGTCAATAAGTATTCATCCTAGGTGGGTTTTTTTTTGGGGGGGAGGCGCCTTGAATCTAGTACAAAGGAATTTCTACCTAATACAATTATTAAAAAAAAAAAAAAAAAAAAAAAAAAAAAAAAAAAAAAAATTGAAACAATTTTTTTAGGCGAAAATTCACACAGAGACTTTACTACAAGAACCCCCCTATCCCCCCAATAACCCCACCCCACAGTCCAAACCCCCCACGGTCCCCGTGATTGGCTGGTTGATAATTGACACATAGAAGGCGCGGGTTAATTGGCTATCAAAAAGGCAATTAATTCTCACTACTTTCAAAATCAGGGTTATTGCATGATATCGGATAGTTTTCAATTAGGGATACAATTAAGAGCATTACACGTCATCATGTATATGGTTACTGGGTGATTGAATGAGCACATTTACCATTCAATCTATATATGTTTTCCCACGTCAACTTCTTTACCATTGGGTATTTCACTCAACTGAATAAAGCAGTTTGAAAAGAAATAAAATAAAAGAAATTAATTGATAGACAATTACATTGGCTACTTAACTCTGCTAGATAAAGCACTTTGAAAAGAAATAAAATACATGGATTGATAAACAATTACATGAATGAATTGATAACATGATAAGACAAATCTAGATTAAATAAAGAAAATATATAAAGTAGATACGCAAATGAATAAATATAAGTAGTTTGTAAAGAAATATGATAAATTAATTTATAAATAATTACATGAATGAAGTTATAACATGATAAGACAAATCTAGATTAAATAAAGAAAATGTATAAAATACAAAAGAAATATAATAGATTAATTGATAAACAGTTACATGAATGAATTGACAACATGATAAGACAAATCTAGATTGAATAAAGAAAATGTATAAAATACAAAAGAAATATAATGAATTAATTGATAAACAATTACATGAATGAATTGATAACATGATAAGACAAATCTAGATTATATAAAGAAAATGTATAAAATACAAAAGAAATATAATAGATTAATTGATAAATCTAGATTATATAAAGAAAATGTATGAAATAGATACGCAAGTGAATAGATATGATGATGAAGAATATGTGGTTGAGCGTCACAACCCCCCCCCCCCTATCAGAAGGCTAGGACGGTGCCCCTCACAGAGGACTTTGTAACGTGGAATTTAATGAACCATTCCCTTGGCACAACTTCGCCGGTGGCAGGATTCGAACCGCCATTCCCTCAACCTTCGCCGCAAGTAACGACGCTCTAACCCGCTCAGCCAAGAAAAAAAAAAAAAATCATAGTAAAAGAGTTGCATCTACCTCTCCCCCTCTGTTCCTTTCTCTTTATCATCTCCACATATTAAACTCACACATTTTCAACGAAGATAAGAAAAGCTTCCCTTCTTACGGCGTCATCCCTTCATCCATTCATAATCCTCTTTCATCCATTTATAATATCCTTCTTTTTGCTTCTGTCTTTTGCACTCTCCCTGCTCCGCGTGGGGGAAAGAGAGTAACAGTAAAACAGCTAAAACTGTCGAGTCCCCGGCCGTGGAGGAGCTACGTCTCGCTGCACTGCCTCTGATCCAGGCAGTTTGGTGGTGAACAGGTATGGTATTTTCTCCAGGAGTTGCCGAAATATGAGAGAAATGAATTGATTCTAAAGTGCGAACGGTGTTTGCGTGTTTTAATTCGGACACCAACCTTGTAAGGGGGAGAGGGCATTGGCTATGTATTTATGTATGTGTGTGTATGTGTGTATGTATGTATGTATGTATGTATGTATGTATGTATGTATGTATGTATGTATGTATGTATGTATGTATGTATGTATGTATGTATGTATGTATGTGTACATGTATGTATGTGTGCATATAAATAATGAGCAACGGGAAGAAATTTGCTAAGGGAGAAGGGCTCATTTAAGAGGACGAGTCTACTTAAAAGGTCAAACAGTCATTGTGAAAATTCTCAGAAACTCAAGGTCCCAGAAATCGATATAAGAATAAATAAATGAATAAATAAGTAAATGAATAAATTAGAATAAATGAATAGATGAATATAAAATAAATAAATAAATAAATAAATAAAATAAACAAATAAATAAATAAGTAAATATATAAATAGATAAATAAGCAAATAAATGAATAAATAAGTAAATACAAATAAATGAATAAATATAATAAAATAAAAACCAAATCTAATGCCTCCGTTTCCAGACGTGATAATTGGACAAAATTTCTTTTCAAATTTGACAATTTTTTTGAGCACAGGACGTAATTACTCTTCTTCCTCCTCCTTAGCCGCCCCCTCCACCACCCTCACCACTACCAGCACCATACAATCACCCATACTTCCATCTCTGTTATCGTCCCGACCACCAATATAATCACCAACTCACTTGCTTCCTCTTCCATTGCCAATAATCTCCACCAACAAGCACCTGAAAATTCATTCCCACCTCGGCGATGAAAGTCTGAGGACAGTAGGCAGGGAGAGAAAAAAGGAAAAGTGATGGGTATATAGATAGATAGATTTATAGATAGATAGATAGTGAGATAGAGAGATAGAGAGATAGAGAGATAGAGAGATAGAGAGATAGAGAGATAGAGAGATAGATAGATAGATAGATAGATAGATAGAGAGATAGATAGATAGATAGAGAGATAGATAGAGAGATAGATAGATAGATAGATAGATAGAGAGAGAGAGAGAGAGATAGATAGATAGATAGATAGATATATATATATATATATATATATATATATATATATATAGAGAGAGAGAGAGAGAGAGAGATAGGTAAATAGTGAGAGATAGATAGATAAATAGAGATAGATAGATAGATAGATAAATAGAGATAGATAGATAGATTTATAGATAGATAGATAGTGAGATAGAGAGATAGATAGATAGATAGATAGATAGATAGATAGATAGATAGACAGATAGATAGATAGATAAATAGAAAGATAGAGAGAGAGAGAGAGAGATTGAGAGATAGATAGATAGATAGATAGATAGATAGATAGAGAGAGAGAGAGAGAGAGAGAGAGAGAGAGAGAGAGAGAATGGCTCCCGCTCAGCTGAGATCTTCGATTTCGTCTCTTTTTAATTGGAAAAGTTTGGTTGATTAACAGCAGCGCCCTTGTTCGGTATGGCGGCGGTGCGGGTGGGAAGGAGGGAGTGGTTGGGTTGTGTTGGAGAGGAGGAGGAGGAAGAGGAGGAGGTGGAGGAGGTGGAGGAGGCATGGAGAAGTTTGTGTGGATTGCCCCCTTCACGGCAAGGTGATACAATTTCACCCAAAGTATCTACAGCTTGTGGAAGAGAGAGGACTGAAGATTGATGGCGAGTATTCTAACCACCTAAGATTTGCTGATGACATTATTCTTATTTCAGAAAGAGCAGAAGGCTTGCAATATATGCTGAGTGATCTGGACAAGGAAAGTCTCAAAGTAGGTTTACAAATAAGAGTAAAAGTAATGTTCAACGCGGAAGTTCAAAGCAAAGAGTTTATAATCGATAGTGAGAGTCTTGAAGAACTTGAAGAGTATGATTTTTTAGGCTAGTATGGTGAAAGTGACCAAAGATTATAATAATGAAGTACATACATTCATATACCAAGGCTTTTTCCCCCTTACAAGGGAGGTAGCCAAAAAGGAAAAGGCATAAAATCATTCCCACCCATTCCATCCCTGAATACACTCCACACCCCTCCACCCTCCCTCTTATCTTAGCACCTCCTGGATGACGGGTCATCCCTGCACCTTGTCCACTGCCCTGAAGTAAAAAGATTAATTACAATTGGCTGTAAAGTATTTGGTAAGTATAATGGCATCCTGAGAGGCTGTCTACCTTTAAGCCAGTAATAATCTACGGGTGTGAGACTTGGAAACTGACGAAGGCGGTGGAAACAAAGCTAAGAACTGCACAGAGGAGAATGTAGAGATCAATGATGGGAATAACGCTGAGAGACCGAAAGAGAGCAAGTTGGGTGAGAGAGCAGACTAGAGTGAGAGATATCGTGGAGGCTATATAAGAGAGGAAGTGGAATTGGGTAGGTAAGTTAATGCGAACGACTGATGAGCGATGGAGCAAGTGTGTTACTGAGTGGACGCCGCGAGATGGGAAGCGGGGAAGAGGGAGACCAGATAGAAGGTGGAGAGACGAGATTGAGAAGTTTGAAGTTTGCAGGAATGACGTGGCAGAGGTTGGCGCGGTCGTGTGAATCGTGAAATGCTATAAAAGAGGCCTTTTCCATCAGTGGGCTTAAGATGGCTGATTTCATTTGATTTGATATAACACACACACACACACACACACACACACACACACACACACACACACACACACACACACACACACACACACACACACACACACACACACACACACACACACACACACACACACACACACACATATATAATCACAATTTGTTAGGGCTTATAAACATTAAGGCGTACTTCATTGATAATACGAAGAAAAAATTGATGTAAAAACGTTCTGAATAAAGGTGAACCTATGGGACAGAAACCGCTTACGAGAGATGCAGCGGTTGATTGCATCATCATGAAACCATTGCCACTCTCTCTGCACAATTTTATTTGGTTAACTAAACTCCATTTTAATCGGCTTAAAGGAGGAGAAGGCGAAGGCCATTTCAATTAACCCTGGTCTCTACGAAACGTTATTTATTTTTCCAGGCAACTCCCGGCTATTTGATGAGATTTAGAGGACGATTTTTGATAAGTTAATTGAAGTCTTGCCCATACAATAACTCATTAACCATTTCATTTTTTTTATAGATGTTGAATATCGTTAGATAGATTCAACCAGATCTATCTCTTTCTCTTTAGCTCTCTCTCTCTCTCTCTCTCTCTCTCTCTCTCTCTCTCTCTCTCTCTCACACACACACACACACACACACACACACACACACACACACACACACACACACACACACACACACACACACACCAATTACCATGAGGTTGTGAGAAAAATTGGCTTGAAAAAAGAGACAGGGAGTGCGCAGAGAACAGAGTCATCACAAACTGTGAATTCTTCCAAAATATAACCACACTTTCCTTGAGTTTCTACAATATTCAGAATTAGTAGTTTCGATAACTGGAAAATTATGCATACCAGAAATAATCCTTAATATTCTGTTTTTATTTTCTTTCTGAATTATAGAAATCCCTGAGGTATAAATCTTCTCTAATAGAATGATTAATATAGGAAATATCGACACGCGAGGAGGCGGAGCTTAAGGATGACGTCATGTCGTCTCTGCCATTTTTAGATCAAATGTAGAGCAACTAATTAGGATCTCAAATTCCAATTTATTTCCTTTGAATTGGCCACGTATAGTGTAATTATTATTAAAAAAAGAAATCCTGTGCCCTGAGTTTAACCTGCATACAAGAAAAAAAAATTATAATCATTCCGGGGGGTGGGTTGGGGGTAATACGGTAATTAACTCTCTGTTATCTCGTAGTCGATTAACTCATTTCTAGCATAATTAGAAAACGCTTTTGTCCGGGTGCAGAACCCGGCCAGCCCAACGCGGAGAACAGGACCGGGGATTCGTAATGGAACTTTATCCACTCCTCCACTCCTCCACACATCCGTACATCCACCTCCAGCAGTATACCTACCCGACGACAACCACCACAGCCATCGTCACTACCACAACCGTGGAGGAATCAGTGACCCGTCAAAAGTGATGAAAAGTAAAACGCGAATGAGTAATACGAGGAAGGAAAATGAAAGGGAGGATGAAGGAAAAAGAGAGAGAGAGAGAGAGAGAGAGAGAGAGAGAGAGAGAGAGAGAGAGAGAGAGAAAGAGAGAGGAGAGGGATAAAGGTATAGGAAAGAAAGGAAATGAGGAAAGGAAGTAGAGGGTAAGAGAATGAGAGAGATAGAGAAGGAGAGATAAGGAGGGAGGAAGAGATACGAGAGAATAATGAAAAGGAAAGTCGGAGACTTCGCCGCCGCCGCCGCCGTCGAGGGAGTGAATGGCTTTGACAGCTGCCAAAGCAAAGCTCTTCGCGTCACGGCCAACCTGACGGAAAATGAAATCGGCCAGTCGGGGGGTGGGGGGCGGCGGGGAGGGGGTAGGTGGAGCGCTGAGGAAGAAAAGGGAGAGGAAGGGGGGAAGGGAATAGGAGGGAAGGGGAAGGGAAGAGGAGGGAGGGGGGAGGGAAGGGGATGGGAAGAGGAGGGAAGGAGTTGGGTCTAGAAGGAAGGAGAGGGGAGAACAGGGAAGGAGAGGGGAGAAGAGGGAAGGAGAGGGGAGAGGGAGGGAGAGTTGAGGGGAGAGGGGAGGGGAGCTGAGATGAGGTGAGGGTAGGAGAGTCGAGGGAACGGGAGGGGAGGAATGGGGAGGAAAAGGGAGGAAAGGGGAATAAGAAGGGAGGGGAGGGAGGGAAGAAGGAAGTGAGTTTATGAATGACGACTAAGGGAAAGCGAGGAAGGAGGAAGGGAGGGAGAGGAAGGAAAGGCGGAAAAGGGAAGAAGGAAAGGGAAGAGAGAAAAGGGAAGAGGAAATTGAGAAGAAGGAAGAGAGAAGAGGGATGAGGGGAAAAGGGAACGAGGAAGGAAGTGCGGACAAACGAGGTAAGAGGGAGAAGGAGGGATAGGGGGGAGAAGGAGTGGACTTAGGTAAGGAGGGAGGGAGGGGGGAGGGAGGGAGGGAAGGGAAGGAAGGGAGGGAAGGAGGAGGGAAGGAGGGAGGGAGGGAGGGAGGGAGAGAGGGAGGGAGGGAGGAGGAAGGGAGGGAGAGAGGGAGGGAGGGAAGGAGGGAGGGAGGAGGGAGGGAGGGAGAGAGGGAGGGAGGGAAGGAGGGAGGGAGGAAGGAGGGAGGGAGGGAGGAAAGGTAGAAATTTGGGGGATTGTAGAGGTAACGGGCGGCTGTGTTTGGATTTGTGGTGAAAGACGAGGAACGAAAGGAGGAAGGCATAGAGATAGGGTTGGAAGGTGAGGGAGGGACGGGGGGGACGGGGGGACGGGGGGGACGGGGGGGACGGGGGGGACGGGGGGACGGGGGACGGGGAGACGGGGAGACGGGGGGGACGGGGGGACGGGGGGACGGGGGGACGGGGGAAGGGGGGACGGGGGGACGGGGGGAATGAAAGAGAGTGGGAAGAGGGAAAGAAACAGCAAGACGTACTATATACAGTATACCCTTTAAGTAAGGTGAAATACATTACATATTTTTTCCGAGAATAACCAATCTTATTCAACTGAACGCTAAACAAACTTTAAGTACGACGTACTTTAGGGCTCCGTTCTATCCCCCACGTTTTTTAATCTACATATGATCGATATACCCACACCCCAGATATAGAAGTATCTTTTTACGCAGACGACATAGTTACATACACACACCGTAACACAATGGAAGTATCTTTTTACGCAGATAACATAACATTTATATACACACACCGTAACGCAGACAAAGCCACAGAAACGCTACAGCCATACCTCGACACATTCAGCATCTGATTCACTACAAACGGACTCAAAATAGCCTCAACCAAATCCATACCCACACTCCTCACTAAATGGGCTACATACATACATACATACATACATACATACATACATACATACATACATACATACATACATACATACATACATACATACATACATACATACATACATACATACATACATACATACATACATACATACATACATACATACACATACATACATACATACATACATACATACATACATACATACATACATACATACATACATACATACATACATACATACATACATATACCAAAGGCTTTTTCCCCCTTACACGGGGGGTAGCCGAAAAGAAAAAGGCATAGAAATCACTTCCACCCATTTCATTTCCCATATATTCCACTGCCCTCCACCCTCCTCCCTCCCTCCTATCTTGGCACCTCCTGGACTACAAAACACAAATACATACCACACTTTTTATCAACAACACCACCATACCACACGCACACTCACCCAAGATTCTTGGTGTAACATACGATACATCCATAGATAATCTATTCTAGCTACAGCCAAACAATTATGTTTAGTTAAGATACAACTTAACCTAACCTATCCGAACTTACCACATGCTCACCATCCCACTGACACGCCGCGGTAGAGCAAAGCCCTGGTAGTGGATAGTCCTTGGCAGTTGCGGTAAGCCGTCGGTTTGTTTGTTTGTTTTTATTATTTCATTGATTTATCATTTATTGATCTGATTGATTTATTTATTTATTTTTCATTTTATTTATCTATTTATTTATTTATTTATTTATTTATCTATGTATTTATTTATTTATCTATTTATCTATTTATTTTCTCATTTATTTATTTATTTATGTGTTTATTTATTCATTTATCTATTTATTTATTTATATTTTTTATTATTTATTTATTTGTTTATTTATTTATTTATTCATTTATTTATTTATTTATTTATTTATCTATTTATTTATCTATTTGATTATTTGTTTATTTCAGATCGGCGTTTCATGGTTCCCCCACTTGGCCAGGACCATCGGAACCAACGCGACATGGGCCGCAGCAGATCCCGGTTATCGAACTCACGACCACATGCTCAGGAGTTGGACACGGTATCCACTGGGTGGTCACTGCAGGGCCCTGTCCTATCCTGACCTATTTGGATAACCATACGTTCAAGTCCTGCTTATTGCATCCCCACATTTCCTCCTCTCGTCTTGTCGTCTCTTCCCTTCCTTCGCCTCTCTCTCCTCTCTTCTCTTTTTTCCTCTCTCTTCGTTCTTATCTTTCCTCCTCTTGCCACTCATTGTTCCTTACTCCCGTCTCTCTTCCTTCCCATATCTCCCCCTCCTTCTACTATCCTCTCTTTTCCCTCTCTTCCTTACCTTCTCCCTCCTCTCTTCCTCCCCTCCTCTCTCTTCTCTTCCTCGTCACCCCTCCCTTTCTTCCTTTCCACCTCTTCCCTTCCTTGTCACCCCTCCCTTCTCCTTCCCACCTCTTCCCTTCTCCTCTCGCCTCACCTCCTCCCTCCCCTCCTCTCTTCTCCCATCTCTCTTCCTCCCCTCCTCTCTCTTCTCTTCCTCGTCACTCCTCCCTTTCTTCCTTCCCACCTCCTCCCCTCCTCGTCACCCCTCTCCTCTTCCTTCACACCTCTTCCCTTCCTTGTCACCCCTCTCCTCTTCCCTTCTCCACTCGCCTCACCTCCTCCCTCCCCTCCTCTCTTGACTCTCTTCTCTCTTCCTCTCTCTTCTCTCTCGCGTTGCCTTTTGTTCCTCCCCTTCCGATTCCCCTCTCTCTATTCATCCCGCGATTGCAATATGATTGGCCGGAGACTACGCCCCTCATTACTTCCCCTCATTCCTTCCCCTTTTACCCCTCATTTCCCCTCAGGCGTACGCTTTTCTTCCCTCGGGCCCCCCCCTCCCCCCTTTTGCGGAATTCCCCTCAAACCGGCCTAATTTGGAACCTGCACAACTTTCCTTTTTTTTTTTTTTTTTTTAGCTGACCTCCGCTTTTCAATCCCTCCTTTTTTAAAATCTTCTTCGCTTTAGCTCAGTTACTATAAATACAACGTTTTACACACACACACACACACACACACACACACACACACACACACACACACACACACACACACACACACACACACACACACACACACACACGCACACACACACACACACACACACACACACACACACACACACACACACACACACACACACACACACACACGCACGCACGCACGCACACTCGCATTAATATATATATATATAACGTAGAAACCACTGTTGGAGTAGAAAAGACTGGAAACGGGGAATCTATATATTTCGATTGCAAACTGCAATCCTCTTCAGTAGATACAAATAAGAGAGAGGGCGTACTGTTTAAGTAGCACCCTTAACAAAAGAAAGGGGAACATGGGAAGATATCTCTACCCTATTCTCACTCCGTATGTGAGGTCAGGAGGCAAATGAGCTTTCACTAGGTTGGAGATGAAGAGTCCGGACATTATGTCCGGGGACCATTGGCCCTTTGAAATATTCATGTTGGGCTGAAATTCAATGATCGTAGATTCTACCATTTTTCTCCTGAACTCACATCTGGATTTATAAATAAGCTCAGCTCTGTCCCAATCTAAACCATGTTTAAATTGCTTAACATGTTGGAACACAGCTGAGCTATCTTGTGCATATCTAATGGAACGTTTATGTTCAATCATCCTGGTGTTCAAATCCCTTCCAGTCTGTCCGATGTAAACTAAGTCACAACCTTTACACGGAATCGAATAAACCCCTTGGCTCTGCTCTTCTTTTAACCTTTGATGGACATTTACCACCTTTTTATTAATGGTGTTAGGGTAATAATTAATCAAATTTAATTTGTCTTTGGGAAGAAACTTGGTCGAGGGAATGAATGATTCAGAAAAGGGAACGATTAAAGAGCTCTTACCCAATGAAAAATTAGAGGAAGTGGGGGTGGTGTTGAAAAAATTGGATCTCGCTCGGCTGAGGGCTTTGACCAAGAACCAATCCGGGTAAGCTAATTTACTAAGTTGAGATTTTATAATGTTAAATTCTCCTTCAAGAAACTGGGGGCTGCAAATTCTAAGGGCTCGAAGGAATAAACCTGAAGCGACGCTACTTTTTACTTTGTCTGGGTGACTGCTGAAAAAATGAAGATAACTACCAGAATGGGTTTCTTTTCTATAGACGGTAAAAGCAAGCTTGTCTCCGTCACGAACAATAAGAACATCTAAAAAGGGTAGCTTACCTTGTTCTTCCCATTCAACTTTAAACTTAATGTTCGAGGCTAAGGAATTTAAATTAGCAAAGAAGTTATCGAATGAGCCCCAATTTTCATCCCAAAGAGTGAAAATGTCATCTACGTATCTAAACCAAACCATGTCTACGGGTTTAATGGTGGGCAGAAGAACAGACTCAAAGTATTCCATGTACAGATTGGCCAGTACAGGAGAGAGATTTGAACCCATGCTACAACCAAATTTTTGTCTGAAAAAAGAATTCTGGAAGGAAAAAACATTTGATGTGACACACAGGCGAATAAGCGCAATGATTTTTGAAACGGGAAGTGGGAATTTGTCCTGAAATGGTTGTAGCTTAGTTTCCAGGAAGGATAGAACGTCATCAATACAGTAATGTGTTAATAGATAAATTTCATCCAGTTTAAGAATTTTCCTACTATAAAAATTCACTTTTTTTATTTTTGTGATGAATTCCTCTGAGTGTTTTATATTAGAATCGGAGAAAGTACCAACAAACGGGGATAAAAAGGTTTGCTAACCATTTAGACAGCTTGCTGGTACAAGATCCCCGGTTGGAGATGATAGGTCTGAGGGGAATATCAGATTTATGCAATTTTGGAAGGCCATAGAAATAAGGCAACTTAGGATTAATCACTTTGAGTTTCAGTACCTCTTCGTCTTTAGTGATATTACGAACTTCTTTGTTGAAAGTGGCAGACATGTTTTTAAGTGGATTTTTAATAAGTTGCTCATATGTATCCGTGTCATTTAGAAGGGCCATGGCTTTATCTACATAACTGTCATGGTCAAGAATAACGATTTTACTACCCTTGTCTGCCTTTGTAATAATAATGTTATCCATGCTCCTAATTGCCTCCAAACTATTTTGATACCTAATGGGAAGTCCATTTCTTTTATCAAAACAATCTGCAATGCCTTGCAAAAGAGCCCCTTTTAAACATAATAAATTTTTGTCATAGTTGTTATTAGCTAGGAATTTATCAAAACCTACGAGAAAGTCCATAGCATGATGCTTCTCTGGTTTGAGGGCAAAATTCAAACCAAGGCCTAAGACTTCTA
>NC_134783.1:64666487-64686487 GCF_046742065.1 Oratosquilla oratoria
ATAATATGCAAAGCAAACACTGGGACACACAAGCAAGCAAGCAATCGAGTACGCCAACCGGGAACAGAGCCTTGCGAACGCAATACAATAAGCGAGCAGCAGATTCAACACTTGCAGGGCCTGTGTGTGTGATTGCCAGGTCGGGGCAAACACGGAGGAGGCCGCTTCTTGTGCCGCCGGCACCGTTGAGGAAGTGCCATTGGGGCTGGAAGGAGGGCCAGAGAGGAGTGCCAGGGAGGTAGGCTGGAGGAGGGGCCAAGCAGGGAAGAAGGCTGGAGGGAGGGCCAGGAAGGAAGAAGGAAGGAGGACCATGGAGGAAGGAGGAGGGAGGGGTTGGCGGAAAGAGGAAGGAGGGCCAGGAAGGAAGGAGGAAGGAGGACCGTGAAGGAAAGAGGAGGGAGGGCCAAGGAGGAAGGAAGAGGGAGGGCCAAGGAGGAAGGAAGAGGGAGGGCCAGGGAGGAAGGAAGAGGGAGGGGAGGAAGGAGGAGGGAGGGCCAAGGAGGGAGGAGGAGGGAGGACCAGGGAAGGAGGAGTAAAGAGGACCAGGGAGGAAGGCGGGAGGGAGGGCCAGGGAGGAAGGAAGAGGGAGGGGAGTAAGGAGGAGGGAGGGGTTGGCAGAAAGAGGAGGGAGGGCCAGGGAGGAAGGAGGAGGGAGGAAGGGGTTGGTGGAAAGAGGAGAGGAATCCAAGGAGGAGGGATGAGGGAGGAAGGAACGAGATGAATAATGGTGGAGAGAAGGGCGGGGTAAGGAGGAGGAAAGGGAGGAGGGGGCGGAGAAGACGAAGGTGAGGGGAGGAGCGAGGGTAAGGGTGGGGGAGGGGTTAGAAGAAGGGAAGGGTTAGGGAAAGGGTAGGACAAAAGGGGGGAAGTGGAGGAGGAGAGTAGGTGAGGGACGGGGAAGGAAGAAGGAGTGATGGAGGAGGGAGTGTCGGGAGGAAGAAAGTGGAGGACAAGGGTGAGATGGAAGAAGCGGATCACAGGACTTTAATGATAAACACATTTTCATCTCAGTCAGGGACATTAAACCTGATGAAGGAATCTATTGAGTGTTATGATAGATATTGGTTTCAGTATACCTATGGTTTCTGTTACACTGAAGCTCTGAATATCACAGGTATACGATTCTGTTGGAAGATAACAAGTTATGTTTATCGTAGAAGAGGTACCCTTCCATAAGGATTATCTGGGGGATTGGGAGAAGAGGAGGGAGCGTAGAGGAGGAGGGGAAGAAGAGGAGGGAGCGTACAGGAGGAGGAGAAGAAGTGGAGCGAGGGAGGGAGGGAGGGAAAATAGGAGTGACTATGAAAATTAATTTGGGAGAGAGTGAGGAGAGAACGGGATAGAGATGGAACTGCCGAGTGGGATTGGGGTGTGATGGGAGGGGTGGAAAGGAGGGTAGAGGGGAAGGCATGTGAGGTAAAGAGAGAAGGAGTTAGGGGAGGGGGAGTGGAGTTTGGAAATGGGAGTATTGGGAAGACTACGGGGGGAGTGGGAAGAATACATACATACATATACTAAGGCTTTTTCCACCTTTCAAGGGAGGTAGCCAAAAAGAAAAAGGCATAGAAACCACTCCCACCCATTCCATCCCTAAATACACTCCACTCCCCTCCACCCTGAGGTGAATAAAAAGAGAAAATAGTTTGAGGTCTCAAAGATTGGATTGCGACGGAGTGAAGTGCTGTGGAGAAGGAGGGGGAGGGGAGGGGAGGGAAAGGAAGGAGAGGGGAGGCGAGGAGCGAGTAGTAGAAGGGAAGAGAGGGGAAGAGAGGAGAAGAGAGGGAAGAGGGTAGAGGTCAATGATAAAGAATGTAGTAGGAGAAAGTAGGAAAGGGTGGAGAGGAGAGGGGTGAGAGGAGAGAGGAGAAGGCAGGGAAAAGGAGAGGAGAAAGGAATAGGTAAATACGAAAAAAGGAATAGGTAAACACGAAATAGGTAATTAGGTAAAATAGGTAAATAGGTATATATAGGTAAATATTTAATAGGTAAAATAGGTAAATATGAATAGGTAAATACGAAAAAAAGGAATAGGTAAATACGAAATAGGTAATTAGGTAAAATAGGTAAATAGGTAATAGGTAAATAAAGGTAAATATTTGATAGGTGAAATAGGTAAATAGGTAAATACGAATAGATAAATACGAAAAAAGGAATAGGTAAATACGAAATAGGTAAAATAGGTAATAGGCAAATAAAGGTAAATATTTGATAGGTAAAATAGGTAAATAGGTAAATGCGAATAGGTAAATACGAAAAAAGGAATGTAACATGGAGGAGGGGAATAGGTAAACTTGGAGGAGGGGACAGGTCATGTAAGAAGGAAGCGGAGAGTTAGAATTGGGGAGAATGGAGACGGGAGGATTGGGGGGGAAGGGAAAGGGGAGGGGAATCAAATGGGTCGGGGTTGGGTTGGCAAAGAGGCAAAGTGGGTAGAGAAGGGCGAGGAATCAATTAGTGGACGACAAAGGACGCAAACGCGTGTTGACTTGAGTTTAACCCGTTCGACAAGGCGACGTAGTTTGTTTATATACATACAGGTAGATAGAGAGATATTTTGTCAGGGACGATGAAAAGCTTTAAACCTATGTCCCTTAAGATTATCTCGAAACCTTCAGGGTCATTATGGAATGAATAAAATTATCTGACGTTGCAGGAAAAAATCTGATCAAGAAATAGTCATGACGACAATTTTAATGGAGGTGGTTTTAATTCGGTTATTGAGAAGATCACTCAAATTATAAGAAGTGTCAGCTGGCGGCCACACCATGTTCTGAAAGGATATTTCCTCTCAACTCTTCCATCAGAATTGCCAAATGACAATGGGCCGGCGGTCTAGCAGTGGGTCCTCAAGACTAAACACACTTCACGTGACGGCTGACCTTGTTTTTTATTTCATTTGTTTATTAATCTATCTATTAATTTATATGTTTATGTTTTTTTAATGCTCGGATTAATCACCAACTGGTGAAGGAAGAAGAAAGATGCTTCCTAACAGATGTGTCGCTTTCAATTTTGGATTCTGTCTCGATCAGCCTCTTCTTTCGTGACTGCCACCAATCGATTCCATTCACCTCTGTGCCCTTCCTCCCGTTCTACACCAAAGGGGTTGACATGTCTTACATTGCGTGCATATACTATATGCACTATGATCTCTCACTGTAAATAACCAATTTAGTACTGTACCACACAAACGACTACTTAATAAAATTGCTGCAATTAGAAAAAAGAGGTAACCTGGAAAGTCGGACTAATAAAAGGTTATACAGCCATAAACAATTGTTCTGAACAGCAAATTTCTAGACAGAACGTAAGCAAATAAATGAACAGATACAAGAAAAATTATAATCACAAGTGGAATAGAATGAAATAAAATATTAGACCAAAAAATACAGACGATAAGATAAAATTGTATAACGGGTTACGTAAAGTTTTAGCCCCCTTCCTTTTCGTAAATTCATTCCATGGTAAAAACGGCAGCCCCTGGACCGCTGTGAATAAACTCGGCATATTTTGCTGCACCCAAGCTCAATAACAGGTAGAATGTGGCTGGAGGGGGCTCCCTTTTGTCAAAGTTAGAGAGGGACTCTTAAGGATGAAAGACAAGTACTGTAGGGAGGCGAACGGGGAGGTGCCTCCTATGTTTTTCTTTTGCGTGTTGGAGTTTGGAGGGGTTGTGCAAATGTGATCAGGTGATATATATATATATATATATATATATATATATATATATATATATATATATATATATACATATATATGTACATATACACATATATATCTTTATATCTTTATGGAGGGGCTGTGATAGGTTTGGTTCCATATGGGCGATTTCCAAATGGACGCTTCCTACATAAAGGCTTCCAAACCTCACCTAACCTAACCCTAATTAATCATATTATTTGTTTTAACACTTTTTTTAAGCGTCCAAATCGAAATCGTGTATCTGAGACAACACCCATTGATATGAGGTAGGGCTTGATTGGGTTGACATGGAAGACCACAGCAGGTGACGTGTGATTAAGTAATTAAAAATGACATGACTAGATAACCACAGGAAAAGACATGATCAGGTGACCGCAGTAGACATCTGATAAGGTAACTGTAGGGGAAAGAATCTGCTGACTGTGAGGTAAATGTGATCATGTGACGATGGGGGAAACCGTGATCGGGCGAGTGTTGGCATGTGATCAGGTACTTTTTGGGGAACAAAGGTGATCAATTGGTTCTGTTGAGGGAAAAGGCGTTCAGGACCCGGATACTTAAAACTTTCTCAACCTTCGAGTTTGTCATAAATCGTAGGTTTCTCCTTTCCATTTCCTTACTCAACCAGAATACATGATATATATTGGCACAAGAAAAATGTATTGAAAAAGTTGAAGAGGAAAAGAAAAATCTGACTGCAATACTGTGCTGAAGAAAAAAAATTAAAGGGACAAACCTCTTGAACTTTTGAATATCCTGGCCCTGAACGCACGCTCATGAGCATCAGCTGATCACATTTCTTCTTCCCCAACACTTCCCTGATCACGAGTCACTTTCAGCACTCGCCTCGTCCCACGTTTTCCCATTGGTCATATGGTCATATTCTCACGACCATCACACGAACTCCTCTCAGGATGGACAAATTTAGGTTTAAGAAGGAAATAAGAAAAAAAAAAAAGGGGCTACCAACAGAGTGGTTAACAAATGGAATAGACTTGGTAACAATGTAGAGGGCTTTTTTCATGAAAGTGGCAGTTGCCGACAAGATTGACGAGTTAAACACTATATGAGCTTATTACAGCTTTTTCAAGTACTTGAAAGTACTTGAAAAAGCTGTAATAAGCGAAACGTCGTACAAATAAAGGCTCCGTCCTCATATGGTGTTTAACTCGTCAATGTAGAGTGCGTTGAAACAATTGGTTGGTTGAAGAGATTAAATAACTTTATAGAAAGGGGGTGATAGGTGTTAAGAGACATGGAACTGTCTAATATAGTCCTTATGGTCTCTTGCAGTTTCCTCCTTTTTTATGTTCTTATCACATGACTCCCAAGCCGTGCGACTGGGAGGACATTGTATATCCTAAACCAGGTTTTAATGGAGATATGACGTCAAGTGTTGTGTGTGGGGGGGATAAAACTAAAGTCACAAAGTTTAGCTCAGGTTTTATTCACTAATCAACCGATACAGTGTTATGGTGCGAGTGTCTCAACGTAGCTCCTAATACAAACTGACTCACCCAAATCCTCTCCGAGCCCTTAGGCTTATAGAGTCCTCTGGAGGGACGCTTTGAAACTAAATTCTAAATTTACATACCACTGATTTTGTGAATACTAATTACAATCAAAGAAACATATGAAAATTTAAAAGTTGATAACAATACTACATTCTAGATTGATTGTGATAATAAAACTACATTCTACAGGCAATACGGTTGACTTTAGCGTCCTTAGTTCTATATTTAGATATCCGGTGGGGGGCTAGGTAGCCCAAGGCTTATGTAGTTTGAGCCTAAGTACAACGTAGTATTTAACAAAGGCTCGGTCTTCCAGCGGATGCTGACCTCAGCGACATCTAAAGAGAACAAATTGAAATAATACACAGCAGTAAAGTATACAATCAAAAGAAAATTTGAGAATAACCTTAGTGTGATATGTTAACGATATATGAAAAAAGGAAAAGACCATTTTTTTTTTCTTACTTAAGGCTAATGAATAATGATAAAGAAATTTATGATGTTTTGGACACATCATGAATTAAAGATAAATCAGGGAAGGGTGGTACGACTTCTTAGGTCATAACATGGGACTAGAGGGATGGTGGCAAGGTGCTGTGGAGGTGTGTCACAAACTTTTGGAGAATGTGGGGGTAAGGTTATCTGCGTGAATATTATTAATGTCGATGCCACGGGGAAACTTTCTGAGGTAGTACAGATGTAATAGAATTCCCTTGAAATCATGCAAATTGTATTCTCTGACTTTATTACTCGACTCTTGTCCAATCATTCCGTGGGGACCAAGAAACTTAGGAGAAAGTTTGGAAGTAGGAGTATGATTTAGGGAGTAGATAATGTCTCTTATAGCAATCTAAAAAACTCTCGCTGATTTGTTTTGAATACGACCCATAACGTGTTTGGAGAGAGTAAGATTCTCATAAATCATCTTGTAGTGAGAGTTAAAGTTTGATTATTTGATTTACATAATCATTGATATTATAAATTGGTTCTATTTCTGAAACGAGGTCATATAGAAGTCTTTTTTTTCTGAGCGAAAAAGGATAAATTGAGTGATTCCGATACTGACCTGTTTATAGCACTATTCAACCAAGCTTGAATAATAGGAACATACTCATCCTAGGAAATACGGATGTCTGAGTCAAAATGACGGATTACATAAATTATTTGTCTATTTTGGCGCTTAACCCATTCAACTCCGATGACAAGATGTCTTGCCATTTGGTCAAATAAAACAAAAATCATAAAACACCAAAATGTTTGATCAAACACCAGAAAAATATGACGTCAGTAGTCCTCACTTCGCTCGCGAGCGAAGCGAGGACTACTGACGTCATATTTTTCTGGTGTTTGATCAAACTTTTTGGTGTTTTATGATTTTTTGTTTTATTTGACCAAATGACAAGACATCTTGTTATCGGAGTTGAATGGGTTAACAAGGTCATTTCAACTGGAGTGGTTCGCTAAGATGTTACATTTAATGATATTAAAGGATTTACATATACCTGAACGAATGCCATTATTGAATTCCTTCCTGTTTTCAGAGACAAGAGTCTTAGAAGTAATACATGATCATTTCTATTTCCTTCCGTCCATTCACGAAGATTTTTCCACACAAATATGGCAAACACAATGTGGGGCCCACTTCTTATGTTGATCGCCAAGAGGAACATAGAAATATGCCTTGTAAGTGCAGATCACAAAGATTGATATATTGCGCCTTAGACGAACTGGCATGTAACAGGTGTCTGGATCATTAATATAAATTCCTCTTGATGAAGCCATCACTCTAAAATGAGACCTGAAAAAAAGAAACAATAATGTAAATATTTTGTACGATAATAATTATTACTATCATACTACAATGTATTTTGAAGTATTTGCTTTCCACAAGCACCCTCTCTGCCCGTCCGGAGGGCAGTTTTCGGGAAAACGAGAAAATAGGAATTACAGAATAAATATAGCATGTAGGTATAAATGGATTATATATTTGAAATCAGCAAAAAAAAAAAAAAAAAAAAAAAAATTAAATCGGTAGATAAACCTAAGTCAACAGAAAATGTGATTAAAATTGTTCCTCTGTGAATTAATCACTCTTCCGTTGTTTCTCTTTCACTCTCCTAACTCTCACGTCTACTTTACTTTCTTCTATTCCTAATTCTTCCACTTTCCATCCTTCACATATTCCTTTTTCTCCGTGTCTCTCTGACTCCTCTATATTCTAAACTCTTCTGCCTCCTCTATTCCCATCCTTTCTGCTCTTCTCCCCTCTCCTCCTCCTCCTCCTCCTCCTCCTCCTCCTCCTCCCACCCCGTTCATTTGTATTCCCTCCCTCCATCCCCTTCTCTGTTTAACAATTCTTCCCCTCACTTCCTCCATCTCTTCCTCCCTCCTTTCTCGTCCCCTCTCTTCATTTCCCCTCAGACTCTATTTCCTTCAATTGCGCGCCCTCTATTTCCCCTCTCCACTCTCTTCTATTTTTCCACATCTCCCATCCTCCGTTTAATAGAACCATTGTTTTCCATTTCTTTCTTCCACCCCATTATCACCACCTCCTTCCCTCTCATTTTTTCTCTCTTCAGTTTACCTCCTCTGTAACATCCTTTCAGGTACGATCCCATGTTTTAATCATGTATATATATATAAATATATATATATATACATGTATATAAAAACATACACGTGTGTGTGTGTGTGTGTGTGTGTGTGTGTGTGTGTGTGTGTGTGTGTGTGTGTGTGTGTGTGTGTGTGTGTGTGTGTGTGTGTGTGTGTGTGTGTGTGTGTGTGTGCGCGTGCGCGCACGTATACCCTTTTTGCACTCACGATACTCTAGTTGCATTTCATGTAGTCCGTAACAACTGCTTTCGGAACTGGCGACCCCTTCCTGTCATGGCTTTACGGTCACACAGGGTAAAGGTGACAAGTTTCTGCATAGCTAAGCGTCTCCTGGCGCTTCAATTTTTTTTTTTTTTCAAATGATTTTTGAGTGCTCAAGTTATCAAGCCTTTACTTTCCAGGAGGTGCCAAGATAAGATGGAGAGAAGAGGGTGGAGGGGAGTGGAGTATGTTGGGGATGGAATGGGTGGGAATGGTTTCTGTGCCTTTGTTTTTTGGCTACCTCCCTTGTAAGGGGGGAAAAGTCTTTGGTATATGTATGTAAGTTACCAAGAGTTATACCTTGAACAAATTTGGGGTATTGGCTGCTTGTTATTGTGGCAAAGTAGCATGCAGTCGATACTTTAGGGTCTATATGGGGCGCCCCTACGGACCAGAGCCACACATCATTTTGTCTATGATAGAAGAAATTCTGTTCATAGAGAAATGATGACACTTTTATACTACGACTGTCCCTCCGTTATGCTGTCCCCCAACCCCTTGTTGCTGTCCTGTACCATTTCTCTGAGTATTCTCTTTCTGTGATGGGGGAATTCCCTGTGGTGGGGGAAAAGAATACTGCCACCAAGTATCCCACTTGGATCGTAAGAGGCGAGAAAAAAGGGACGGGGAGAGGGACTGGGCATCCTTCTCCCTGTAGCCCCACGGGGCACACATCCTAAAGAGAAAAGTGAAGGCATAAGGGGTGCTGGAGGGCCTCGGGCCAGCACCCTAAGGTTTGGGTCTTTTAATGTGCGTGGATGTGGTACAGATGAGAGTAAAAGGGAAGAGATAGGTAGTATGTTTGTGAGAAGAAAGATGGATGTGTTGGCTTTGAGTGAAACTAAGTTGAAAGGGATGGGTGAGTGTAAGTTTGGGAGTGTAAGTGGGAGGTTATCAGGAGTGAAGAGAGGGCGAGGGAGGGAAGGGGTGGCTATTCTAGTAAGTGAGGAGATAGGTAAACAGGTAGTGGAGTGGAAGGAGGTTTCCTCAAGGATAATGTGGATGAAGGTGAAACTGGGAAAGGAGATGTGGGTCTTTGTAAGTGCATATGGGCCTGGCAGTGAGAAGAGCGTGGAAGAAAGGGAGGCCTTTTGGATAGATTTAAATGAGTGCATAGAGGGTTTAGGAAGAAATGTAAATGTAATAGTACTGGGAGACCTTAATGCTAGGGTAGGAAATGGTCCAATCGATGGAGTGGTTGGGAAGTGTGGAGTTCCAGGAAAGAATCGTAGTGGAGAGTTGATGGTGGAAATGTGTCTAGAAAGAGAGTTGATGATAGCAAATACAGTGTTTCGGAAGAAAGTCAAGCATAAGTACACATGGGAGAGGGTGGTGGAGGGAAGGGTGGTAGATAGAGCGCTAATGGATTATGTAGTGGTAAATAGGATTATGATAGGAAGAGTTAAGGATGTACATGTGCTAAGGGGAGAGGGTGGGGTAATATCAGATCATTTTTTGGTGGAAGGTAAGCTGAGAGTGGAGGATAGATGGAGAAAGAGGAAAGGGACAAAAGGTAGGGAGGTTCTTAGAGTGAACTCCTTGAATGAAAAGGAAAAGGAGAAGGAGTACGAAGAGAAGCTGAAGGAGGAGTGGGAGGGAGTAAAGGATGGAGCAGAGATGGGTGTGGAGGAGGAATGGGGATGGTTCAAGGAGGGAGTCTTAAAGTGTGCAAGGATGGTGTGTGGAACAAGAAGGACAGGGGGAAATAGAAGAAAGGGTAGTGAATGGTGGGATGAGGAAACAAAGAAGGTTGTAGAAGAGAAGAAGCGAGCATTCACAGATTGGTTACAAAAGAGGACGGGGGAGTCATATGAGACGTACAAAGAAAAGAAAAGAGAAGTAAAGCAAAAGGTAAAGGAGGCAAAGAGGAGAGCAGATGTGAAATGGGGTAGGAGTATGACAGAAAATTTTGAAAGTAATAAAAAGATGTTTTGGAAAGAAATTAAGAGAGGAAGAGGAGGCGAATCAAGTAGGGAAGAAAAGGTAAAAGGTACAGATGGAGAGATGATAATGGAAGAGATGGCAGTAAGGGGAAGATGGGCAGAATATTTTAGGGAGTTGCTAAATGTGAAGGAGGATAGGGAAGGAAAGATAGCTGCAGTGGGAAATGCGAAGAAAATGAGAGTGATGAGTGAGGAGAATGGAGGAGAAATAAGGAAGGATGAGGTGAAGGCAGTTGTAAAGATGATGAAAGCAGGTAAGGCACCTGGTCTGGATGGATGCCATGCAGAATGTCTGAAAAAGGGAGGTTCAGTGATGGTGGACTGGTTGGTTAGGTTATTTAATGTTTGCTGGAGAGAGGGTAGAGTACCGGAGGACTGGAGAAGTGCCTGTATAGTTCCTCTTTACAAGGGAAAAGGGGACAAGTGTGAATGTAGTAGTTTCAGAGGGATTAGCTTGTTAAGTGTAGTAGGGAAGGCTTATGGGAGGATCTTAATTGAGAGGATTAGGAGAGGAACAGAAGGAGTAATTGGTGAGGAACAGTGTGGATTTAGGACAGGTAGAGGTTGTGTAGATCAGATCTTTGTGGTAAGACAGATATGTGAGAAAGCTATAGGAAAGGGAAAGGATGTTTTTTGGGCTTTTATGGATCTGGAAAAGGCTTATGATAGGGTAGACAGAAAGGCACTGTGGGAGGTTATGCAGATTTATGGGATAGGAGGAAAGCTTCTGGGAGCTGTCAAGAGTTTTTATGAGAGTAGTAGAGCTTGTGTCAGGATTAGAAATGGAGAAAGTGAGTGGTTTGAAGTAAAGGTGGGACTTCGTCAAGGATGCGTTATGTCGCCCTGGCTGTTCAACTTATACATGGATGGGGTGGTGCGAGAGGTGAATGCTAGGGTAGTGGGTCAGGGATTGGAGATGGTTAAAGAAAATGGAGAAAAAGTGGGAGGTGAGCCAGCTGTTGTTTGCGGACGACACTGCGCTTGTGGCAGGGTCAGAGGAGGGATTGAGGAAGCTGGTGGCAGAGTTTGGGAGAGTATGTGATAGAAGAAAGCTAAAGATAAATGTAGGTAAAAGTAAGGTGATGAGATGTACAAGGGGTGAAAGTGGCAGTAGACTGGAAGTGAACATTAAGGGAGAGCGACTGGAGGAAGTGGATAGTTTTAGATACTTGGGTGCAAGTGTAGCAGGAAAAGGTGGAGTGAAGGTGGAGGTAGAATGTAGATTGAGAGAAGCGAGTAAATGCCTTGGTGGATTAAAGAGTGTAATGAGGAATAGACATTTGGGAATGGATGCGAAGAGGAGACTGTATGAAGGAGTGATTGTGCCAACAGCACTGTATGGGGCAGAAACGTGGAACATAAGAGAAGAAGAGAGAAGGAGTTTGAATGTGTTTGAGATGAGGTGTCTGAGAAGTATGGTGGGGGTTACTAGGCTGGATAGAGTGAGAAATGAGGAGGTGAGGAGGAGAACAGGGGTGAAAAAGGAGTTGGGAGATAGGGTTGATGAAAGAATATTAGGATGGTTTGGACACATGGAAAGAATGAGTGAAGAAAGACTAGTAAAAGAGGTATGGAAGGCAGATGTGGAGGGAGTGAACATGAGGGGACGTCCTAGGATGAGATGGATGGATGGGGTGAAGGGGGCTTTGGGGAAGAGGGGAATGTCTGTTGAGGAAGGAAGGGAGAGGACGGAAGACAGAGGTGAGTGGAGAATGGTTGTATATGGATGATGTTGTGATTGCATGAGGAGGAATGGGCAGGGGGGTGGGGGTGGGGTAGTATGTGTGAGTAAATTTTGACGCAGCCCGAAGGGATTTCTCCCCGTCCTCTCCTTATATGCAAGGGGGGACGGAGAGGGGGGGTCGCCGATTAAATGAAGCGGCTTTGCTGTGGATGTGCTGTGTCTTGCGACACTGCTTCTGACCCAGGGCGGTGGGCAGGGTGCAGGGATGACCCGTCATCCAGGAGGTGCTCAGATGAGAGGGAGGGTGGGAGGGGTGTGGAGTGTATTTGGGGATGAAATGGGTGGGAGTGTTTTTATGCCTTTCCCTTTTTGGCTACCTCCCTTGTAAGGGGGAAAAAGCCTTGGTATATGTATGTAGAATATGGGCGACTTTATTCAGCTACGGAACAAACAGTCAGATACATCCCGACCTCCAAGTGCTAATTGCCCCCTGGCGTAGGCTCACCCCCTCATGAAGATGACAAATCTATACACGACCTTGAACTCGTTTTTTTTTTTTTTTTTTTATCCGGAGTTCGCTCTTCGGGTGACTAAAACCTTCTGGTCGAAGCCAGGACCAGCATTCAAGGTCGTCACGAGTTCGCGAAATCATATCCGAATATCGGAAACGCCAAAATGGTATTGTAGTCGGTTTCGAAGTGTGTTCGCATTAACATATATATTGCAATAATAATAAACAATCAATATTCTATTTCTAACTCCGGCAGCGGGTTGAAAGTTGATCCACGGCCAGCAATTCTCAATTGCCAATTAGAAGCGACGGTTCTGGTTCAGAGAGCCAGAATATTTCATTCAGCTAGAGAGACCTTCTCACAATCAATAAGCTCATAAACAGAAGGTTCAAAAGTATATGAACCATTGTGTATCAAAGGATACAGCTAGGAAAATGAGTTCTAAAGTATTGTTAGCATGTACATGATAACAAGAAGGGAATTTAACTCACGTATGAATGTTAAAATCTTCCGGTAGAGTCTTGGCCACAAGGACGAGATGACTTCGCTGTTGAGTCATGACGAGTTACTTGGGAGGTTTTCTTCGGATTTGTTACTTCAAGTTCGCCAGCCGTCGAGGAGAGCCCAACTCGGTACGAGCGTCAGGGTGTGTGTAGGGTCCGCATCTTCTTTTCACCCCGTGCATCCCTTTTCCCCTCTCCTCCCTCACCCCTTCCACCCCAATTCCCGTTACCGGTTATTAGATTAGGTGCTAGGCGAAACTGAGGAGGAGGGGGGAACAACAACAACTACAGGAAAAACAACAACAACAGACGGTTCTAGACAGCTGAGGGACCCCCATATGTGGGCTGCCTGGAGAAGACCACGCTAATGACCCCTTTCCCTACCAAAGGAATAGGGGTATGGGGGTACCATAGGGATGGATGAAAGAGTCTGGTATGCCCCCCCACCTCCCCCCCATCCCCAAAAAGAGATGCATCCGGTAGGGATAATGTAAGATATGTTGAAGGGTTGCCGTCGTTATGAATTGAATAGGATTTTGGCATTCAGGATAAAAAAGGTAAATTACCAAACGGCTCAGAAAAGCGGTTATGCACACGCACCAAGATTATTACCTCAGTAAGAATACTTCACAAAGCATTTTTTTCATTAAATCAATTATTCATCTATTCATTTGCTTATTCATTTATTTATACGTTTTATCTGTTTATCTATCTATTCATTCACTCATTCAATCATTCATTCATCCATCCATTCATTAATTCACTCATTCATTTATTCATTCACTCATTCATCCATTTACTCATTCATCCATTTATTTATTTATCCTTATCTATTGATTTATTTTTAAGAGTGAGACTGGCTGCTGGGCGACTGGCAGTCACCGTTGGCGGGTCGACCGGGGTCCTGAACAGGACCTTTGCAAGATCGAGACCGAAGGTGCCACATCGTCGTCCCTTTTGTCCGCGAAAAATTCGAAAATTGTTGAGGGGAAACCTCTGGAAGGCTTTCGAATTTCGGGCCAAAATCGAGAGCCCGTAAGGGAGACAAGAAGAAGGCTTGAAAGGGGTCTTTGAGTGCCGGCCTTCAGGGCCACGGCCACGCACGACTGCAGGCGCGACGCAGCCGCCCGCCCACCGTTTCTATTGGAAATCCGAAGGACGTACAATTTATCAGTTTATTTGCTCGTCTCTTCATTTGTTTGTCTGCGCCCCTGATTCTTTCATTCTTTCTTTCTTTCTCTCTTTCTTCCTCTCTTTCTCTCTTTCTCTCTTTCTTTTTTTCGTTCTTTCTTTCCTTCTTTTTTCTCTTTCTTTCTTTCTTTCTTCATTTATTTGTTTCTTTGTTTATTTACCTTTTTATCTATTTATTTATTCATTTATTAATCTATCTATTAAGCTGTTTATCTATTAAGTTGGCTATTTAGTTATTTATTTAGATAAGTAGATAAACCGTATAGATATATTGACGATAAGATAAATGAACAAATGAATAGAAATATTGCGAACTAGATAAATTAATAAACAAATAGATTTATACATGTATGAAAATATATATGTATGAATGAATACGTTCAATTATAAATTAACAAGATAATAAAATAAGCAGAATAATACATTAATGAACACCGAATTAAGTAAATAAGAAAGTAGATAAGTAAAAACTTTATTTCATTCCTTTCCACAGAGCGTAGACCTTTGATGTCCACCCAACCTCTGGGATGGCAGGGGGTGGGGGTGGGGGGTAGGTGGCTTGCTCTTCCATCGAGACGTCGTGTCCCATGGCTCCTTGATTCCGGCTCTTTGGCCCAGTGTGCCTACCCAGACAAAAATCGTCCTTTATTTATTTATTTATTTATTTATTTATTTATTTATTTATTTATTTATTTATTTATTTATTTATTTATTTATTTATTTATTTATTTATTTATTTATTTATTTGTTTATTTATTTATTTATCTATTCATTTATTTATTTATTTATTTATTTATTTATTTATTCATTTATTTATTTATTTATTTATTTATTTATTTATTTATCTATTTATCTATTTATCTATTTATTTATTCATTTATTTATTTATTTATTTATTCATTTATTTATTTATTTATTTATTTATTTATTTATTTATTTATTTATTTATTTATTTATTTATTTATTTATTTATTTATTTATTTATTTATTATTTTTTTTTTCATTTATTTATTTATTTGTTTGTTTGTTTGTTTGTTTGTTTGTTTGTTTGTTTGTTTGTTTGTTTATCTATTTATTTTATTTATTTATCTATTTATCTATTTATCTATTTATTTATTTATTTATTTATCTATTTATTTATTCATTTGTTTATTTATTTATTTATGTATTTATTTATCTATTTATTTATTCATTTGTTTATTTACTTATTTATTTATTTTGATCTATTTATTTGTTTATTTATTTATTTATCTATTTATTTATCTATCTATTTATCTCTTTGTTTATTTGTTTATTTATTTAATGATTGATTGATTGATTTATCTATTTATCTATGTATCTATTAACTAATTTATTTATCTATTTATTCATTTATCTATTTACTTATTCATTTTATTTATTAATTAATTAATTAATTTATTTATTAATCTATTTATTTATCTATCTATCTATCTATCTATTCATTTATCTATTTTTATTGTTATTTTTTATTATATATATATATATTTTTTTTTTAGGCAGGAGTGACTCCCCAAAAATTTATCAGGGTAACGGGAACATATGTCAGAAAAGGAAATAATTATTTGTCCGTTTCAGTCTGATCTCATATGAGTGTCTGAAGACCCCACTCATGAATCGAAATATATTCTAAAAACAATGAAACCCTTCTTTATGTAAGGCACATTTAAGGAATACTAAGGATAGACTCAAAGGGCCAATGCTAGGTCCATAACAGATTACAGTGCACTAAAGTAGAAAACTAACTTACAGAATAAGGGCCACATTGGAAGGGCCAAATCGTGAAGGACATAGTGTCAGGGCCACTGTGCGAGTTCCTGCATGGCGAGGTGCCACTGTAGGAAGGCCACAGAATAAAACCCAAAATATGAGTGCCAGTATGTGTCAAATATAAATGCCAATTATATGAGGGACAAAAGGCTTACATATAAGTACTAACATATGAGTTTCAAATGTGAGTTTCAAAATATGCGTGTGAACATATGAGTATCAAAATAAAAGTGTCAAAATGTGAGTGCCAAAAATTAAATCCTTAGTTTGAGTGTCTGCTAGGGAGGGCCATGGCAGGAGAGTCTGAAAGTCAGACCTAAACTATGAATGCCACAGATAGAGGGCGACAGTTCATAGACCAATTTTTCATTGGGCGCCATCCCCATTTTTTTTTTTTTTTTTTTTACTTTTTTTTTATCTGTTTCTGTTTTCATTTTCATCTCTTATAATCCACCCAACTGTTGTTTGATTTTTTTTTGTTTCGAAAACGTTGAATTTTATGTCATTCCAGAGGCTTTTTATTTTTTTTTATTTTTATTTTTTTTTTACAAGGTAGTTGCGAAACTGAGTTGTGATACCGGTTGCAAAAGATAAAATTAAATACCAAATATTGAAACAATTGAATAAATCTGAATAAATTAACATGCTCAGCCAAATAGAATAAAATAAAAATAAAAAGGTAAAATGAAATATATTAAAAACAGCAAAATAGAAGATAAAAAAAAAACATACAACAAGAAAAGAAGAGAAAAAATTACGAATATTAAACACAGTGATATTCTTCACTATTTGTTAAAATAAGAATAAAAAGTGGTCAACAGATTTATCCCTTCCTCCCCCCATTCTTATCTCTCTGTCTCTTTTCTATACTTCACTCAACCTTCACCAACAGTTATCCACGACCGAATGGGGTATTTAAGGAACTTTAATGGCATTTTAAGAGGCTGGTAGATAAGTTGGTAGAAAGAGGGTTAAAAGGTGAGTGCTGTATTTCTATAGGATGGATGTTTGTAAACATCGTAGCTCCCAAGCGAAGATTTGCATAAGTTCGTTCTCAGCCTTATGTTTATAAACAATGCCGGGGCCCCAATGTTTTGCTATGTAACCTAAGTGAGATATGCAGAGAATCGAGATTGCTAAAGTAAACAATATTACATATAGACTTGTAACAACAAATCTGATTGGGGAAAGGGTAGAGGAAGATCAAATTAAGTTGGTTCACGATTGTAAGATCACGCCCTTTGGGGAGGATCTTAAATATAAAGTTAAAGATCATTGGACTAAAGAAACTTACGTCACTGCAAAGCTCGCCTAGGACCTCGCTTGCGTATTCTCGGGGGATCCCTTGATTGTGCCTCAGAGAAGCAAGTTGTATAAGAATTTAACGGAAAAAGGAAGAAAAATCTCTACAGTTTCATTCCCTCTAACAGAAGATTTTATCAGAAGGAAAATATGATACTAAGTGGAACTGAGTCAAAATATCAATGAAAAAAATTATCAGTGAAGATAATGCTAGATTGGATGGTAGCGAGACAGAGCGGTCTATTTAAGAACAGAAAAAAAAATCACATAATAAACCAACTCAGATGTTCAAGAAATCACAGAAATTCATCAGAATTCATCAACTCCAAATGAATCTTTGCTAATTGTAGAATGTGGCTTAATAAAGTCGATATTATTGCACTCTAGAGCAATTAACAGAATAGAAGTGCAGTTGAAAGGAGTAACTCTAGATTCTGAAATTTGAACCATCCCAGAACCAATTAGGATAAAAGGTTTGGAATTAGACTTGGGGGTTTATAAGACACACCAGAACAAGATAGAAATATTAGTAACTAGTACTCTGAATAAAGACAGTCTTAAGATTTTTTTTCACAAATAGGATGTTTTTGAGTCTGTCCAAGTAATTACTTATTTACTTATTTATTTATTTATTTATTTATCTATTTATTTATTTATTTATTTATTTATTAATGAATTTATTTATTTATTTGTTTATCTATTTATTGATTTATTCGTTTATTGTTATATTTATCTATTTGTTCACTGATTTATTCATTCATTCATTTGTTTATTTATTTATTTATTTATTTATTTATTCATTTATTTATCTACTTATTTATTTATTTATTTATTTATTTATTTATTTATTTATTTATTTATTTATTTACTTATTTACTTATTTACTGGGAAGTTCCCGGAAACCTCTGTCCTTGGAGACAATATCGGCCCAAAGATGGATATTCAGAGGGATACTAAAGTAAGAGCTTTAAGAAGGGTAGCAGGACGGAGGGATAGTGAAATCTGAAAGAGATCAGCATCTTTTATGAGTGGAAATGTTTAGCCTCCAATCCTAAAATAATGTTGTGTGACTCTGCTCCGTTGTGGCGTCATTATGACATCTAATATACTGATTGAATAGAATTTATGCATCCAATACCCTCTACAGGGTGATTACACTTTACTCACCTCGCCCTTGTATCACGCTCACGAGGATGGAGGGGGGGGGGTTGATATGGCACCATCCAATTTAAGAGGACTCATTTAGAAATTGGACGAAGGGACCCGAGTAACCATTATACCATTTCGAGGACTCCAAATTGGTAGCGAACGGGGAAATGGACTCATTAGCTTCTCGGTAACTTGATGAACCAATTGAACGGAGCTCAGTGCTTTTGCCGGGGCCACAGGAAAGCAAGAGAGAGGAGAAGAAGGAGGAGAAGGAGGAAGAGGAGAGAGTGAAAGGGAGGAGGGGAGCGGGTGAGGAGAAAGCGGGCGAGGGTATGCCGTGGGTGAATAGTCGATAAATACATGGGTGATGGGACGAGTGGGAGAGAGAGGGAGACGGGTGGAGTGGACGGGTGAGGAAATGTAGTGGGTACAGATTAGTAAACGGTGCCAGTTTGGATTAGAAAATCAAGGACAGGCAGTTGGAGGGACAGATGCAGAGTAGCGTAATAAATAGACGGAAAAGATCAGACGAGTGAGAGAGAGAGAGGGGAGGGGGACCATTCTTCAGAAAAATGAGAGGAAAAGAAAGAGCGTTGACAACAGAAAATTAAAAAGCGTTCGGCAAGAAAAAAAAATCATGCAGGCGAAGTAGGCGAGGAAGGAAAGGAGGAAGAGGAAGACGTAAAGGAGAAGGAAAGGGAGGGATTGGAGGATGAAGAGGTAAAGGAGAAGGAAAGAGAGGGATTGGAGGAGGAAGAGGTAAAGGAGGAGGAGAAGGAGGGAAGAGGGGAAAGGAGAAGGGGAAGGACTGGGAAGGACGGATAGGATGATGATGTTATGAATAAATCGGGGAGGGAGGATGAGGAGGAAAAGGTGAAGGAGGAGAGAAAGGGGAGAAACAAGGAGAAGAGTGGGAGGAGGAGGAAGAGGTAGAGATGAAGGAGGGGAAAAGGAAGAGGTGCGGGTGTATGATGGAGTAGCTGAAAAGGAAAACGTGATGACTTCATGAAATTAGGAAATATTCAGCAAATTCATTTAACGAAAGTATGAAAAAAGACATGTCAAGTGAAGGAGCGGGAAGATAGGGAGGGACAAGAGAAGGAGGAAGAAGAGAAAAGAAAAAAAGTATTAAGGAAAGATAAAAGAGGAGAAAGAAAAATGTTAGCACTGTCCATTTAAGGCACCCAAGGACAAGGAGTCCCACCCGTGATGGTCAGCAAAATATGCTGAGTTGGTACGTTTGCGCAGCAAAATTGCAGACAATGCGCATGCGTCAAAAGTGGGAGAGAGTGCACGAACTGCAGAAGAGGAGGGGAATGTAGAAATCGGAGGGAGTGCAGAAATCGAAGGGAGCAACAACTTTCGGAGGCGAGGACTGGTCAACTGGGAGATGTGGAGACCATGGAAGATTGGAGGGATGTGATGGAGATGAACGTGAGTCGTGATCTAGTGAGTGAGACTCAGAAGAGGGAAGTGATCCCACGATATCGAGGTCGGAGGACGATAGCCCACGTCATCAAGGTCAGCAGGGTGGAAGGGGGGAAGGCAGGTTCTGGCAGACGTGGCAGTAGCCCATGGTTGAGGAGTGGCTGGATGAACCCTACAGCAGTATACTTGCCTTCTCCCCAGGAAACCTCTTCATCCCACCTAAATCCAATGCAATCAAAGACCTAAAAGAGGAGATGACCTGTCTAATAAGAGCACATATAAACTCATCTCCCTACGCCCCGCAGGTATTCAAAGCGCTGGCTATCCTTCCACACTTTACATGCCAGAGGACTCACAGAAAACCAAAGCACTCGAAGAATGTCCAGGCATTGCAACGGAGGATGGAACAA
>NC_134783.1:64691487-64696487 GCF_046742065.1 Oratosquilla oratoria
GTGTGTGTGTGTGTGCGCGCGCGCGTACCTGCGTGTTTGCGTGTGTGCATATACGTGTGTGTGTGTGTGTGTGTGTGTGTGTGTGTGTGTGTGTGTGTGTGTGTGTGTGTGTGTGTGTGTGTGTGTGTGCGCGTGTGTGTGTGCGTGCGCGCGCGTGTGTGTGTGTTTGAACGCAAGCGTACTTTCCGGCCAATATGTGACCGACTTAGGAAGGTGCCTGGGTGCCGTGCGAACATTGGTCCCACGTGCCCATCGGGGAAGCTACTCCTGGAAACAATTCCACAAAGAACAACTCCGGCCCAAACAGGTCCTCATAACCAATGTTTTTTTGAGACCCTCAATCAAGTACAACAAGAACCCACAAACTCAACCACGCATAGTTTATTGTGCGAATCAAACAAAACTTGGGTTACAGAACTGACGGACAAGTCTTGAAAGATATTTTCAAATGAAATAGACGAACAGAATATTCTTGCGGGAACCAAAGTGAAAGAAATAGTGCCATTAGCACAGCAGAGGTTAAGCCAGTTAAGCTCCCTTGGTTTCTTCTCTGCGCTTTTTGTTTTTATTCGAAATGATCACATGACTGACTCATCCAGTTCTCACCGGAAATCGGACACTTTCCATTGTTATTTTAGTTTCAAAATAACTTATCTTTGACATGCAATTATGTAATTCCAATGTTTGTCCCAGATACATATTGTAAAATCTAATTTTGTTGATGTGTTCACAATGTTGATACACATTTTTACGTGTGATCATGTATTTCGTCATTTGGTACAATTTGTCCACCATCTTGATGTGGTTGCACGAGCCAACCCCCCACACCCCCCTAACCCCGCTTTTTCAAACTATCCCCTTTAGACAGAAATCGAAAATTCGTGCATAAAAATTCTTTTTGAATTAAGCTTGGTTTTGTGCTCATTCCTTGGGGGCAGGCACACGTTGTTCCTGTTTTCGATAAGGGAGATTAGTTATCTATACGCAACTACAGGCCAATCAGTTTGACATCAGTTAGGTAAAATACTTGATTCAGTAATAGCTAATAGAATAAGAGATCACGTCGAGAGACATGATTTTAATCGTGACTCACAGCATGGGTTCTTCAAGAGTAGATTACGTGTGTCTAATCTTCTTTCTTTTTACACGAATGTATATAAGGCGTCATATAACACTGATAGATAAGATGTTATTTACCTTGACTTTAGCAAAGCGTTCGACAAGGTGCCCCACCAAAGACCACTAAATAAAGTCAAAGCCCATGGCATAGGAGGAAAAGTGAATTGGATGGATTGGAGCTTGGATCAGTGACAGAAAACAGCGGGACACCATAAACGGTGTAAAATCGAAATGAGGTAGTTTTTCTAGTCGAGTTCCCCAGGGCTCAGTTTTGGGTCCTTTATAATTCATTATGTATGTATGTATATATATATATATATAATATATATATATATATATATATATATATACACATATACATATATATATATATACAATACATATATATATATACATATATATATATATATATATGTATATATATATATGTATGTATGTATATATATGTAAATGTCCTGGACAATGGGATTAATAGTAATGTTAGTAAGTTTCCGGACGACACTAAAATAGGACTCCTAATTAAGTCAGGAGAAGATGCCGAAATTCTGCAGAAAGATCTTAACAAATTATTCATATGGTCGGTGAAATGGGAAATGGACTTCAATATCTCAAAGGGCAGCGTGTTAAACGTAGGGTCACACAACACAGAAAGCAGATAGCAGATATAGCTTAGATAACATATTTTTAGAGAAAACTGAATGCGAGAGAGACTTGGGAGTTCTAGTGAGTCCTGACCTCAAATCCAGGAAACAGGGCATTATCGCCAGAAATATAGCTAACAGCGCAGGTTTCGTTGCTAGGATGGTTACAAATAGAAGTACAGAGGTAGTTATCAAACTCTATCCTCAACTAAAACAGACTTAATCCGAAATAAACACAATTATACAGCTTTCGGTTTTATCCTGACCACAGCATCGTGAAACTCTTGCACAGTCAATTACATGAAACTAAACCGTCGGAAATGTAACAGGTTTCCTTTGTCTACAGTGATAACATAATATGAGATTTACAAAGATCGGGGTTAGGTACATAAAGTTGAACCCCTTGAGTTAAATGTGTGTTTAGAGATATCAGAAAGTTTACATAGACATCTATTACATAGAAAATAGATTAACTAGACATGTATTAAAGAAAGCTACATCTATCTAATGTTATCACGTTAGATAGTTATATGTCACCATTCCATGAGATAGTGTTATATAAAGGCAAATTTCATTTGTTATGGAGGAAAGGGGGATGAAAAATGGTGATTTAATCAGATTCTTCCTTCTCTCCTCCCCCCCTTTCCCATTATGATATTTTATATACATCGGGGTATCAGGATCCAGGTCCATCGTCGATCTCTCAGTTGTCCGAATTTCCACAACTCATTTCCTCAAATCTTCTACTTCGTGAGACTGAGATTGCTGTATCCCTTAGGATTTGAACCCCAGTAGGGTCAGGCATTTGCTCAAACTCTCAAAACGAGTCTAAGTAGTCAGGTGGATTTCCTAGATTTCGATGAAGTAGAGTACAGGGCACTGTTGTGCAAGAGTTCCCCTTAGGATTTGAATTCTGGTAGGGTCGGCCATTTGCTCAAACTCTCAAAACGAGTCTAAGTAGTCAGGTGGATTTCCTAGACTTCGATGAAGTAGAGTACAGGGGTGGATTTCCTAGACTTCGATGAAGTAGAGTACAGGGCACTGCTATGCGAGATGAAGTCAGGGAGACAGGGATCTATTTCAAACCAATTCGTTTTAGACATAAGAACATAAGAATGGAGGAGACTTCATGAAAACATGAGACCTACACTAGGCAGATCCATGTACCTTACCACCTGTTATCTAATCTCCTCTTAAAACAAAGAAATGTTTCAGTGCTCACTACATGGTCACTAAGTCTTTTTTATTCGTTAACCACTCACTTGGTAAACCAGTTGAGGTCTATTTCTTTCTTAAACCTTCAAACCAAAGTTACACCGTCCTAACCTCGTGAATGCTCGGTCCAGTTTCTAATCCCAATAGGGGTGGTTACTAACCAATGGCGGCACCAGGGGGGGGGGCTTTAGACCCCCAAAAAGTGGCCAGCCCCCCCATTACCCCCCCAAACTGAACTAAGCAAATTGAAAATTTAAAACACTCATTGAAATAATTTTATTAAGTGGAATATTTAATTGCCAGGGCTAAAGATTTGTCAGCCATCAGTGCTAGCCCAACCATTAACCCCTTCCCCTTCTGAAATGAGGATAATATATGTGTATCATCATATTACTATTAGCCCCCCAAAAAATTTGCTCAGCCCCCCCCCCTGAGCCTCACCAACAAAAAATTCCTGGCGCCGCCGCTGTTACTAACTTAGTAAACTGACTATCACTTCGCTGTATTCGTAAAAGTGGATGCGTATCCTCATCTACTGCTTAGTCCTAATACTGTCACTTTGTTCCTGTGAATGATTTAAAGCACTCCTGCGTCCTCCGGGACTGTAAAGGGAAAGTTCAAATGACGCAACGCGTCTCTTTCTCTCTCGACATTTCAAGCGCCGTTCTCAAGCAATGAAGAATTCATAAATGCCGGACTTTACCTCATTTATTATGGCTTCGAATTTCTGTGTCGCATCTAGCGGACAGTGCCCTGGGGTGCGCAGTCCGATGCAAAAGCCTGGTTTCATATATATATATATAATATATATATATATATATATAAATATATATATATATATATATATATATATGTATATATACATACATATATTCTTCTAGCAGAAGTTAAAAGTAATCAGATTTTTATCTAATAGACATTGAAAACAATCAGATTTATTTGGTGTTAGTTTTCAATCAAAAAACAATGCTGCGTGTCTCTGGTCCGTAGGAATACCACTTAAGTCTCTTGAAGATGGACTGATTAAAACTCATGGAGTCAATACCTCACATGGCAGATACTAAAGTATTAGTCCTTTTAGTAAGATCATTTCCTTTGTTTGAGTAAAGTATCATTGGATATGTATAAAATTCCTTCGTTACAAAACGGACACCTGAGGTCCATCCTTTGGTAAAAAAAAAAAAAGAAAAAAAATGAAAGAGAGAGAGAGAGAGAGAGAGAGAGAGAGAGAGAGAGAGAGAGAGAGAGAGAGAGAGAGAGAGAGAGAGAGAGAGAGAGAGAGAGAGAGAGAGAGAGAGAGAGAGAGAGAGAGAGAGAGAGAGAGAGAGACCAATCGACCGACCGACCGGCCGACAGAATGACCGTGCTTGATAGATGACCAGCTGGGAGAGGAAGCCACCAAAACCCAACTGCATCGAAGGATATCAATATTCGGCCATCTGGAAAGATGGATAACATCCAGCTGGCTTGAGAGGATAGAAATCCAACTAGTTCGCAGACCACTGGCATCCAGCTGGCTCGCATGGTAATGACAGCCAGCTGGTTGAAAGAATATTGACATCCACTTGTCTCACAGGGCAACTACATCCAGCTGTTCAGAGGGCAATGCCATCCAGCCACGCAGCTGGATGCACGGCTGGATTGCATCACGCAATCTCTCTCTGAGGCTGCTCACATGATTCACCAACCGGTCTTCTTCGACGTAATTACTTGCATACCTCTCTCTCTCTCTCTCTCTCTCTCTCTCTCTCTCTCTCTCTCTCTCTCTCTCTCTCTCTCTCTCTCTCTCTCTTCTCTCTCTCTCTCTCTCTCTCTCTCTCTCTCTCTCTCTCTCTGTCTCTCTCTCTCTCTCTCTCTCTCTCTCTCTCTCTCTCTCTCTCTCTCTCTCTCTCTCTCTCTCTCTCTCTCTCTTCTTCTTCTTCTTCTTCTTCTTCTTCCCTCCCTCTTTCCCCTCTTTTTCTTCCCTCTCTCTCAATCTTTCTTCTTCCCATCCTCCTTTATCCTCCTCCTCTCCCTTCTTCTCTC
>NC_134783.1:64701487-64711487 GCF_046742065.1 Oratosquilla oratoria
TCTCTCTCTCTCTCTCTCTCTCTCTCTCTCTCTCTCTCACTCTCTCTCTCTCTCTATCTCTCTCTATCTATCTCCCTATCTCTCTCTACATCTAATCCCTCTCTCTCTCTCTCTCTCTCTCTCTCTCTCTCTCTCTCTCTCTCTCTCTCTCTCTCTCTCTCTCTCTCTCTCTCTCTCTCTCTCTCTCTCTCTCTCTCTCTCTCTCTCTCTCTCTCTCTCTCTCTCTCTCTCTCTCTCTCTCTCCCTCCCTCTCTTCCCGTCTTTTGATCTTTCTATTCATTCTCATCTCCTCCTCCTCCTCCTCCTCCTTCCCCTCTCCTTTCTCCCTCTTCCACTCCTCCTTCAGATTTCTCTCCCTCCTCCAATAATTCCAGTGATCAAATTCCTCCTTTCTCCTTATTCCTCTTTGTTCTTCTCCCCTTATATCATCAATTATTTTCTTAATTCTTCTGTTTCTCACCTTTGCGCCATCTGCTGCTTCCTCTCCTCATTCCCCCACCTCCTCCTCCTCCTCCTCCTCCTCCTCCTCCTCCTTCACCGTCTTCCTTCTCCGTTGCTGCTCCTCCTCATCTTCCTGTTCTTCTCTTCCTTTTTCTTCTTCGTTTTTCGTCCTCCTGATCTTTCTCTTCCTCTCCTCATTCCCCACCTCCTCCTCCTCCTCCTCCTCCTCCTCCTCCTCCTCCTTCACCGTCTTCCTTCTCCGTTTCTGCTCCTCCTCATCTTCCTCTTCCTCTCTTCCTTTTCCTTCTTCTTCTTTCGCCTCCTGATCTTTCTCTTCTTTCTCCTCCTTCAACTCTTCTTCATCCTCTTCCTCATCAAACTCTTTCTTCCTCCTCTTTTTCCTCCAACTTGTTTTCCTCTTTTTCCTCTTCCTCGGTACACCTCTTCCGATTCCATTTCCTCTTCCTCCTCTTCTTTGCTTCCTCCTCGTTCTCTTCCCCTTGCTCTTCCTCTTCTTCATTCTTTTATCCTTTTTTCTTCTACTCTTTTCCATCTCTTCCTCCCATTTTTCTTTCTCCTCCTCTTCTTCTCTTCTTCTCTTCTCCCCCTCCTCTTCTTCTTGTCTTCAACTATTTCAGACTTATCTGAGTCTTGCTGGCCTCCTCCTCCTCCTCCTCCTCCTCCTCCTCCTCCTCCTCCTCCTCCTTCTATTCCTCCTCCTCCTCCTCCTCCTCCTCCTCCTCCTCCTCCTCCTTCTCCTCCTACGTTTCCTTTCCTCTCCTTCTTCCCCTTGTCATTCTCCTCCTCTTCCTTCGCTTTTCTTCTTCTTCTTCTTCTTCTTCTTCTTCTTCTTCTTCTTCTTCTTCTTCTTCTTCTTCTTCTTCTTCTTCTTCTTCTTCTTCTTCTTCTTCTTCTTCTTCTTCTTCTTCTTCTTCTTCTTCTTCTTCTTCTTCATCCTTATCCTCCTCCTCCTCCTCCTCCTCCTCCTTCTTCTCTTTCTCTTCCTACTCCTTCATTTCCTCCTCCTCATCTTTCTCCTCCTAATCCCTGTCCCCCTCATTTTCCTTCTCCTCCTCCTCCTTCCCCCCGTTTCTTCCTATTCTTCTCTTCCTCCTCTTTGTCCTCTTCCTCCTCTTTGTTTAACTAATATCTGCCTAACATAATCTCCTACCCACTTACTTCTTCTATTTCCTTCTCCCTCTCCTCCTTCTCCTTGTCCTTGTCTCCTTTATTCTCCCCTTCCTTTTCCTTCTCCTTTTCCTTCTGATCTCACTTCCTCTCTTCTCCGCCTCCTTCTTCACCTTTTCCTCTTCCTCTTCCTTTTTCCTCTCCTTCTTCTTTGCTAGTCCTTGCCCCCTTGATTCTTCCTGTTCCTTCTTGTCCTCCTTCTCTTCCTTCTCCACCTTCTACTCTTTCTCTTCCCTCATCTCCTTCTTCCTTTTCTTATCTTTTCCTACTTTTGTATCTATTTATTTGCTCTTATCTTTTGTATCTATTTATTTGCTCTTATCTTTTGTATCTATTTATTTGCTCTTATCTTTTTCCTAATTTTGTATCTATTTATTTGCCCTTTCTATCCTCCTCTTCCTAGTCTTCTTGTCTCTCTCTTCCTCCTACTCATCTTTATATTCTTTTCGTCTTCTTCCCCTTCCTCTCCATTCCTCTTCTCTACAACTCCTCTTTTCCCTCTTTCTCCTCTTCCTCCTCTTCCTCTTTCTTCTCTCAGGACTCTTTGTTCTCCTCCTCCTCCTCTTCCTCTCCCTTCTCTCCTCACTCCCTCTCCTTCTTCTTCCGTCCCTCCTTAACCTCTTCCTCTTCCTTCTCTCCTCACTCCCTCTCCTTCTTCTCCTGTCCCTCCTCCTCCTCTTCCTCTCCCTTCTCTCCTGACTCCCTCTCCTCCTCCTCTCCCTCCTGCTCCTCCTGCTCCTCTTCTCCTCCTTCCTTTCCTCCTCCTCCTCCTCGAGCTCAAATATTTCAGGATTCTTTCAGCATCCGCAACACGCGAGATGAAATCTTTGAGAGTCTGGCCGAAGCCCCTTTGAATCATACAGAGGCAATCAAGCCTTCCACTGCCTTTAATATGGCGACGGGATTCATGGACTCCGTTCCTTTAAGAACGAACAATTTCATGCAGCTCAGGGGCGGACTTCGGGCTGAAGATTATTCTGTCGATCCAGACCCCCTTTAGTCTGTACTTAAAAAAAAAAACGAAAAAAAAAAGAAAGAAAAAAAAAAAAAAAACACGTTGATAAACAGCGCCACAGTGTGGAAAACCTTAATAAACTAAGCTTGTTCGTAAGTCCTCCATTAGGACTTAATTCGTAGACCAATTTGAGGAAAAAATTGATAAAAATTAACAGATAGTATTTATTCACCCTCCTAACCGTGACATGCACAAGGTATGAAGCAATCGCTTGTGGCCACGGATGTTTCGTCTTATTCGTTCGGATTGCTTGGCCAAGTGGCAGTCATCGGTAACCACCATAGATCAATCCTGTCTAACAATTACATTTTCCTGTCGCCAGATGATTTTATTTAATTACTGGAAAGTCTTTCGGCTTCCCTGAATTATTGCAATCATTGCTAGATGATATTATTTAGACGTCGAGCACCTCTTCTGTGAGGTGACATACTGTGCATATATACATACATATATATATATATATATATATATATATATATATATATATGTATATATATATAGATACATACATATATATATATATATATATATACACATACATATACAATTGTATATATATATATATATATGATATATATATATATATATATATATATAGTGTAACAAAATGGAAAGACGACCTAGGTCAAGGTACAGGTAGGAAAAATATATTAGGATATTTGTGAAGCGTCATTCCAAGCAAAGAATTCTTAACCTTCTTTCCTTACGGACCCTATACCCTATGTATTTCTGTTGCATTTTATCCTCTTGGAGACATTTCGATATTATATTGAATCATCCAAAATCCACAAACTCCCACTAGATTTTGGTTTGTGAACCAACTGGCGGACCTCTGGCCCATTAGTGGTTCATGGATCACAGGATATGAATCACTGGTTTATGCTTCATAAAGTCCAAGGTCATACAACGAGGTGGATTGTGAGGAGAAAACGCGTATTGAGGTGAAGAATTCAATTGTATGACAGTGCAGTGGAAGTGGGAGTCAGCATAACGGGATTCTCTGTCGGAGCTTTCATCAAACAGTTGGTTGTGAGATCTACCAATGATGACTGTGTGTCTGTGTGTCACTGTGGGGCTTTGGGCTTCGATCCCGCCGCAAAACTGTGTAGTCCACGGTTTGATACCAACGGTTACAGGCACCTGACACGGGAATCTGGTGAATACGGCCCGCGGCTCAGTAAATTCGCTCCCACGGAATTCGGCCCCCGGTAATTAGACCTAACTTCAATGAACATGTTAACTGTGTAGTTGAATGGCTCAGGAGATATTGGAAGAAGAGCCACTCGTTGGCTGGAGGCATGTATCTAACTAGGACGCCCATTAGTCCATCCTTCAGGATTTTCTTTTTTACGAATCCACTCGCGTTCTGGTAATGTACGATTAAACTCTGGCCGAAATCGCCGGAGACGGAACCATGGTCAGTCGGAAGAAACGAATGATTGAGTCAGTGTCAGGGAGAATGACATTAATTACTGGTGATGATGTGACGAGTTCGTCAGTCAGACAGTGACACTAATTACTTCAATGTACTGATGATGATGTGATATCATAATTCCTCTAAGGCGTCAGAAAGTGACACTTAGGCTTATTGATGATGATATGGTATGGTGGGCTCGTCAGTCTGAGGAAACCGATGATTCAGTCAGGAAATCAATGTTTCCTGAACATTGTACCAACATGGGAGTCATGACTGTAAATTGGTGAACACAATTACCAAATATCATAGTTTTCATTATTTGAGTAACCGAAGACCGAAATCCCACTTATCTTTGATTCTTCTTTCTGTTTTTTATATAAAAAAAACATATGTAGGCCTTTATTAATTAGATAAAAAGTTAATTCACTAAAGCTGTCTTTTTTTTATTATTAAATTTTATTATATTCTCCTTTGGCCCACCATTATATCCGACCGTATCATGATGCGATATGATACATAATCATGTTAGTCCGATCACACCTTCATCTGCATTCAGTATGTTAATGAAGGTGCACGTTGGCTTTAAAAAGGCCCATTTAGTATTATTGTAAGAGAAACTAGCCCCATGATTTAGCTCCACGTGCATATTCTGTGCTTGAATATCATTGTTACTGGGCTGTTATCATAAGCTTTCTTCTTCTGTCCTTCTCTCTGAGTTCTATATGTTATTAATATATTATTATTCTCCGCCTCTTTACTCCTATTTTCTTCCCAATCGTGTATTTTCCTCACTTCTTTCTTCATCTTCACAATTCCTAAAGTTGATAGGAAATACCCCGTGGCACTCGACAAGATCACTATTCTTCAAACGCAACGACGATGCACGAAGAATGATCATAATCTATGACGTCACTGCAAAGCAGATGGTGCCACGGGTAGGTTTTACGAGAATGGTTGAAGCAGACGACGTTTTGAAGCGGCCAACGTAATTTCAAATTGCAATGAATAAAAAAATTAACAAGGTTTTGTGAATTTTATTTAGCTGTTATTAACTTTGGTTAGTACTAAAAGCATATTCCGGTAAAATTAGGTACCTCTAATTTTCTAGATTAATACATTTTAAAGTTGATAGTTACAAGCTTAGACTTATGCCACCAAGTGATTTTATCCAAGGAAAAACCGCCCATTCCCCATTGGCATGGTGACACTCTTCACATATTTGATTTTGATTAGTATATCCTGGTTGACGCCAGACGATTTTATTCAAATGAGGAAACATCTCCGTCGTCAAGGTGTAGATATGGATCAACCAATCATCTCGTCTCCTGCTCTTCAGCAACGATCCCTTGATTGGTTGATCAGATGAAGCACAACTTCCTTTTTTGTCCACTTGTCTGCACCGGACAGTTCAGACCGTTTGATGAAGCTCATCAGATAAATCAATCCGGACGCATTTGTTCCAGTCAACCTGACGCAGCCAACATTTCAGAAGTCAGTTATTTTTAAATACCTTCATCTAACGGTCGCCGAGACCCCTCGGGCCAATCACGTCCCTCGGCGTGTCCCGGGCAGCCAATCACAGAGAAGTCTCCGTATAAGTGAACGTGGGCGGATAAGTTTTGCTCTGGCTTCTCTCTCACTGTGACCTTTTGTACACAGAAATCAGTTAGAATATTTTTACGAGCTATTTTTCGCCCCTTTGATTGCGAGATGATATTTGACCCATGTGCAAAGCTGCTACCTGTGTACGTTGCAGCGCATCATACTCGGGTGGAGTTATGGAGAACGGGGGGTGGGGGGTGGGGGTCACCCACCCACTCACTCTTTGTTCCCCAAGCGCCTCAGTGGGGTCATCACGTAATTTGAATTAATTTGTTCAGTCCGACACCTTCCACGATCGTCAGTCAATGGAATTGTACACACATACAGACATACACACATACATATACACACATGCACATACAGACACACACACAGAACACACACATATATACATACAGACACACACACACACACACACACACACACACACACACACACACACACACACACACACACACACACACACACACATATATATATGTCTGTATATATTTATATATATACATATATATATATATATATATATATATGTATACAGACATACACACACAGACATACACACATACAGACACACACACACACACATACATACAGACACACATACACACACACACACACACACACACACACACACACACACACACACACACACACACACACACACATACACACACATAGACACACATAAACATACACACACATACATACACACGCAGCCATGCATACATACAGACACACACACACACATAGACACACACACACACATACACACACACACATACACACACATAAACACACACAGACATACACACACACAGACATACACACATACAGACATACTGTTACGTTATGGAGCTATGTGTCTACTTTCCACCATCAACTCAACATCAAAGAAAGGTCATACGTGCATATTGATTGCAAATTATACTAATGTCCCAATCCATCTCACAGTTGGCACTAATATTTGTGATTTCTTGGTACATCCCTCACGTATAACAACTCATGGAGGACAAATTTCCCACTTCACAGGTGTGTACCACAACTTCCGACGTGCTAAAAGCACAGGAACCCATCTATATCTCGCATTTCAAATCCGTAGACTTTCATGATGCAAAATCCTAATTAGTTACACTTTGCAACAAAAACAGACCATCGCACTGCCAGATGAACCCCTTGGGGTAGCAAATCTAATTCAGCACCACATACCCCTTCGGGGAAACGCAAAACCACGTTACATACCCGCATACAGATTACACGTCACAGAACGTTACAGATACACATCACAGGACGTCACAATACGAGAAGATAGATAGACATAATACGTCGCGTACGTCGCAGCAGCAGCACCAAACTACTGTTGAGCGTCAGGAACCAGAGCCCGCCCAGAGGTCACTTAACTGTAGTGACGCCGACCTGACCTTGACCCTTAGAACACCAGGTCCGCACGGCGATACGACCGTTGAGAAGCGTGCGTCCACAGCAAAAATTATCTTTACATATTATTTTTTCACAATGTATTACTAAGATATACCATGTCCTTTCTATTATCATAATAATAAAGGTTTTCATTTAATATTGGCAACCATTACAGCCTTCGAGGTCATTTGCCCTGCTTCCTAACGCAGATCTCGACTGGCTCTGAACAAGACAAGTGGCTGCGATTTACTAGATTAAATCCGTAGAACGAAACAGCTTTTTACTTGCACAGATACTCACATCTCCTCCAAAGTGTGGATCAAACCTTCCATATATATATTTATGTATATATATATATATATATATATATATATATATATATATATATATATATATATACATATATATATATATATATATACATTCGTAAATACTTTCTCCCATAAAAAATATATATATGCTGAGACATTCTGACAGGTTGACGTAAGCGGAGTAGCAAACACAGGGGTCTTAGTCTTGAGTTTATTCCTGACTAGTTTCGCAGGTATGCTTTTTCATTCCTTTAAAAAAGTATATCTGCGAAACTAGTCAGGAATAAACTCAAGAATAAGACTCTTATGTTTCCTACTCCGCTTACGTCATATATATACATATATATATATACATATATATATATATATACATATATGTATATATATAAGTATATATATACATATATATATATTGTTTTTATAATTTGTCTATTTCCAAATATATATTTATTTATATATATATATATATATATTTATATATATATATATATATAAACATATATACATATATGTGTATATATATATATATATATATATATATGCATGTATGTATGCATGCAAGTATATATTTGAGATCAAATCTTATTAATCCCAGTGACTGTAGTAATAATATAGAAGTCCCCATCGTAGGTATAAGTCCATTTAAAGAAGTTATGGTAACTTGGATAATGGATATTACAGAAGTTTAGCTGCATAGGCAGATGCAAGTGTATATACATAAAACACTACATGGGGACGAAAGGAGAAGAAAACGCTACCTATGGGTGCCCTTTCTTGCTTTGAGCAATATTGTATTACGTTCGCCAATTTTACAACGTCTTCGTTTAGGAAGGGACGTTTGACAATGATTGGTCCAAAAAGTTTCATAGAAGTCTGGATCACTACGCCATCTAGGAGCTCCCTGCTGACAGAGCTAATGGGACGGGAAACTTCTATTTCTACTTCATCGGTGCTCCAAAGTCGTCCTCCTCCTCCTCCTTGAGGTCTCGCTCAGTGCCTGCTGGGATTTTCATCAAAGGATTCAGATCACGTAATGGGAAGTACAAGGAGACAAAGAGGAGAGGACATCATCTCTAAAAGGATTAATCCGCGTGTAACCAGAATAAAGAATTGAAGACGAAACCCACTTCAGAGTGATTAACTCCATTTATACGAATGTTGCATTTAATTAATCTTTGACACAAACATATCTAAATCAGACGTCACTGTATATGTATAGGCCATTGTATACGTAAATATCATTGTATATGATAATACAGATATATGATCTATAACAAAACATAAAATACACTGTGCATGCGTATGTGTATATGTGTATGCGTATATACGTACAGTACATGTATATATGTATTAAGCATATGTGTATGTGTATGTTTTTGCACAACTTTCACAAGGCACACGTGAATCACAAATATGCAGAATCCATTAGGACGAGGTAAAAACACACGGAGTCCGAGCGCTTTCGTGATATATTCACGAAAGCGCTCAGACTTCGTGTTTTTTTCTTTTCCTAGTGAGTTCTGCATATGTATGTGTATGTGTATGTGTACGTGTATGTGTGTATGTACGTGTATTGGTATGTGGATGTGGATGTATGTATGTTTGAGCATGTGTATGTGGATGTATGGGTGTTTGAGCATGTGTATGTGCATGTGTATGTGTATGTGTATGTGTATGTGTATATTTTTGTGTATGTGTATGCCTACATGTACGTGAATGTGTATATGTATGTGTATATGTATGTGTATGTGCACGTGCACGTGTACGTGTACGTGTACGTGTACGTGTACGTGTATGTGTTTGTGTATGTGTATGCGTATGCGTATGTGTACGTGTATGTGTATGTGTATGCGTAAGTGTATGTGTACGTGTACGTGTACGTGTACGTGTATGTGTATGTGTATGTGTATGTGTATGTGTATGTGTTTGTGTATGTGTATGCGTATGCGTATGTGTACGTGTATGTGTATGTGTATGCGTAAGTGTATGTGTACGTGTACGTGTACGTGTACGTGTATGTGTATATGTATATGTATGTGTATGTGTATGTGTATGCGTACGTGTACGTGTACGTGTATGTGTATGTGTATACGTACGTGTACGTCTACGTGTACGTGTACGTGTACGTCTACGTCTACGTCTACGTCTACGTCTACGTCTACGTCTACGTCTACGTCTACTTGTACGTGTACGTGTACGTATACGTGTACGTGTACGTGTACGTGTACGTCTACGTGCACGTGTACTCGTACGTGCCTGTGTATGTGTATGTGTATGCGTATATGCAAGATGGAAAAACGCCACACTTCCGACTTCTCGAATGCCGTGGGCAGACCTATTAATCAAACTGTCAATACGAGTATATACAATATAGATATTGAATTGCTCTCCTGAAATACGTACTCGACGAAACAGAACACAATATGTGGGCACCACGGGTAGATGAAATCTGAAACCGAGAGTCTATTTGCACGTCTATCTTGTGGTACAGATGGAAGTGCCTATCTACCTATTCATGTATATTTATATATATATATATATATATATATATATATATATATATATATATACTGTATATATATATATATATATATATATATACTGTATATA
>NC_134783.1:64713987-64718987 GCF_046742065.1 Oratosquilla oratoria
AAAAAAGTGGTACTTCTGTCCGACCGGTCATTCCCCACTTGGCAACTCCGCCATTCCCCACCAGTGGGGAATTCCCCACAGGTTAAGAACCACTGCTCTAGGTAGCTTACCCTTGCAGTAGGATCAAGGGTGAAGGAAATAATCTATATATCAAATAAGAAAAAGAAAAAAAAATCTCGTTCAGGGCAAATAACACCTCCTTGGTGAGATAAACCCCATATCGTGACAGCAACAAAAGTTACTCAAACTAACTACAAAGTAATGTCGTAACACATTCGTAAAATTCAACAAGAACCCACTGTGTTGGATAAGAAGAAATGAAATAGACGATATCCATATATTTCGATCACTGAAGAGGATCACAGTCCGTGATCGAAATATATGGATATAATCTATTTCATTTCTTCTTATCCAACACAGTGGGTTCTTGTTGAATTACTCAAACTAGTTAAACCCAGACTGGTTTAACTCTTAACTAAGGAGAAAGAACCTTTCGAAACCAACTCTTAACAAAAGAGGGTGTAAGTCTTAACTAAGCACAGAAAACCTTCCAAAAGCCGGTAAGAACCGTCTGTTGACAACTAGAAAGATTCAGCAATGCTTCGCTGCCCAAGAAATTGTAAAGGAAATCAATGAATCGTACAAGAAAGACGAACGAACCTGAGGCAGTGAAGTCTGTTCCTGGAAATCAAAGGAATGGAATTCTCAAAACCGACTCGCGACAACTGAAATAGATCAGTACCACCGTAGTACAGCTCAATAAAAAATGTGAATGAATCAAAAACGCGTATTTAATACAAAACCAACAAATTCCAGGTGGTCTGGGCTATTCCAGGTAATCTTGGAACTAACGAGAAGGAAGGAAAGTTCGTCCTTTCGACCTCAAGACGATTTTATTCAGGTGAACAGTCCTTGGTGGTGGTATTCAGAGCATCAGAACATTAATAAAAATCAGAAGAAGGGGCCAATGGTAAATGATTTTCTTTGCAAAAAAAAACAAAAAAAAATCCTTCAGGGAAGAAAAGGATTTTACCAAATGATTTTCTTTAAGAAAAAGACTTCCTTCAAGGAAAAAGGGACTCTACCAAATTATTTTCTTTAAGGAAAATCCTTCCCTCAAGGAAAGAGGGGCCTCTACCAAATTATTTTCTTTAAGAAAAAGACTTCCTTCAAGGAAAAAGGGACTCTACCAAATTATTTTCTTTAAGGAAAATCCTTCTCTCGCTGAAAGAAGGGTCTCTGCCAAATTGTTTTCTTTACGGAAATTTTTTTCCTTCAAGGAAAAAAAAGGGCCTTTGCCAAATTATTTTCTTTAAGGAAAATTCTTCCTTCAAGGAAAAAAGGGTCTCTGGCAAATTATTTTCTTTAAGGAAAATTCTTCCTTCAGTGGGAAAATGAGTCTCTACCAAATTATTTTCTTTAAGAAAAATTCTTCCCACAGTGGGACAATGGGTCTCTGCTAAATTATTTTCTTTAAGGAAAACTCTTCCTCCTGGGAAAAAATGGGTCTCTGGCAAATTATTTTCTTTAAGGAAAATTCTTCCTTCAAGAGGAAAAAAAGGGCCTCTACCAAATTATTTTCTTTAAAAAAAATTCTTCCTTCAGGGAAAAAATGGGTCTCTGCCAAATTATTTTCTTTAAGAAAAATCCTTCCTTCAGGGGGAAAATGGGTTTCAGCCAAGTTATTTTCTTAAAGAAAAATTCTTCCTTCAGGGAAAAAATGGGTCTCTACCAAACTATTTCTTTAAGGAAAATTCTTCCTTCAGGAAAAAATGGGTCTCTGCCAAATTATTTTCTGAAAAATTCTTCCTTCTAGGAAAAAAAATGGGCCTCTACCAAAATATTCTTAAGTAAAATTCTTCCTTCAGGGAAAAATGGGTCTCTACTAAATTATTTTCTTTAAGAAAAATTCTTCCTGCAGTTTGGAAAATGGGTCTCTGCCAAATTATTTTCTTTGAGAAAAATTCTTCCTTAAGGGAAAAAAAAGGCCTCTACCAAACTATGAGGAAAATTCTTCCTTCAAGAAAAAAAGAAAAGCCTCTACCAAATTATTTTCTTAAAGGAAAATTCTTCCTACAGTGGGAAAATGGGTCTCTGCCAAATTATTTTCTTTAAGAAAAATTCTTCCTTCAGGGAAAAAAAATGGGTCTCTGCCAAATTATTTTCTTTAAGAAAAATTCTTCCCACAATGGGAAATCTACCAAATTATTTTCTTTAAAAAGATTCTTCCCTCGGGAAAAAAAATGGGACTCTAACATTATTTTTAAGGAAAATTCTTCCTTCAGGGAAAAATGGGTCTCTGCCAAATTATTTTCTTTAAGAAAAATTCTTCCCTCAGTGGGGAAAGGGCCTCTACAAATTATTTTCTTAAAAAAAAAAAAAATTCTTCCCACAGTAGGAAAATGGGTCTCTGCCAAATTATTTTCTTTAAGAAAAATTCTTCCTTCAGGGAAAAAAATGGGTCTCTGCCAAACGGTCCAATTGGAGCGAGTGGAACCTTCAAAGGTCAAAAGGCCAAAGCCTTCGCGGTCAGAGATTGCCAGCCAATTGTGACGACAGAGATTTGAAGTTCGTGGGAAAAAGAATAAAAAGAGAGAGAGAGAGAGAGAGAGAGAGAGAGAGAGAGAGAGAGAGAAATACAAGCGCAAGAGAGGAAAGCGCGGATTCGTCTGAATCCCAGAGCAATTTCCGAACAAAAAAAAGATAAAAGAGCAGCGCCATCGAAACGCAAACAAGTCATCATCCTTTTTGTTTCGGGAAAAAGGTGCATCGTTAAAAAAAGGATGGAAAGAAAGAGAGAGAAAGAAAGGGGAAAAGAAGAAGAAGAAGAAGAAGAAGAAGAAGAAGAAGAAGAAGAAGAAGAAGAAGAAGAAGAAGAAGAAGAAGAAGAAAAAGGAGGAGAGGAAAAAGGAGAAGAAGAAAAAGAAGAAGAAAATGAAGAAAAAGAAAAAAGAAGAAGAAGAAGCAATGAATCAACTGGGAGTAGACAACGCATAGATGCACTCGTCCTTTTGAGGTCACCGGCCCATTTATTCTGGTCCGCCGCCTGGCGATTTTTTCAGTTTAGAAGGATACCCCTTGGTCGATAACGGGTAAAAAAAAAAAAAAAAAAAAAAAAAAAAAAAGGATAGATATATAAAAAAAAAAAAAATAGATAGATAGATAAATGAATGAATAAATAAATAAATAAATAAATAAATAAATAAATAAATAAATAAATAAATAAATAAATAAATAAATAAATCAATCAATAAATAAATAAATAAATAAATAAATAAATAAATAGATAAATAAACAAATAAATACATAAATAAATAAATGAATAAATAAATAAATAAATAAATAAATAGACAATAAAAATACACGAACCCATTAAGGCCGGTGCTCTTTTTAGTGATTTCATTCTGATTAATGCCAGATAATTCTGTTTGGCTCGATGGAACGACTCGCGGAACTAACGGGGCCAAAATAGTTTTGAAAAGAAAAACAAAAGAAAAGAAAGAAAAAAAGAAAAAAGAAAAGAAAGAAAAGTATGGAACATGTAGGAATAAGAAGACGAAAGACTAGAGGGTTAAAAAAAGATACCATGGAATGGCTCATCGTCTAATTTGCAGGAGATAGAGAAATGGATCGCGAAAACAGAGAGACGAGAGTACTAAAGGCACAGGGGAATTGAAAAGAGAGAGAATGAAATAGAAGAATCAAACCGGATGAAGATGAATAAAAAGTGAAATAAAAAAAAAAGATGGAGAAAGCGACGGAGCAGGAATATAAAAAAGGAGTGGGAATTGAATTTATTCACAAAATTAATCAAATTCGGTCAAAGGAATGAAATGGTGGAAGGATCGAAACGATCGAAAAGAAAGGAAAAAAGAAAAAGAAAAAAGAAGAAAAAAATTAAAAAAAGAACATGGAAGAAAAGTGACCAGACGAGGAAAGAAGAATAAATCAACTTAAACTAGAGGGGAAAAAATTCAAACAGGTAACAGAATAAGAAAATATAATAATAATAATAATAATAAACGGAATAAATAGCTTCAAATTGATGAAAAAATGAAATAAAATTGCAGTGGAACGCAGAATAAAAGGAGAAAAATTACAAGCGAATAGATAAATAATTAAAGAGATAAATAGATAATCAAGTAAATTAATAAGTGAATAAGCAAACAAACAAACAAAACAAACAAGTGAGTAGATATATAAGTAAATAAATAACAAACAAATAAATGAATGAATGAATGAATGAATGGATGAATTAATTAACAGATAAATAAATAAATAAATAAACAAATAAGAAATTGAACAAATAAATGAATAAATAAACAAATGAATACATTAATTAATTAATTAATTAATTAATTAATAGATAAGTATATAAATAAATAAATAAATAAATAAATAAATAAATAAATAAATAAATAAATAAATAAATAAATAAATAGATAAATAAATAAGTAAATAAATAAGTCGCAAAAAGAAACAAAGCGATACCAACGGGAACTGAAACACAGCGAAGAGAGGAAGGCACTTTGTCCCCGGCGGCGCGGCGCGGCACCCGCGTCAGTCACCTGACGCCTCTACTCCTTCCTGGTACATTATGCCCGATGAAAACCTGCCTGTGGCTGGACCTGGGGACGTCGCGAGGAAAGCGAAACCGCGAATAAAGGTGAAGGTGCAGGTCGCGCATACAGGAGGAAAGAATAAACAGCGAATAACGAAGGAGTCTCGGAACTTGGGAGTGAATTTGGAATAATCATGAACGAAAATGGGTCACAAAGGATAACATGGATCAATGTAGAGAAGAGAAAGTGTGAGTAACTGTGGATATGGGAACGGTAAATATGGAAAGAAATTAAGGAAAATGTGGGTAAAAGCGGAGACAGATCAACGAATGAATGGAGGAGATAGACACCGCGATTAAAGATTCCATTGGAAGCCGCGAATAAGCGAGGTAGGAGGAAACCATGGCTTTATTGTGGAGTTGATGGTTTTTGTAGATG
>NC_134783.1:64723987-64738987 GCF_046742065.1 Oratosquilla oratoria
TTATTCAGCTGAGAGGCATACTCTCCCACCTTTTAAGTCTTTCTTTTATTACGGCTGCTTTGAGATGATTTTAGATATATTAAGTCAAATATATTCGATGTAGCGACCTCCTCTAACGCAAGCAGAATCACCTGGTATTAAAAAAAAAAAGTGTAGTCCTTTGGACTCTTTGGGCTTTCTCTTTGCGTGAGTAAAATATCGCCATGCGCCAGTTAGAACGCCCATTTAATTTAGATAATAAAAGTTTTACAAAAATGTCATTTGTAAAGAATGTTAAGATATTAATCTAGCGCCTAGGAAGTGGGACCACTTCCAAGCTGACTGAATCCGTCTGTTGTCAGCTACACCAGAATGTGTGAAGGATTCAAAATGAATAACCGTCAAACTGTAACGGTCATAACCGTCAAACTGTAACGGTCATAACCGCCATCCGTAACCGTCAGCTACGCCACGTTCGTCATCAACAAAAGACTCAATTACGATTATCCTCCTTTGCTGTCAATAACCAAATATCAATATCAAGTCCCCAGAGTATTAATAATGAGTTTGGCATCAAAAACTGTCCGCGAGTTATTAAATACTGGAAAGCTCGCCTCTGCCGCTTCGTTCACCCTAATATAAGGGAGGAGATTTGATGGTTATTTAAGTGGTTTTCGTTACTGTTTTTGTAGTATTCATTTTCAGGTATTTTTTATTGAGGAAGGTTTTGATAACTTAGGTGTTTTCACTAAGTAGTGTTTCCAGTTCGCTCATTTTACTGAATTGGCAAACAATAACTAAGTCGTCTGAGTATCCAAACTTCAGGGATTTTGTCACCGATTTGTCGCTAATATAGAATATTGAATAAGGTTAGCTCCAGGACCAAATTCTAAGGTACCACGTTTTTAATTTTCCTTTTCTTGCTAATGTCTTTCCCGTGGTATACATGAAAGTTTTTATTCCCGTCATTTTATTAAGTAGTTTCAGAGTTTTCTTACGATTGATGAGTTTGGCTAGTTTCAGCATTATTCCTTTGTGCCGGATAGTGTCGTAGGCTACCGAGAGGTCCATGAAGATGGTACCTGTTTTCGTCTTTCATTCAAAGCTTAACTCAGTGTAAGATGTGAGTCCCAGTCCTCGCTCTAATGAATTATATATATATATATATATATATATATATATATATATATATATATATATATATATATATATATATATATAATTTTTGAGGTTCAAGCGTAGATGGCAGTCGTATGAGCATGATTCATTCCATTAGTTTGAGAAAGCCGCATAGCAATGACATGGATCGGTAGCTTGTTAGATCGTCTGCTGGCTCCTCTGGTTTTAATATTGCTATAACTTTGGCATGTTTCTCGGATCTGGGATAGTTCCGTTTGTCTATGGTATGGCACTAGCAAGCCAGATTATGCCTTTGTGGCCAAGGTGTGTGATCATTTCTGGGTATACTCCATCAACTCCTACGACTTTTCTTATTTTCAAATTTTTATTGTGGTTTCTAATTCTTGTCTTGTAATTGGTGCCTCTGTATTGCCTTCCTTCTCTGGACAGGCATTATACAGATGCTGATGCTCATATCTTGCGGGTCTTTCAAATTCAAGGAGTGAAACAGGAATATTTCGCTGCTTGACCTGTCTGGCAATGTCATCTACACTGATAGGAGCAGCTTCTCCAATCGTTTGTGACGTGTCTTTTTTTTTTTTTTTTTTTTAAGCAGTTGCCAGGCATGTCTGCTAGATCGGCTGATGTCTAGACTTTCTGTTGTTTTGATCCATAATCTGCGCCTGCATACTTGGAGGGACCTCAATAGTTCGTCTGCTAGGTCTGGATCCTGTGACTTCTCGTATTGCTGCAACAGTTCCTCACTCCTTGCTGACCAGAAAGGTATGTATCGTGATCTGTATCCTTTTGGGGTATGTTTCTTGGCACTTTTCAGAAGGAGTCTCGTGAATCTTTCGATGTTGTCATATGTTGTTGGTATTCTGTCACCTGTACTTACTTGTATTGTACCCAGTTGGCTTTTTGGAATTTCCATCTCGCTTTTAGTAGTTAACTTATTATTAGAATTATTGTTCCAGTTGTGATAAGGACAGGTCTATGCTGTTAAGGATCTCCCTTCATGCTGGGAAGAGGTGTTTTTGTTACAAAATGTCAAGTGTGTACTCTCCTTGGCATCTTGCTGAGATGAAAATTCCCTTTTCTCTTAGATTATATAAGAGATGCAGGTTGTTTTGGTTGACCCAATTCCTGACAGCTTCTCTAGCTGTGTCGTTACTGTTATAGCCCCTGTCGTTATAGTAGCTGTTAAAATCTGCAGCAATCACGCTTGGGTGTTGGAGTGCTGTAATGGGGGATTTGGCCATTCTGAGAGTAAAGGCTTATAAACGGTTACTATTGTGGCCCACTGCTTCTGACCCAGGGCAGTGGACAGGATGCAGGGATGACCCGTCATCCAGGAGGTGTCAAGATAGGTGGGAGGGAGGAGGGTGGAGGGGAGTGGAATATATGGGAAATGAAATGGGTGGGAGTGATTTCTATGCCTTTTTCTTTTTGGCTACCCCCCGTGTAAGAGGGAAAAATCCTTTGGTATATGTATGTATGTATTACTGTTCAGTGTATATGTTCTGTGATGATGGATTCTATTCAGGTAACCGAATCTGGGTCCCTTACGTGGTGTTATAATGGAGAAAGGGGAGGTGGAGAAATAGGAGGATGAAAGAAGAAGAGGAAGAGAGACCTAAGATGAGGAAGAGGAGGACAAGGAGAAGGGTATCAATATTTCATCGAAGACAATCAAGGCTTCTGTCTTAGGGGACAATATTGCTCTCACGAGGCGGGAAAGAAGAGATATAAGGTGCGCAGTAAAAAAAAAAAAAAAAAAAAAAAAAACATAAATTCAAACTGATCAGCGTTCTTTATTAAGTGGAGATTAGTCTCCAGTCATATAAGGATTCTGCGTGACTCTGGTCCATAGAGACGTCACAAGTCCCTAAATCATTGTCTGAATAAATTATATGCAATCAGTATCCCAGACAGGGAAAAAAGAAGAAGGGAAGAAGAAAAATGATGAGGAGAATGAGAAGGATAGAGAAGAAAAGGAGGAAGAGGAGGAGGAGAAGGAGGACGAGGAGGTAAAAGAAAAGGAGGAAGAAAAGGAAGAGGAGAAGGACGACGAAGACGAGGAGGAGGAGGAAGAGCAGATGATGGAGAAGGAAAAATATGACAAAGAGAAGAGTCACGAGAAAGAGATGTGTATCTTAATCTGTATCTATATCTACTATGATAAAGTAGTAGCCTCTGACTGTCTGTTTGTTCACAAACTCCTCCTAGGGTTTTGGAGATAGACCCCCATAACCATATATATTCCGATACCCTATCACTCCAGGTACTTGGATAACTATATTTCATTTAAAAGAAATATATTTTGGTTAAGGTTCAGGATTAAAGTTAGGTGGGGTATGGTGTGGTAACATGTCACTACTGTAGTGTCTCCTTAACGCACATAGCATTTTCGTGACAAAAATTATTATGATTAAACAAATCATTGTATGCGTCCATAAATATTATCTATATTTGTGAAATTAACGTTGCCACAAACTATGATAGCCTTTGTAAGGAGAAAGCGTGTAAATGTAAAATGGTTGTATGATTTTACCAAATGTTTAAATATTGGTTATTTCTATTTTATTTTATCGCGGGCGGAAATACAATAAATGAGTCCAAAGTAGTAGCCTCTGTTTGTTGTTAGTTCAAGAACTCCTAGGGTTTAGAAGATAGATCCCCATAATCACTACTGTAGTTTCCCCATAACGCGCATAGCATTTTTGTTACAAAAATTACTATGATTAAACAAACCATTGTATGTGTCCATAAATATTATCTATATTTGTAAAATTAATGTTGCCACAAACTATAATAGTCTTTGTAAGGAAAAAGCATGTAAATGTAAAATAATTGTATAATTTTACCAAATGTTGATATATTGGTTATTTTTATTTGATTCAATCGCGGGTGGAAATGCAATAAATGAGTCCATATATATCTACTATAAAGTAGTAGCCTTTGTCAGCCTCTGTTTGATTGTTCACGACCTCCTACTAGGGTTTTGGAGATAGTCCTCCTTATCCATATATGTTCTGATATCCTATCACTCCAGATACTTGGATAGCTATATTTCATTTCTCCCCAAATATATATATATATATATATATATATATATATATATATATATATATATATATATATATATATATATAATGTATTACCCAAGTAATATTCTATCTCGGATAAATAATGACCCTTTAGTTTGTGGTGAGATAATCCAGAATTTTTCACGGACCAATAAAAGTTCACTCTAGATGTTTATGTTGGCGGTATTACCATATGTCAAGCCAAGTATAACATATTACATATACACAAACACACACACACACACACACACACACACACACACACACACACACACATATATATATATATATATATACATATACACACACATATCTATATATGTGTGTGTGTGTGTACACGATTCTGCTTATCAAATCGTGGATTATCAGCATCACTCTTAGTGATCGAAACGCCAACTCGACTGAGTCCATGGAATTGTTCTTCGAGGACTCAAGAAAGGAAGAACCACGACAAAAAAAAAATTATTTTTAAGGAACTTCTGTGAGAAGGATCATTTGGGAGTGTCTTCTCCGCCGAGCGGATCGAAGACAAAGCCAAGGTAGCCATCAAGAAAATACCTTTGGCTGAAGTGTACGACTGGGCAGACCCTAAGAAGAGGACTATGGCCCTGGAAGTCGCACTCATGAAGAAAGTTGAGCATATCCCCGAGGTTGTCAAGCTCCTGGATTTCCTCATGGAACGCGGCCACGTTTTGATCGTCATGGAGCTGATCCCGGGCGCAGTTGATCTTCGCGCCCACACCTCGAAGTATGGGGAGCTGAAGATGAAAGACGCCAAGGACGTCTTCTTGCAGGTTCTGACAGCGGTGATGTCCTGCCACAAAGCCGGAGTGTGTCACCGAGACATCACTATGGCTAACATTCTCGTCGTCAGGAATGAAGGAACCGGAAAAATGACCGCAATCTTGCGGATTTCGGTATGGGCACCTTCATCGGCGACTCTTCGATTCCTGCTCATCGCCATGAAAAAATCGGCTGTATGGAGTCTTGGACTGCTACTGTTCCGTCTCGCGTGCAAGAAATACCCAAACGACGGAGACAAACGGGAAGTGAAGTTCTCGAAGGACGTCTCAAAGAGCTGCCAGAAGCCTGTCAGAAAATGCCTCGCAAGCAAATCGGAGAAACGGCTTCACCCGAGAGGCATCCAATCTCACCCATGGTTGAAAGTAAAGAGAACCAAAGGGGTCAAAGATTTTGAGAACTCCGTGCTGCTGCCTTCTACGGATTCTGCAGAAGCCCAGAACCTTAGGCTGAAGTTTCTGCCATTCTTCTTCCTTCGCCTGGATCTTTCCTCAGGTCATTCTCATAAACAGAGAAGATAATACTTGTAGCTTTCCCTCAGCTGAATAAAATTGCCAGTAGGGCACTAAGGTACATGATGACGAATGTTGTCTAAATAGATGGAAATAAACTTACAGACGCCAATGCTTGTCATCACTATATATATCTCTATATGTATGTATGTATATATACAGTATATATATATATATATATATATATATATATATATATATATATATACATAGTGTGTGTGTGTGTCTATATATATGTCTATATATATCTATATGTTGATTCCAAAGCAGCAACTGACTCAGTGAGAAGCTGCTTACCTAGAACAAGTTTCAACAAGAATCTTGTTGAAACTTGTTGTGGGCTGCACAGTGATATATATACTACATGTAGGCTTATACCGTTCCTTGTATACTTGTGGCAAGTCTATATAACACTGCTCCTTATATCGATATGCTAAAAATGTCCTTTAGCAACTATATCGCATATCAGATAGCAATCACATAATATTCAAAATCTATAGAAAATATATTTAAATCAAATTAATCTGATTTAAATGAAAAAATAGTTTTTTTTATATTTTTTAAAAAGATAAAAAAAAAAAAAAAAAAATCGCCAACTCTGGTGTCCACTAACCTCATACAATAATACCTGTTAAGTCCGGCTTCACGCGTAAAGCGTAAACTGGCCAGGAATAAACCCTGACCCTAGATCTAGAAAGAAAGAGGAGTGAGAGAAACAAAGAATGAGAGAAATGAAAAAAGAAACGGAAGGAAGGAAATACAAATAGAAAGAAGGAAATAAGTAATGCGAAAATGAGTGGAGGGAAGGTGGGAGGGAAGGAGGGAAGGAGGGAAGAAGTGAAGGAGGCAAGAAGGTAGGGAGGGAATGATGAAGTAGGTTTGCAGTTTCTGAAAAATAAAAAATAAAAGTCATTAAGGGATTTTGTAAGGTTGAGAGAGGGAGGGAAGGGGAGGGCTTTGTCAAAGGAGAGGACTTAATTATAAGTAATTAGGAAATCAAAGAAAACAGGGAAGTCCATCTTGGAGAGGAAGAGGAGCCATCATTCAAAATATGGGACGAAAGGAAAGGACAATACAAAGGGAAAAAGGGACAAAAGATAATCTATCTTACAACTGATAATGCAACACGTCAGGAATGAGTGTGAGGAAGAGGGAGGGAGGAAGAGAGAAGAAGGGAGGGAGGGGAGATTAGGAGTGAGGAAAGTGGAGAGAGCGAGGGAGGGAGAGGGAGGGAGAGAGAGGGATGTAGGGAGGGGGAAAGGGAGAGAGGGAGCGAGGGAAGGCAGCTGGGAGGACGGGTGGGGAGGAACTACGGAAGAAATTACAGAAACAAAAGGAAAATGAGGGAAATGGGGAATGAAGAGAGAGGAGGAGGAGGAGGAGGAAGAGGAGGAAGAGGAGGAGGAGAAGGAGGAGGAGGAAGAGGAAGAGGAGGAGGAAGAGTAGGAGGAGGAGGAGGAGGAAGAGGAGGAGGAAGAGAAGGAGGAGGAGGAGGAAGAGTAGGAGGAGGAGGAGGAAGAGTAGGAGGAGGAGGAGGAGGAGGAGGAAGAGGAGGAGGAGGAAGAGAAGGAGGAGGAGGAGGAAGAGAAGGAGGAGGAGGAGGAAGAGAAGGAGGAGGAGGAAGAGGAGGAGGAGGAGGAAGAGGAGGAGGAGGAGGAAGAGGAGGAGGAGGTGAGAGGAGGAGGAGGAGGAAGAGGAGGAGGAAGAGGAGGAGGAGGAGGAGGAGGAGGAGGAGGAGGAGGAGGAGGAGGAGGAAGAGCAGGAGGAGGAGGAAGAGGAGGAGGAGGACGAGGAGGATAGGAAATAAATGAAGGCCAAGGAAGAGATAAAGGGGAGATATCAACTCCGTTGAAGGAACAGGCGATGGATCCAATTCTTCCTGCAGTACCTGAGGATCTCCCTGTTCCTGCCGTAATAAGGTGAATAAAGTATCCCGTTCCGTCTCTCCTTCCCTCCTTCCCTCCTTCCCTCCTTCCCTCCTTCCCTCCTTCCCTCCTTCCCTCCTTCCCTCCTTCCCTCCTTCCCTACTTCCCTCCTTCCCTCCTTCCTTCCTTCCCTCCTTCCCTCCTTCCCTCCTTCCCTCCTTCCCTCCTTCCCTCCTTCCCTCCTTCCCTCCTTCCCTCCTTCCCTCCTTCCTTCCTTCCCTCCTTCCTTCCTTCCCTCCTTCCCTCTTTCCTTCCCTCCTTCTCTCCTTCCCTCCTTCCCTCCTTCCCTCCTTCCCTCCTTCCCTCCTTCCCTCCTACTCTTCTTAGCTCATTCCTCCTACTCTCCTCCTTCCCTCCTTCCCTCCTTCCCTCCTTCCCTCCTTCCCTCCTTCCCTCCTTCCCTCCTTCCCTCCTTCCCTCCTTCCCTCCTTCCCTCCTTCCCTCCTTCTCTCTTTTCATCACTCTCATCTCATACCTCCTGTCCTCCTCTCCCTCTCCCCTCACCGTGACTTTAGGCGATATTTTCAACTCTTCAGGTAGTTCAGTATATTCGACGAAACACCGTAAATTTTTACAGAAAATTTCTGTGACTTATTTTCCCAGCAATTTTTTTTTCTACGCAAATCTTACGGTTGCTTTGTTATTGTCTTACAGTCCGGTTAACCTTATCTACCTGGTAAAGTTCAGTTATAGGAAAAACGACGATTTTCTTTTGCTGAGGGGAGACTTCGGCCTGAAGGAAGATTGGAAGAAGTAAAGTAAGGGGAGATGAGGTTTTGAGAGGGGAAACAGAAAGACGGAGATGATAAAGAGCGATAAAGGGGAATAGGACGAGAAAGAAAAAGAAAAAACACAAGAAGGAGAAGGAGGAAGATGAGAAGGTAAAGGAGGAGGAGGGGGACAAGCGAAAGAAGAGAGAGAAGAGAAGGAAGTGAAGGAAAAGGAAGAGAAGAAAGAGGAGTAGGAAGGAAAAGGAAAAAGGGGTGTAGAAAGGAAGAGTGGAGGAATAACAGAAAAGGAGGGAGAAAAGGAACAGACGAGGAAAGAAGAAGAGGAGGAGGAGGAGGAAAAACGAAAAGAGGAGAAGGACAATAAGGAGAAAAGGGAAAAGACAAGGAGGAGGAGGAGGAGGAGGAGGAGGGGGAGAAGGAGGAGGAAGAGAAACGAAAAGAGGAGAAGGAAAAAAAGGAGAAAAGGGAAAAGACAAGGAGGAGGAGGAGGAGGAGGAGGAGGAGGAGGAGGAGGAGGAGGAGGAGGAGGAGGAGGAGGAGGAGGAGGAGGAGGAGGAGGAGGAGGAGGAGGAGGAGGAGGAGAAGTAAGAGAGATAGAAAAAGAGGAAAAGAAGAAAGAAAGAAAAGAGGGAAGGCAGAAAAGGAAGAGTTTGGAAATGAAGGTATAGAGAAGGAGAGGAACGGAGGAGGAGGGGAGAAGGAATGGAAATAGGGAAGGCGAATGGAAGAAGAAGAAAAAAAAACTACAGAGGCAGGAAAAAGAGTGAAGATAAAAGGACCGGGAGGAAGGAAGAGATCAAAAGAGAAAGAGAGGAGAGAGAGAGAGAGAGAGAGAGAGAAAGACGAAAAGGGGATGAAAAAGAGAGTACCAAGAGTGAGGAGTGAGGAGTGAGGAGTGAGGAGTGAGTAGTGAGGAGTGAAGAGTGAAGAGTGAAGAGTGAAGAGTGAAGAGTGAAGAGTGAAGAGTGAAGAGTGAAGAGTGAAGAGTGAAGAGTGAAGAGTGAAGAGTGAAGAGTGAAGACTGAGGAGTGAGGAGTGAGGAGTGAGGAGTGAGGAGTGAGGAGTGAGGAGTAAGGAGGAGTGGAGGGACGAGAAGGGAGTAAGAAGGACTTAAGGTGCTGGGTTTCGTTGATCTGAATAGAATCGTTCGTTCGACCGAAGCAGGAAGGACATCGTGTGCCACGCGGACGCGACACTGAAAGGAAAAAAACCCTTCCATGTCCGTTTCGGACCTCAACTTAAGGGCGGAGCGGGAGAAGGAGAAGGGGGAGAGGGGGAGAGGGGGAGAGGGGAAAGGGGGTGGAGAGGCTAAGAGGGAGTGGAGAGGGGAAAGGGGGTGGAGAGGGGAGAGGGGGTGGAGAGGGGAGAGGGGTGAGGGGAGACGGGGCGGAGAGGGGAGAGGAGGATGGAGAGGGGAGAGAGGGGAGGTGAGAGAGGAGATGGGAGAAGGGAGAATGGAGGGGGGAGAAGGAGAGAGAGAGGGAGAGGGGAAAAGGAGGAAGAGAGAGGAGGAGAAGGGAGGAGGAGAGGGGAGAGAGGAAAAGGGAGGAGGGAGAGGGGAGAGGGGAGATAGGACAAGGGAGAGAGGAGAGGAAAGTGTGGAGAATGGAAAGTGGAGAGGGGAGAGTGAGTGGAGAGGGGAAAGGGAAAATGGGAGAAGGGAAGGGGAAGAGAGGGGAGAGGGGAGACTGAAGAATAGAGAGGGGGAGGGGAGAAGGGGGAGGGGAGAGAGAGGAAGGAAAAAGAGATAGAGGAAAGAGGGGAGGGGAGAAGAGAGAAGGAAAGGGGGAGAGGGGAGAAAAAAGCAAGATGAGAGGGGAGAAAGGCGAGAGAGAGAGAGAAGAGAGGTAAAAAATAAAAGGGGAGAGGAGAGAGGGGAGAGAGGAGAGAAGAGAAGAGATATGAGAGAAGGGAAAGGAAAGAGGAGAGAGTAGAGAGGGGAAAGAAAGGAGAGAAAAGAGAGTAGAGAAAGGAGAGAGGAGAATGGAGAAGGGAGAGGAGAGAAGAAAGACGAGAGAGAAAAGAGGAGAGAGGAGGGAAGAGAGAGAAGAGAGGAGAGGGGAGAGGGGAGAGGGGAGAGGCGAATAACGAAAAAGGACAGGGGAGAGGGGGAGAGGGGGAGAGGGGAAATGGGAGGGGGAAAGGGGAAATAGGAGGGGAACGAGGGGAAAGTCAAGAATGGAGAAGAGCGTCGAGATGGAAGGGAAGGGGAAGGCGAGAGGGGAGAAGGGAGAGAGGAACAATGAGGAAGGGGAGAGAGGAGAGGGAAGAGAGGGAGAGAGGAACAAAGGGGAAGGGGAGAGAGGAGAAGAGGAGTGGTGTGTGAAGAGAGGGGAGAGGGGAGAGGGAAATGAGGGGAGAAGGGAGAGGAGAGAGGAGAGGAGAGGAGAGGAGAGGAAAAAAAATGAAATAGATATGAATCACAAGGGTGGACCCGAGAGAAGAATTTTAGGAAAGTGGGGCACAGTTGACGAAAATGAGACATAAAAGAGAGGAGAGCAGGAAAGGAGAGAAGATTGAAAGAGAGGAAATAGAGAGAGGAAGGGAAAAGAAGGAAAAGGGGAAGATGAGAGAGAGAGAGAGAGAGAGAGAGAGAGAGAGAGAGAGAGAGAGAGAGAGAGAGAGAGAGAGAGAGAGAGAGAGAGAGAGAGAGAGAGGAGAGTAAAGGGACAAGGGAAGAGGAAAGGGAATAGGCAAAATTGAAGAAGAGAGAAGGATGGAGGAAGAGAGAAAGAAAAGAAGAGAGGAAAAAGTGATGAGAGAAGGAGAGAAAGAATAGGAGAAAGATAAATGAAGAGTAGAGAGAAGAGAGAGGAAAGAGAGGAGGAGGGGAGAGGGAAGTGTGAATAGAGGAGAGAATAAAGGTAAGGAAATGTGGGCAAAATGATAAGGCATGAAGAAAGGGGGGAAAAGCGAAGGAGGAGGAAAGCGAAGGAGGAGGAATAGGAAGACAGAAAAGGAGAGAGGGAGAAGTGGAGAGAGGGAGAGAGAGTCAATATAGATGAGGGAGAGGAAGAGAGAGGAGAGAGAGGAAGGAGGAGGGAGAGGGGAAGGGGCAAACGGGAATGAAAAGAGTGGAGAAAGAGATGGTTCATGTTGAAAAGGGAAGAGGAAAATGAAGAGAACAGAAGGAGGAGGAGAGGAAGAAGAAGGAGAGGAAATGAGGGAGGATGAGGATGAGAGAAGGAAAAGTAGAAAGGGAGGGGGTGAGGGAGGGAATAGAGGAGAAAGAGTCAGGAAGAAGAGAGAGAAGAAAGGGGAGGTGGAAGGGGAGAAAGCGAAGAGGGAAAAGGGGAGAATGGAGAGGGAGAGGGAAGAATGGAAAAGGAAGAGGGGAGAGGGAAGAGGGGAGAGGAAAAGAAGGAAAGTGGGAAAGGGGAGACGAGAGAATGGAAAGGGGGAGAGGGGAGAGGGCAGAGAGGGAGAGGGGAGAGGGAGGGGGAAGAATGGAAAAGGAAGAGGGCAGAGGGAAGAAGAAAAGGGGAGAGGGAAAGAAGGAAAGTGGGAAAGGGGAGACGAGAGAATGGACAGGGGGAGAGGGGAGAGGGGAGAGGGGAGAGGGGAGAGAGGGAGAGGGGAGAGGAGAGGGGAGACGAGAGAATGGAATGGGGGAGAGGGGAGAGAGGGAGAGGGGAGAGGGGAGAGTGGGGAGAGGGGAGAGGAGAGAAGGCATCCACGGTTTACAAAAAAGGGGAAGTACCGCACGGAGGGGAAATATAAAGAATTCGTGTCGAGAAAGAAAAAGAAACGTGGAGGACTAGAATATGAGGAGTGGGAGTCCCCAAACGAGGCTGGGGATTGGGATGTGGATGAAGGACGGGGAAGTGGAGGCGAGGGAGAGTAGTGGAGCGGGGTTTGAGGAGAATGGAGATGGAGTGGATAGACGGGACGGGGGAAGGGGTAAGAAGAGTGTGTGAGGGCGAATGATACAAGGAGAAAGAAGAGGAAGAGGAGGAGGAGGAGAAGGGGGAGTAGGAGGAGGTGTATGGCGGGGAGGAGTTGAAGGAGAATGATGAGGAGTGAGGAGAGGCAAGATGAATGTGAGGAGGATAAGGAGGGAAATGGGGGAAAGAAAAATGTCAGGCAGGAGTAGAGGAAGAGGATAGGGAAGAGCAGGAATAGGATAAGGAAGAGGAAGGGTAGAGAAGGAAGAGGAGAAGGAGGATAAGGAGGAGATGGAGGGGGAGGAGAAGAGAGGAAGATGCAGGAGGAGAGGAGGAGGAGGAGGAAGAGGAGAAGGAGGGGGAGGAGGAAGAGAGGAGAGAAGAGAAGGAGAGGAGAGGGAGGAGAGGAGGAGGAGAGAGGAGGAGGAGAAGAGGAAGAGTTAAGATAAGAGGAGGAGGAGAGAGAGGAGAGGAGGAGAGAGGAGGGGGAGGAGAGAGAGAGAGAGAGAGAGAGAAGAGAGGAGAGGAGGAGGAGGTGAGAAGAGAGAGAGGAGAGAGAGAAGAGAGGAGAGGAGAAGAGAGGAGAGGAGGAGGAGGAGAGAGGAGGAGGGGAGAGAGAGAGAGAGAGAGAGGAGAGAGAGAGAGAGAGGAGAGAGAAAGAGACAGAGAAGAGAGGAGAGAGAGAGAGAGAGAGAGAGGAGGAGAGAGAGAGAGAGAGAGAGAGAGAGAGAGGAGAGAGAGAGGAGAGAGAGAGGAGAGAGAGAGAGAGGAGAGAGAGAGGAGAGAGAGGAGAGAGAGGAGAGAGAGAGAGGAGAGAGAGAGGAGGAGGAGAGAGAGAGGAGGAGGAGAGAGAGAGGAGGAGGAGGAGGAGGAGGAGGAGGAGGAGGAGGAGGACAGTGATAACGACTAGAAAGGATCAAAGAGATAAGTGAAGGAGGAGATCAAAGAGGAAGAAGAAACGGAAAGGGGGAATGGGAGAGGAGATAAGGAAATAGCAAAAAGAGAAAGAGAATAGAAGAGAGGTGGACTGAGAAGAAAGACAGAAGAGGAAAGACGAAATGCAAATAGAATGGGTAACAAGATATAAAAGACCAATTAATGAAAAAAAGGAAGAGGGAGAGGGAGGAGGCAGGAAGGAGGAGGAAGGAGGAAGGAGGGTGGGGTGGAAGGAGAGGAGGAAGGAAGGCAGGGAGAGAAGGTAGGGATAAAAGAAGGGAGGGAAGGGGGAGGAAAGAAGGAAAGACGAAGGAAGACGAGGGAGAGGGAGTAGACAGGAAGGAGGAGGGAGGAGGAAGGAGGAAGGAGGGAGGGGTGGAAGGAAAGGAGGAAGGAAGGCAGGGAGAGAAGGTAGGGATGAAAGAAGGAAGAGAAATTGGAGGAAAGAAGGAAAGACGAAGAAAGACGAGAAAGAGGTGAGTGGAAGAGAAGGAAAGAAGAGTAGTAAGAGGGAGGGAAGGGAATAAGGAAAATAGGCAGAGATGGAAGGAAAGTAGGACGACATAACAGGAAAGGGAAGAGAGTAAGGATGAAGGTAAAGAGGAGGAGGAGAAGAAAGTAAAAAAGAAAAGAATGGAAGGGATGGAGAGAGAGAGTGAGGAAGGGAAAAAGAGAGAGGAAGAGGGAGTTGAAAAGAATGAAGAGAGGATAGAAGAAGATGAAGTGGATGGAACGGAGAGGAGGGCGAACAGAATGTGGAAAAGGAAGTAAAGGAGGAATAGAGAGAAAAATAGAGATTGAAGTCTGAGGGGAGGAGAAGCATGGGAGAGAGAGAGAGAGAGGACAGTAATGGCAGACAGAGAGAAAAAGAGAGAAGTGAAGCTCGGGAGGGGAGAGAAAGGCGTTGAGGAGATTAGGATATTGAGGAGTGAGTAAAGTTGTACACGAGGCAGGATAGAGGTGAGCAAATGGAAAATGGGATAGTGGTAAAGGGGAAGGGGAGAGGAAGCTAGGAGAAGGGAAGACAGAAGAGGAGGCGATAGGGAGGGAGACATGAGGAAAAAGGAGCATAGGGAAGGGATCAGCATGGAAGAGGAGAGGTGAGGGACAGAGGGAAGGGGAGGGGGAAGGGAATTGAGAAAGGGGGAGGAGATGTAGGGAAAGGACGATGAGAGGGGAAGGGAGGGGAGGGAAAAACAGGGGAAGGTAACAAAATGTAAGACGAGAATAGGGAGGAAAAAGAGACATGACAGCTGTGGACTTGCGCTCCAAACGTAACAGACGCACTAACTCCTCCCGCATATCCAAATCGGCAAAGCTCAGGACAAAATACCCAGTAAATACCGTTGATCTTTTACCTCCTGAGGACACCTTCTTGTCCCTCTTAGAGGAATTCAACACAAAAGCCACCCCAGTCTCGGAAGTGTTATCTACATTCAAATACACTCCCACAGTGCTTATCAGCCCAAAGACGCTGTTCACCTCGTGAGTATACAAAGTTACACATACGATTTTTTCAAGCACAAGACAGCGATGTACTCTGTAGGCCAGAAACTTGCCGTGTCAATGGCATTTCCCTACTTTCAGCCATCAACTCTACGTCAAAGAAAGGTCATACTTGCATGAAACTAGCGCACCCCTCCATCTCACACTTGGTACAAACATTTGCAATTTCGAAGTATATCCTTCACGCATCAAAGTCTTGGTTGTCAAATTCCCTACTCCTCAAGTTTGCACCACAATTTTCGACGTACCCACAGCACAGGAACCTATTGATGCATCACATTTCAACCCCATAGATTTCCCTAATGCACAAGCAGACTTGATTGCTCTTTGCAACAAGTTCAGACATACCATTACCACTCCTGGTGAGCCCCTTGGCGTCACTAACCTTATTCAGTATCATATATCCTTTCGTGAGAACTCTAAATCACGTTGCGTTCCCGCATACAGAATGCCACATAGTAAACACATGATTGTAGATAACCTTACCCAAGACATGATTGCGCAAGACATTATTGAAT
>NC_134783.1:64743987-64758987 GCF_046742065.1 Oratosquilla oratoria
AGTAGGTTAATAATAATCAAACAAATAAATAAGCATATGAATATATGAATAAAGGACATAAATAAGTAAATAAGGAAATATTAAATAGATAAATAAATGAATAATTAAATGAATGAATAAATAAGTAGGTAGGTAATTAAACAAATAGATAAACAGAGAGAGAAATCGAAAAATAAATAAATAAATAGATGAATGAATAAGTAAGTACATCAATAGAATAGAATTCAACAAATAGAAAAGATAAACGAATGAATGAATGAATGAACAGATAAATGACATAGATGAATTAAGTACATACATACATATACCAAGGCTTTTTCCCCCTTCCAAGGGAGGTAGCCACAAAAGGAAAGGCATAAAAACACTCCCACCCATTTCATCCCTAAATACACTCCACACCCCTCCCACCCTTCCTCTCATCTGAGCACCTCCTGGATGACGGGTCATCCCTGAACCCTGCCCACCGCCCTGGGTCAGAAGCAGTGTCGCAAGACACAGTACATCCACAGCAAGGCCGCTTCATTTAATCGGCGACCCCCCCTCTCCGTCCCCCTTTGCATATAAGGAGAGGACGGGGAGAAATCCCTTCGGGCTGCGTCAAAATTTACTCACACATACTACCCCACCCCCCACCCCCCCGCCAATTCCTCCTCATGCAGTCACAACATCATCCATATACAACCATTCTCCACTCACCTCTGTCTTCCGTCCTCTCCCTTCCTTCCTCAACAGACATTCCCCTCTTCCCCAAAGCCCCCTTCACCCCATCCATCCACCTCATCCTAGGACGTCCCCTCATGTTCACTCCCTCCACATCTGCCTTCCATACCTCTTTTACTAGTCTTTCTTCACTCATTCTTTCCATGTGTCCAAACCATCCTAATATTCTTTCATCAACCCTCTCTCCCAAATCCTTTTTCACCCCTGTTCTCCTCCTCACCTCCTCATTTCTCACTCTATCTAGCCTAGTAACCCCCACCATACTTCTCAGACACCTCATCTCAAACACATTCAAACTCCTTCTCTCTTCTTCTCTTATGTTCCACGTTTCTGCCCCATACAGTGCTGTTGGCACAATCACTCCTTCATACAGTCTCCTCTTCGCATCCATTCCCAAATGTCTATTTCTCATTACACTCTTTAAACCACCAAGGCATTTACTCGCTTCTCTCAATCTACATTCTACCTCCACCTTCACTCCACCTTTTCCTGCTACACTTACACCCAAGTATCTAAAACTATCCACTTCCTCCAGTCGCTCTCCCTTAATGTTCACTTCCAGTCTACTGCCACTTTCACCCCTTGTACATCTCAACACCTTACTTTTACCCACATTTATCTTTAGCTTTCTTCTATCACATACTCTCCCAAACTCTGCCACCAGCTTCCTCAATCCCTCCTCTGACCCTGCCACAAGCGCAGTGTCGTCCGCAAACAACAGCTGGCTCACCTCCCACTTTTCTCCATTTTCTTTAACCATCTCCAATCCCTGACTCACTACCCTAGCATTCACCTCTCGCACCACCCCATCCATGTATAAGTTGAACAGCCAGGGCGACATAACGCATCCTTGACGAAGTCCCACCTTTACTTCAAACCACTCACTCTCTCCATTTCCAATCCTAACACATGCTCTACTACTCACATAAAAACTCTTGACAGCTCCCAAAAGCTTTCCTCCTATCCCATAAATCTGCATAACCTCCCACAGTGCCTTTCTGTCTACCCTATCATAAGCCTTTTCCAGATCCATAAAAGCCCAAAAAAACATCCTTCCCCTTTCCTATAGCTTTCTCACATATCTGTCTTACCACAAAGATCTGATCTACACAACCTCTACCCGTCCTAAATCCACACTGTTCCTCACCAATTACTCCTTCTGTTCCTCTCCTAATCCTCTCAATTAAGATTCTCCCATAAGCCTTCCCTACTACACTCAACAGGCTAATCCCTCTGAAATTACTACATTCACACTTGTCCCCTTTTCCCTTGTAAAGAGGAACTATACAGGCACTACTCCAGTCCTCCGGTACTTTACCCTCTCTCCAGCAAACATTAAATAATCTCACCAACCAGTCCACCATCACTGAACCTCCCTTTTTCAGACATTTTGCATGACATCCATCCAGACCAGGTGCCTTACCTGCTTTCATCATCTTTACAACTGCCTTCACCTCATCCTTCCTTATTTCTCCTCCGTTCTCCTCACTCATCACTCTCATTTTCTTCGTATTTCCCACTGCAGCTATCTTTCCTTCCCTATCCTCCTTCACATTTAGCAACTCCCTAAAATATTCTGCCCATCTTCCCCTCACTGCCATCTCTTCCATTATCAACTCTCCATCTGTACCTTTTACCTTTTCTTCCCTACTTGATTCGCCTCCTCTTCCTCTCTTAATTTCTTTCCAAAACATCTTTTTATTACTTTCAAAATTTCCTGTCATACTCCTACCCCATTTCACATCTGCTCTCCTCTTTGCCTCCTTTACCTTTTGCTTTACTTCTCTTTTCTTCTTCTTTTCTGAATTAAATAAACAACTATGTAAATAATTATATGAATAAATACATAAATAAATTCATATATATGTATATATATATATTTATATATATATATATATGTATGTATTTATATATATATATATATATATATATATATATATATATATATATATATATATAAACAAAAGAATAATACACAAATGCCTCCGAGCTTTGAGGGTCAAATAATAAAACTCTTCATGATCTCATCACCACCTTCTTTCACTTCGCTCTCAGTGTCGTCAAGCGATTTTAATCACGTGATCCAAACTCTCGTAAACGTAAATAGTAGCGAAAATTTTAACGGTCACAAAATTTTCCTAAGGACACTAATTGCGTTTTCTGTTAGACTGAGTAAAGAGTATTTTCCATTGGGAGTCGAATGCGTGTCCTTTTTTTTTTTTTCTTTTCGTTTTTTTTTTCTTCTTTTTTGCCATAGGAAAGAAGTTTTCAGCGCTTTTCGTCTACATTTTTCCTCGTTTCTTTGTGACGTTTATTTATGGATTTAATCTATTTTAAATCCTGATAGTTACTCGTGCATTTTTTGAGCACATGTTCCTACTATTTTTATTGCACATGTATGTATACACACACACACACACACATATATATATATATATAACATATATATATATATATATATATATATATATATATATATATATATATATATATGTATTCTTTGTTTATACGAACAAATTTTCTCTCAAGCTTTAGTCATTCTTCTCTCTATCTTTTTTTTTTTTCTGAGGGCATATTTGCCTTCCACATGAAATTGTCACATATTATCTCCATGGAGCATTAACTGCAGAATACTTGTAGCACGGCTACCCAGGTAAAGTACTAGGCCAGAACGCGTTTCCACACTTCTTCGTGCTTCTTCAGTGGCAAGAGTGTAAATGACCTATGGATTACCCGGAAAAGACCACCCGATTACGCGGGATTGGTGCTTGTGGGAGGGGAGGAGAAGTCTGTAGGATAATGAAACGGTAGTCGTGAAAAAAGGGTTACTGTCAAAGTTTCTCTCTCTCTCTCTCTCTCTCTCTCTCTCTCTCTCTCTCTCTCTCTCTCTCTCTCTCTCTTTTAGTGTGCGTCGTGCCTCAGGAAACATGGCAGGAGACTTATGGTGGTATTCCTAAAAAAAAATATTTCCCTTCCAAGGATTCATAGAATATTTATATAAGGAAAGACTTACATAAGGAAAGAATTTTTCTTTAGAATACCACGGATAGAGTTCGAGGCCTGGATCAGTATTTAAGGGAAATAATTTTGGGATGTTTATCATCGACATCGCAACCAACAAAGTTAAGAAAGGAATCGGAGACTTAATCGCAGTAACAGTCAGAAAAAAAAATAGTGGTAGGCAAAATGAAATGAGAATATGCAGTAGTAGAGAAAATTAGAGATGAAATTAATTTCAGTGGGATAGAAAACGTATGTAGATGTTTGTGCATGTCATCGTGTTTCTTGTTTGCGACGTATTTGTGTTTGTGTACCACGCAGGAAGGGATGCTGCCTCTATGTGAGTGTACATACAATGGGATATAAAGATTACAAACGCGGAGCATGCCGACAGGAGACCTTTTGGTCCATATCTAGGTCGGATGCAAAAAAAAAAAAAAATAATCATTATATCATGATATGATATATGAATCATAGCCTGCCCCTGCCGAGGACACAGGTCTCCTCAAGTAGCGGAGAAGTTTTGCCTTTGAGAGGAAGACAAGCACGACTGGAACCCACCTAATGAATGAAATTACCCAGCGAGGACGGACCCCGTGCTAACCAAAACACGTCCACGGAGCTCCTGTTGCGTTACCTCTCGCTTGCCTCTGGTTCCAGACATACGACAGTCTTTTTTCTTTTTTTCTTTTTTTTTATACTAATTAATTAATGTATTTATTTATTATTTATTATTTATTATTTATCATTTATTTATCTATCTATCTATCTATTTATCTATTTATCTATCTATTTATTATCTATTTATTATTTATTTATTATCTGTTTATCATCTATTCATTATTTATTTGTTACTTATTTATCTATTCATTTATCTATTCATCCATTTACTTATTTATTTACTTATTTATTTGTTTATCTATCTATCGATTTATCTATATATTTATCTATTTATCTATCTATTATATTTCTTTTATTTATCATTTATTTATTATTTATTTATTATTCATTCATTATTTATTTATTTATTTATTCATTTATTTTTTATTTACTTATTTATTTATTCATTTGCAGGGATGCGAAAATGTGATGAAATCATGGGCTACTCAGGATGTGAAATTACTGACGTGATAAATTCATTAGGGAAATATTTATTTGAATGTGTGAGTTTTTTTTATGTCTTTTACATGAAACTGTAAATAAATAATCTTTTGCGACACTTAATTTTTGTCATAATAATGTTTTTAATAATTACACTACTGATAAAAAAAAATAGCTATCTAATACCTTTTCATTCATTCATATCATTCAAACGCGTAAAGCTATAGATTGATGGTTGTGCGATCTATTGATTCCCGCGCGAATATTATTGGATCCTTAGATTGTGGAAATCGGTCGATTGTGCATAAAATATGCATGGTATGCATGCATGTATGTATGTATGTATGTATGTATGTATGTATGTATGTATGTATGTATGTATGTATGTATGTGTGTATGTATGTGTCTATGTATGCATGTATGTGTGTATGCATGTGAGTATGCATGTATGTATGCATGTGAGTACACATGTATGTATGTATGCATGTATGTGTGCATGTATGTGAGTATACATCCCTGTGTGTTTGTATGTGTGTATGTATGTATGTATGCATGTGTATATGTATGTATGCATTTATGTGTGTATGTATGCATTCATGTGTGTATGTATGTATGCATTTGTGCATGTGTGTATGTATACATGCATGTGTGTATGCATGTATGTATATATACATGCATGTGTGTATGTATGTATATATGTATGCATGTGTATATGCATGTATGTATGCATGTATATATGAATGTATGTATGTATGTATGTGTGTATGCATGTACAGTATGTATACATGTATGTATGTATACATGTATGTATGTGTGTATGCAGGTATGTATGTATGTGTGTATGCAGGTATGTATGTATGTGTGTATGCATGTATGTGCGTATGTATGTATGTATGTATGTATGTATGCAAGTATGTATGTATGTATGCAAGTATGTATGTATGTATGTATGCAAGTATGTATCCAAGTATGTATGCATGTATGTATGTATGCATGTATGCAAGTATATATTTGTATACATGTATCATGGTATATAGTTGTGTATAGCTGCATCTGTCTTTGATACAGGAACTTCCAACATGCAGTAAGCAATTAGCACTTAATTTTTCAACTATAATGAAGCAAATTAGTTTCTAATTACAGATTTGCAATTTCTATTTTTCGTGCCCAGCAACAGTTGTACGAAATGGCCTTTAATATCATGCTGAATTTCTGATTTATTTACTTTTTCCATTTCTCTATTTCCTATCTATTTGATGGTTCGGTTATTTGTCTATTTGGTTAGGTTATATGGATATGTGATTATTTGGTTATTTGTTTATCTGTTATTAATCAATAAAAAATCGTCTGGCGACAGGAAGAAATAATACCCGGTTCAGTTGTTGAGGCGAGAATCTGATTTCTCAGAGGAGACTCGTTCATTTTTCAAAAAGCTCTCAGGATCCTACGGACCAATTGAAAAAGTCTTTTAGCATCAGCCTTTCTCATATAAGAATGTGTTAATGATACCTGATACACATCTCGCTTACAGAAACTAATAACCATCCCTTCTCATAAGCGAGAAGATACTTTATATCCTAATAAGGTAAGAGTTCATCTGTGAATCATAATCTGGCCTCAGCGGTAGCAACCGGTTGATTGATGACACTCTCTCTTGGCTTGGTTCAGACCAACACTTAGCTCTTCTATAGCCAATTGTTTTGATTAATTTCTTAAAGTCACAGCATTAGTTATAGTTTACGACGAGCAATATGGACAGCTTTAAAATAAGAGGGTAGAGTGCGCTTGTTGACCACATACAAAGTGATAGTCAGTTTCATTTATCTATATTTTCTAGCCAACATATGATGATGATATTCAGGTAGGAGGCAGTCGCCATTCTAGAGAGGTCATGTAAATTCCGCCTCGCTCATTCAACATGGATTTACTGTCCTTGTTGACCACATACAAAGTAAGAGTCAGTTTCTTTTATCTATCTATCTATCTATCTATCTACCTATCTATCTATCTATCTATCTATCTATCTATCTATCTATCTATATATATATATATATATGTGTGTGTGTGTGTGTATTTGTATCATTTGACATTTTTGCAAATAGACTCTTCCGCTGGTATTCGAACCCTTGCATAGGCGGCTTACGTCTTATAAGAAAAAGGACTTACCGACCATGCATGGTCGGTAAGGCCTTTGTCTTATAAGACGTAAGCCGCCTAGGCAAGGGTTCGAATCCCAGCGGATGAGTCTATTTTCATATATATGTATGTACAGTATATATAATATATATATATATATATATATATATATATATATATATATTATATATATATATATATATACATATATATATAGATAGATAGATAGATAGATATATAGTGTGTGTATATATATATGTATATATATATATGTGGATGTATATATATATATATATATATGTGTATGTCTATGTATATATATGTGTGTGTGTGTGTATGTATATGTATATATATATGTGTATATATATATATATATATACGTATATATGTATATACATATATATATGTTTATATGCATATATATATTATATATGTTTATATGCATATATATATACATATATAATATATATATATATATATATATATATACATATATATATATATTATATATATATATGTATATATGACGTAAGCGGAGTAAGAAACACAGGAGTCTTAGTCTGCGAAACTAGTCAGGAATAAATTCAAGACTAAGACTCCTGTGTTTCCTACTCCGCTTACGTCAACCTGTCAGAATGTCTCAACATATGTATATATGTATGAATGTATGTATGCATATATGTATATATATGTATGTATATATATGTATATATATATGTATATGTATATATATGTATATGTATATATATGTATATACATATATATATATATATATATATATATATATATATATATATATGCATGTATGTATGTATGTATGTATGTATCCAATGGAACCCTACTGAAAGTCTTTGGAAAACAACGAAAAATAAAAGAATACCTGATGTATACCACTGGGCCTCTTAGTTTATTTACACGAGATAGACTCTCCACATCGGCTCGAGGATGCTCACATATAAAGAGCGAGAGAGTTGTGTGGACACCTTGTTTGGATTCATGAACACTGACAATGCTAATTGTTCTGCCACGAATCGTAAGGCATAAGGCACAGTGCAATGACGACGGATCACAGGCTTCCGTATATGGCAGCGAAATGATGAAGGTCCCTGTCTCTATAAGTCCTAGGATAAAATACCATAAAATGCGCAAACGAAATCTTTAAGATGCAGTTGAAGCTAACTAATACATAGGGTGAAAAAGACCTGAGTAATCTTAGATACACATACTCCCCACACCCATCCTGCATCCATTCAAAATCCATCTATTGCTCCTTTCTGTCTCAGCACCTCGCGGAGGAAGGGTCATCCCTCACGCCTGCCACTCTGTTCAGGTCAGAGGCAATGCAGCGAGACACAGCGCCTCCGTCAAGATAAAATGTACACACACACTTCTTGTCCATTCCGTTTTATACCATTTTCTTGGTTGAATTAAATCACCTGACGGCAATGGGAACGAAATGTTTTGTATATCACCAAATTAAAAACCTCAACAAAGCTGCCTCTGTCTCTAGTTCAAATAAAAATAAAATGAAATCTCTCTCCGTTTCCTTTTTTCGACAAACGTGGACGCTGTCTCCTCTGACGAATAGTCGTTGATTTTCTCCCCGCTCTTGTTGACAGGAGGCTGTCCCTACACCAGTCGCCCTCCTTCCATCAACACTGTGAAAGGTTGGTAATTAGCCAAAGAGGAAATAACTGCTTTCAATGTCTTGTTCTCTACACTAATTGAAGAAGTATCTCAATTACGTTAACGTCGTGACGTGGTTGTATTTCTATTTACTTTCTGGTCTAGTTTTTTTTCTTTTTTTCTTTTCTTTTTTTTCTTACTTTTGGTATCCGATGGCACTCACACGACCACTGTTTGTTATTTTCATTTTTTTTTTTTAATTCTCGTTAGTATTCTGAACAAAAATGTGAATGATTGTGTGTTCTCTTCTTACCTTCTATTGCGTCTGCTGTGTCGAGGGACAGCTTTTCACTCAAAACTCGAATTAACTTTTCAGGTGATGTCAGGCTTTCATTTCCACGTCCCTGGCGCTCTTTGAGTTATCATGCACACCAAAAGAATAGGAATAATAGACTGCGACCGAAAGTGCGTTATACCCCGGCAAGCGAAAAGAGAAAGAGAGAGAAAGAGAGAGAAAGAGAGAAATGAAGCGAAAGAAAGAAAAGGTGGAAGGGAAGAGGGAAAAATGGAAAGATTTATGCTTTTTTTTTTTATAAGTTTCGACACGTTATGTGATGTTCAGATTTCATCTAAGCACTGGATTTTGTTCTCGGGAACAGTCATGGCTGAAAGCTTGTGGTCATCAACGTCTAACTAAACCCTTCCATTCCATTGATGGACTTCAACTTTTGATTGATCATTAACGGGAGATTTTATTCATCTTTGTGTGACCTTTCCTCTAGGTATCAGTAGTGTACGTATGATGTCCTCCGTAATGGTTTGCTAAATCTCTTGTTTCAAGTGATTCTATTTTCTTTCATTAATTTTCATACTTTCCTTCTCATAAGAACACAAGAACATTAGGATGAAAGAGACTCTACGAGACTATAAGACCTGTGCTAAGCAGTTCCATGTCTATCAATACCTGTCATTCCCATCCATAAAATTATCTAATCTTCTCGAAAAAGTACCAATTGTCTCAGCGTTACTCTATCATTACTAAGTCTATTCCATTCGTTAACCATTCTGTTGATAAACTCGTTCTTGACTTTTTCCTTCTTAAACCTAAATCTGTCCAGTTTAAATCCATTACTACGAGTTCTGTCCTGCAGTCTTAATATGATGACCTTGCCTGCATCACCCTTTTTAGAGTCCTTCACCCAACTGCATACCTCTATTAGATCGGCCCGCACTCTTTGTCTTTCCAGAAAGTGTCTAAGTCAGTCTTCGTATGGTAAATTGCCTTTGTATCATTTTGATCATTATCCTCTGTAGTAATCAAGTGAATTAATATATATATATATATATATATATATATATATATATATATATATATATATTATTTGGATGATGGAGAACATAAACACAGGGGAAGTCTCGGAACCCTAAACACTCTAACGTTTCGTTCGCGTAGAACTTCTTCAGAAACGTTAGAGTGTTTAGGGTTCCGAGCCTTCCCCTGTGTTTATGTTCTCCATCATCCAAATAATTTGTCTAAAATACTTATCAATATATATATATATATATATATATATATATATATATATATATATACATATGCATATACATATATACATATGCCAATGTGTGTACATTCGTGTCCACATGCATATGACCACCTGTGCTGAGAATGATTTTTTCTGTGCCTCGACTGTCTCGAGAGGCCTTTTCTCGTTGCTTTGTCTGAAAACAGAAGACGCCCTCGTGCTGCCTTCTCGGCTAACGTTTTGATGGCTATTAAGAGCTCTTGGAGACTTCACTCATTGCAGATATCTGTGCGTCTGCAATTTCTCATTCGCCGTTAATGATTCTGCTGTATTTGCCATGTCCTTCCCCGTCTGTTGATATAGTGAGCTAGACAGACGTGCAGACAGAGAGGAAGACAGACAGACAGGCAGGCAGGACCGTCCCGATGACATGGAGTGGCTGGTGTTGTTGTGGAGGTTTTTGTTTGTTTTGGTTTAAGATTTTTTGTCGTTGCCGTCGTCGTCGTCGTCGTCGTCGTCGTCGTCGTCACTGGCTCATTCGTAGTCGTATAATTGCGGTCGTACTTTGTTTTCCTTATCATTGCCATCATCATCATCTTCGTATCTACAAGCTCAGGGATGATTGCAGTTTAAGATACCAGAGGAATTAAACAAGATAGAGTTTTGATCTTTATGGCGCATCCGTTTGTTAAGAAACTACTTCAAACCTGATGTTTTACCTTTTGAACAAGTCTTCAGTCGAATAACATTTCCTTTGTCTAATGAGACGTTGAATAATAGATTGATCAAAACTTTTTCACGGTTAATGATAATTTGCAGTTTTTATTTTTCACCCAGATAACATGGGGGTAATACGGAAACGCATGAATTTGCCATGCGGCAAGCAAAAAGGAGAAGAAAAAACTTACCTATCCGCGCGGAAGGCGCTGAGCCAAAAGACAGTAACATGGACATCTGACATCTGCTTTATTGCCATTGCCAGTACTCAGACCAGTTTTATCACCCATAACTGTCCCGCCGTGATCATCTGGCAAGATGTCAGATCACCCATATTGGGGAATACAGGTTTGCTGATTATACTCGCATCTGCCCAATACCAGGCGATTTCATTCATCTTATAGGTCGCCTCAATCCTGCAAACAACGCCCATATTAACCCCCTGGATAGGGAAACTCTTCTCTCAGTTAGATTAGATCTCCCGGCGACAGTTAGAATAACAATACAACTTTCTGCTTACGGGTTAAAATAGAAGGTTTGAACATAAGGTATTGGCAGAGTCTGCATCGTTCCCCAAGAGGTAGGCCGACGGTCCTGCAGAGGGCTACAGTCCAGAGAATGTTAATGCCATCCCTTATTGGCTTGTGCCGACTTGTCGTCAGACAAATAATTTCTCTTGATGAAATAGAAAGGATGTCCTCAAGACAATAAAGGAATCAGATCTTTCCTCCCGAGAACGAACTTTGTAACTTTGATTCTGGCAAAGGGAAGGGCTGAGGACAGTTGCGGGACACAGTAGGGCTGTGAGTTCATAGTAATTGAAAGTCAGAAGAATTATTATCATTATTATCTGAGCTGAATGAGTCTTGATTCAAGGAAAATCCATTTACCATATCCTTTCGTGTGTACCTTTCAGCTGAACAAAATCGTTTGTTGTTAGCCAGAAAAAAATCTGCAAAGGGAATCACTGAGCTGAGGACGACGACTGTGCCCACAGAGCGTTCCTCTTACCTGGACAAAAACACCTGGCGTTAGGTGTTTGCTTGTTTATTTGTTTGTCATTATTTGTCCGTCTGTTTATTATTATTTGTTTGGTTTTCATTTATTACTATCTGTCAAATTATTATTACTTACTATTTACCTGTTTGTTTATCATTTAACTATACCTTTGCATTTATTTATCTATTTTATTTGTTATCATTTATATTATTATAATATTTATTTATTTATGTATTTATTCATCATTATTATAATTTTTTCGCATACGACCTAGTTATAGACCAAAAGGTCTCCCGTCGTCATGTTCCTTCCTTGTAATCCTTTGAGTTATAATGAAGATAACCAAAACAACTTTGATCCTTGTGGGACTTCCCATCCAAACACCTCACCCCACCCCCGTCCCAGGCTTGGGGGTTACTTTCAACTAAATAAAGTCATTGATATGTACCAAGATGAAACCCTGCAATACTATCCCAGCGGAAAGAAGTCTCGTTTAGTCCGCTGGAGGCCTGCAACTGAAAACAAATCTCTTGGCACCAGTTCAGAACCCAGGCTATGTGGGTGAACGTGTTCATCGAGATAGCTTTTGTCTTGTTCAACCGAACGAATTCTTTTGGCACCACTGGATAGAGGGTGGCATGCTAAAAGGGGGCAGATGATTCAAATCATCGGAAGAATGATCGTTTGGCCAAACGTGCTAAAAGTCTCTAATTGGCCCTTTCAGCCAAGGAACGCAGTCTATAAAGTCCGGCGGCCCCTGGCCCCTACCCTTTCCACGCCTTGTTAGAATGTCAATCACCGTTACTTCACAAGTCCGTAGAATTCCAAAGACTGAACATTTATTTCCATCGTCGTTCAGTCTGTGGAACTGAAATTTTTGGGTATCCTGTAGATTTTGCAAATAGTAGAACACATTTGATTTTCGGTTGTTTAGAAAAATCAGTATTCCAACTATACGGGTGCTGAAAATCTGGGCAGACAGTTTCTGAAGATCCCGCCCCTGGTTAGGAACCTCTATTATATATTTTATTCTTATTATCGGCAGAGAATTTCATTCAGCGTGGGGATGGATTTTGGACTATACAGTATGTGCTATACATTGTATATATATATATATATATATATATATATATAAATATATATATATATATATATATGATATATGATATATCATTGAATGAAATGGCAAGCTTGTTGTGACAAAGCTTCTTGTCAATCTTCTCTCTCTTTCGTAAAGCGACTTTGCCTTCCATAGGCAGGAGTCCAAGTAATTCGCCGTATGCCATTAGGTAGAATTATAGGCATAGTCGAAAGCCAAAACGCGTTTTCGCACCTCCTGGTGCTTCTTCAGTGGCAAATAAAGGAATGGAGATTCCGTGAAGATCAGCGACTTTTATGCCCGGTAATGTGGGTGAGATGGGAAGAAGGTGGATGGTGATTGTCTGGATGGCTGCTGCTACGGGTTAGGAACGGTCTGTTCTCGCATTGGCAGGGAGGTGCGTGACGTCATCAGTCTGCGCTCGAGAACCGTAAGGGGAGGACCTTGTCACGCTGGTAAAGCCTGTAAGTCATGCGCCTGTATATTGAGATTTGGGGAAAGTTCTTTTATGAAAAGGGCCTCAAGGATAGGTAATATTCTAGGGTCTTGGTTTATCCAAGGAGTTTATTCTCCCCTCACCAGGGAGGTAGCAAAGTCAAAAGGCAAGTACCTACTCCCACCCATTTCACTCCCATCTATTCCACTCCCATCCACCTATCCTTGGGGTCCTTTTACCCCATCCATCTATCTCGTTCTTCGGTCGTCCCTTCAGACTCAATCCATCCACCTCTGCCTTCCACACTTCTTTTACTAATCTCACACACACACACGCACACACACACACACACACACACACACACACACACACACACACACACACACACACACACACACACACACACACACACACACACACACACACGCACACCTCACACGCACACACACATACATACATACATACATACATACATACATACATACATACATAGATACATACATACACACAAACAAACAAACAAACATACACAAGCACACACAAGAAGAAGAAGAAGAAGAAGAAGAAGAACTGTTCTTGTGAATAGAATAAACATGAAGGCAACAGACTCGAAAAGGGAGAGGAAATGTGAGAATTTGAAGGAGGGGAGACATGCAAAACGGATGATAAAGTGAAACAAAACGAGAAAGCAGGAAAAGATCAAGACTATAGAGGAAAGGGTGAAGGTGGAGGTGAAAATGGAGAGGAGTGAGGAGGAAACTAGTAAGGTGGAGGAGGAAATGGAGAAAGTGAAGAAACAGAACTTGAGAAAAGTTGGGAGAGGAGAAAGGAATGGAATAGATGGTTGAGAAGTTGGAGAATGTGGAGGAGACAGTGAAGATAGTAGGAAAGGAGATGGTGAGAGGAAGATGATGGAAGAAGAGGAGGAGGAGGAGGAGGTGATGAAGAAGGCAAAAGGGTGGAGGAGGGTGAAGAATGGAATGGGATTGAAGTTGTAGAAGTGGAATGAATCATAATTATAGCCATTGAAATAAAATAGGACTGTTTTAGCCAGACGTTTTTATTCAGCTGAGGAAGTGACCTGAGATGACACTAAGGTCTTGAATGACCAAGATCCCTAGTGTATTTCTTCTGGTGAATGAAATCTGAAAATAACAAGAACATATTTCTAAAGGGTACCACAGCGCTGCAGAGGTTATATGCTTCACTTCCACGCCAATACTAAGAATCCATAGCAATCTCGGGCACCAAGTGAAAAACCTCAGTTACTTCCCGTGCCCAGGTGGTTCTCGAGATATGAACCAAGTCTGTATGTCCACATGTCCAACGAAACCAGCTCTCCACCACCTTCGTACGTACCATCCTCCTGGTAGGTCCAAGACCTGTCAGTCGTTCCGAGGCATCGTAGGAGGTTCGTGAGCATTTATTTGATAACTGCCGGCTTGCTAGGCCTGTCGCAGTCCACCGCTGCCGTTTGCATTACCCAGAGGGCACCACTTGGAGGTGACAGTCAGAATTTGCCCCCCCTGTCCACCACCTGGCCGCTTGAATCTGAGGGGTAAGGGTGACCGAGATCCGTGCAGAGTCCGCAGATGATAAGAACATGAGTTCTACTCAAAGTGGCAGCGGGGAAGCCTGAA
>NC_134783.1:64768987-64771487 GCF_046742065.1 Oratosquilla oratoria
CTCCGTTCTATTTTTCTGAGAATCTTGTCTTGGTGTCGTTTGTTGTAACTTGCTAGTAGAACATTATAAACGAAATATGTTTAATTTGCCTCTATGTAACATATTATTTCAATACAGGTTTCTGCTGATGTAAAATGGTCAAATAAACCAAAACGCTGTACATAACATGATTAAAGGTCATAGCCATTACAGAAACCAATACAAATCTGAATCTGAATCTTAAGAGGAGGATGGCACACAAGACTTACTTTAGATTAAAACAAAAATACAAAAGTAAGAAATATCAAGCAACAAAGATTAGAAGAGAGGTAAAAAAGAAGAAAACAAGAGAAGAGGAACAAAGACAAGTATAAAAGAGGAATCTGAGTAACTGGGCGTTGTCGCGTCCACTAATGATAAAGAGCAATTAGGGGGAGAGGAGGAAGAGGGAGAGGAGGTGGTGGAGGGGAAGGAAGAGAGGCGACCAGGGGAGAGGAAGAGGGAGAGGAAGACGCCGAGGGATGAAGGAAGAAAGTGGAGAAGAGGGTATGAAGGAAAGGGAATGAAAGAAGAAACTATGAGAAGTCAACGGGAAGAGTGGTGGGAAGCGGAGTGGTTCTGGAGAGAGTGAGGAGGAAGACATGGGAGAGGGAGGGTAGGCGAGGAGTAGGAGATAAAAAATAGAGGAGAGCAAATGAAGAGGAGAGTTCGGACATTGTCATAATTTCAAGGATGCAGGGCGTTTTCCACATCTGAATATATATGTGTGTGTGTGTATATATATATACATACATATATATAATATATATATATGTATATGTATATATATATGTATATATATATGTATATATATATATGTATATATATATGTATATATACATATACATATATATATATATATATATATGTATATATATATATATATATATAAATATATATATATATATATATATATATGTATATATATATATACATGTATGCGTATGTATGTATGAAATATATATATATATATATATGTATATATATATGTATATACATATACATATATATACATATATACATATATACATATACATATATATATATATATATATATATATATATATATATATACATGTGTGTGTGTGTGTGTGTGTGTGTGTGTGTGTGTGTGTGTGTGTGTGTGTGTGTGTGTGTGTGTGTGTGTGTGTGTGTGTGTGTGTGTGTGTGTGTGTGTGTGTGTATGTATGTATGTATGTATGATACGAGTGCGGTTCCACACAATGTTGAGAATGTCAAGAATCAATCCTATATCATCGTCAGCCAGAACAAAATGGGAAACGCTCGTCACTTTGCTGACGAGATCGGTGGTGGGACCGGGCTGTCACCAGGCTGTCTGTGTCTTTGAGAGAGATAAGCTATCGCCTCCGGGCGATAAATCTTATCAGAAAACATGAGTCGGCGTTTTTCATACAAGTTGATAACACTTCATTCAATGCTGTCTCATTGAAGAGGAACTCACTTACGTTCTAACTACTCTTCATACACACGCGCGAGCGCGCACACACACACACACACACACACACACACACACACACACACACACACACACACACACACACACACACACACACACACACACACACACACACACACACACACACACACACACACACACACACACACACACACACACACACACACACACACACACACACACACACACACTCACATTCACACTTACAGACACACAGGCACACAGACACGCGTAGGCACGCACAGACACACTCAGACACACACAGACAGACAGGCACGCACAGACAGAGAGACAGGCACAGAGACACAGACACGCACAGACAGACAGACACGCGCAGAAAGACAGACACGCACAGACAGACATACACGCGCAGAAAGACAGACATACACAGACAGACAGACACGCACAGACAGACAGACACGCACAGACAGACAGACACGCACAGACAGACAGACACGCACAGACAGACAGACACGCACAGACAGACAGACACGCACAGACAGACAGACACGCACAGACAGACAGACACGCACAGACAAAAACGCACAGACAGACAGACACGCACAGACAGACAGACAGATACGCACAGACAGACACGCACATACAGACAGGCACGCACAGACAGACATACACAGACACAGACACAGATACATAGACACACAGACACAGACACACACACACACACACACACACACACACACACACACACACACACACACACACACACACACACACACACACACACACACACACACACACACACACACACACACACACACAAATACAGACACACAGACACACACAGACGCACACAGACACAGACACATACACGTATATGCGTGTGTCTGTGTGTGCGTGTGTGTGTGGATTTTTTTTTCAATTTGAATGATGGGAAATATAAACATGGTGTCTAGAACGCTTACCAAAATTGTTTTTTTTTTTTTTTTCGTTCACCTCGGAGTGATGGCACAGGATGGTGAGTTGGCTGTGTGGAGTCGAAGGTAC
>NC_134783.1:64781487-64783987 GCF_046742065.1 Oratosquilla oratoria
GAAGGGAGAGGAATGAGGGAAGGAAGAAGATAGAGGTAAAAGAGAGGAGAAAGAGGAGAGAGAGAAGTGAGAGAAGAGAAGGAAGGACTAGGAGGAAGAGGTAGAAAGGAAGGGCCTACGTCTATCCTTAGAAGACGTTGCCATGTTAGTGGGCTAACTATACTCTCTCCTCTTTTCAACGGAACCACCGTTCCGACCATTTCGACAACAAATTATTTTTTTACATACATACATATACCAAAGGCTTTTTTACCCCTTACACGGGGGGTAGCCAAAAAGAAAAAGGCACACAAATCACTCCCACCCACCTCACCTCACATATATTCCACTCCCCTCCACCCTCCTCCCTCCCTCCCATCTTGGCACCTCCTGGATGACGGGTCATCCCTGCATCCTGTCCACTGCCCTGGGTCAGAAGCAGTGTCGCAAGACACAGCACATCCACAGCAAGGCCGCTTTATTAATTCGACGACCCCCCCTCTCCGTCCCCTCATGCAGGAAAGGAGAAGACGGGGAGAAATTCCTTCGGGCTGCGTCAAAATTTTTCTCATACATACTTCCTCTTTTTTTAGAACATAGATATATCAAACGATCAGGTCTAGCCGTCATGAGGCTTTGAACCCAGGCTCCTCTGAACAAGAATCCCGTGGGATCCGAACTCAAAATTTCCCCGATATATATACTGATATGTACATATATATTCATATATGTATATGACTTAAGTTGGGGTAGGAAACACAGAAGTGTCTGAGTTTATTCCTGACTAGTTTCACAGGTATGCTTTTTCTTCTGTGTTTCCTACTCCCACTTACGTCAACCAGTCAGAATGTCTCAATATATGTATATGTATATGTATATGTATATGTATATGTATGTGTATGTGTATGTGTATGTGCATGTGCATGTGTATGTGTATATGCATATGTATATGTATATGTATATATATACGTATGTGTATGTGTATATGTATATATATATATACATGTATATGTGTATGTATACGTATACGTATACGTATATGTATATGTATATGTATATGTATATGTATATGTATACGTATACGTATATGTATATGTATATGTATATGTATACGTATATGTATATGTATATGTATATGTATATGTATATGTACAGCAGATACGCTCAAGATGTGTGTGTGTGTGTGTGTGTGTGTGAGAGAGAGAGAGAGAGAGAGAGAGAGAGAGAGAGAGAGAGAGAGAGAGAGAGAGAGAGAGAGAGTGGGGGTGTGGGGGTTGGAGGGATGTTCATGTGTGTTCATGTGTGTGTGTGTGACTCATCCGAGACGAAATACCAGGTATTCCACCATTCCAGACAGACACACTTGATATGACACGAGGGTCACATTGAGCGTGTGCCCTCCGGATGGCTTTGCCCACCCCGAATCCTCCCTCTCGGAAATGACATTGTAAGCGGATTCGACTTTCGGCCATGAAAATAAATAGAGGAGTGATACTCTGGACTTGCTGCGGTTCTGGAAACCACTTGGGCAACCCATGAAATGAAATTGAAGTCTGGAAGCGAGAGGATTTCCGTCTGGATTGAGATTGACTCTAAGGCCATATTGTTTGAAGGAAGAGGCGAGAGAGGAGATTGAGGTCGAGGGAAAGGGCGACGGAAGAGTGAAGGAAGGAGGGACGGAGGGACGGAGGGACGGAGGGACGGAGGGACAGAGGGACGGAGGGACGGAGGGACAGAGGGACAGAGGGACAGAGGGACAGAGGGACAGAGGGACAGAGGGACAGAGGGACAGAGGGACAGAGGGACAGAGGGACAGAGGGACAGAGGGACAGAGGGACAGAGGGACAGAGGGACAGAGGGACAGAGGGACGGAGGGACGGAGGGACAGAGGGACGGAGGGACGGACGGAAGGAGGGAGAAGAAAAATTGACGACGGAAGAGGGAATGTTGATAGTGAGAGAGAGAAGAGCTTTGATGGAAGGAAAGAAAGAAATCGAAAATCAATAGAGGAAGAGGGAGAACGAGGAAATGTTGCTGAAGAAGAAGAAGACAAATGACAGGAGAGACTAAAAATCAATAAAACAGGAAGAAAGTATAGAGAAAAGGATACTGAGGGTGAGTATTTGGAGTATTTTGCTACCAATGACCAGCGTTTCTATCTTTAGGGACGATGTGACGGAAAAAAGGGGAGTCATAGAGACGGTCATAGAGGTTTTTAAGGACGGTAGAAGTAATAAAGGACAGAAAATTAGGATTATCAATATTCCTTTTTTAAGTGGGGAATAGCCTCCAATTATAGAAGAGTCCTGCATGACACTGGTCCATAGGGGTGACTTTAAATTTCATAAAACTTATACAGTCCCCATAACTTATCCCCATACAGGGATACTGAGGGTGAGGGGAGGGGAGGGGGTGGAGGGAGATGGGAGGATAGGGTGAGGGAGAGGGGAGGATATAGGGAGAGTAAAGGAAACTGGGAACGTTGGAGAGAAAGAACGAAGAAAGGCATATGGGGGATTAG
>NC_134783.1:64786487-64796487 GCF_046742065.1 Oratosquilla oratoria
TTATGTACGTATGTATGTATGCATATACATATGTATGTATGCATGTACGTATGTATATATGCACGCACGTATGTATGTATGTATGTATGTATGTATGTATGTATGTATGTATGTATGTATGTATGTATGTATGTATGTATGTATGTATGTATGTGTGTATGTATGTATGTGTGTATGTATGTATGCATGTATGTATGTATGCATGTATGTATGTATGTATGTATGTATGTATATATGTATGTATGTATGTATGTATGTATGTATGTATGTATGTATGTATGTATGTATATATGTATGTATGTATGTATGTATGTATGTATGTATGTATGTATGTATGCATGTACGTATATGTATGTGTACATATGTACATACACATTATGGACAAATGTATATGTTTGTGTTTACCTCATCCCCCTACCACACGTTATATGTGTATATATGAATCTTTATATACGTGTGTATATGCGTATGAATATGTAAGTATATATGTGTATGCATGTATGTGTGTATTCATGTATGTATGCATGTAAGAGTACATAGATAAATACATTTTCTTTTGTACGTATGTATGTCTTTATGTATATATGGATATAGTCACGTATGTCTGTCTTCCAAACCCTCATCATTGGCGATGGAAGGTGAGAAAAATTATCCTTAAAGCTCACGACGACCCTCCCCCTCTCCCTCTTCTTTCCCCCTCTCCCCTCCATCCCCTCTCCCTCTTCTCTCCACTCTCCCCCACCCCCTCTCCCCTCGCCTCTCTTCCAAACGACACATCATCGCCAGATTCTATGGCTTTTCATTTCTATGTCCTTTTTGTTTTTGTATTTTCTTCGTATTTCTTTTTCGGTGTCGCCAGAAACGTTTTCTGTGGGTAGAAGACCTTTTGTAAAGTGTGGCATTTCATCTTTTTATATTGGATACCGCCGGGCTATTTCATTCATCTCCTTGGCACCCTCCTTGGTGACATTACAAAGGATTACAAAGGCGGAGCATGCCGACAGGAGACCTTTTGATCCATATCTAGGTCGGATGCGAAAAAAAATCATATTAATACAAACAAAAATAATAATTATAATAATAAATAAAAACTATAATAATGTAAATAACAAATAAAATACACAAACACAAACATGAACTTAACTATTTTATCTTAATTTACCAGACAATTTCGTTCGGTTCAGAGTCTGTTTAGATCTAAGCCTCAACTTCTCATCCTAGGAAAATAATTTGGATTTTCAACAATGATATAGCATTACTGCATTAACGAAGTTGATGTTTCGTTTTGTTGTATGAACTGCATCAGAAGGTAAACTCAGGGTAGCTGATGTAGATAATCTCTCCTGGAAACTTCGTTCTGAAATGAAATTGTCTGATTTTAGCTCAATTGAAACAGTTTGACAGCAGCCGAAACAGAATCAACAACAGGTGTCAAACAATTTGGAGTTTGACGAGATAAACACCATATGAGGACGGAGCCTTTATTTGTACGACGTACAAATAAAGGCTCCGTCCTCATATGGTGTTTATCTCGTCAATCTTGTCGGCAAACTGCCACTTTTAAGCAATTTGGAGTTTGGAATTAAACTCTTCTGCTGGGATTCGAACCCTTGCCTGAGCGGCTTGCGTCTTTACAAGAGAAGGACCGTACCACTACGCAAGCCGCTCAGGCAAGGGTTCGAAACCCAGCAGAAGAGTTTAATTCCAAATGTCAATTGACACAAACAATTTGGAGTTTGCAAGGATTTGATGTGCGAAGTGAGGACAAGGAGGAGAGGAAGGAAGAAGAGAAGATGGAGGAGGAGAATGAGGGGAGAGTGGGAAGCGACAAAAGAAAAAAAGAGGAGAAGGAACAGAAGAAGGAGGAAGAGAAAGAGGAAGAGAAAGAGGGAGAAAGAAAAATGGGAGAAAGAGTAGGAAGGAACGGTACTCGGACGAGATATCGAAACTACTTTTTTCGAAAGACAAGAAGCCGAAAGGACACAAAGCCGAAGGGATCTAAAGCCGGACAGACATGAAGCCGAAAAATTAATAAAAAATATTGCATTTGACAGAATAAATTGTAACAAGCCAAATCTCGTGCCACTACAAAACCAGGACAGTTGGTTGTATACCCAATATATATATCTGCCTGTCAATCTTGACCGCTAGATAAAAGCCGAGTCTAGGGTTAGGCGCGTGTTCTTGAGTTCTTCCCTGCGAAATAATACTTGTTTACTTGAGTGAGGACGTCATTATGTCTTAAATGCCATTTCCACGGTCAAACAGTTTGACAAACCCGGTTTGTCAGACAAGTGTTTGAAGTGATGTTTGACCATGTGAATGGGGTATTTGGTCGTCAAAAACACGTTTGTCGAACGTGTTTGACAAGCAAATACCCTATTCACACGGTCATACATCACTTCAAACACTTGTTTGACAAACCGGGTTTGTCAAACCATTTGGCCGTCTAAATGCCCTTTTAGTAAGGCTGGAGTCTTATGAGGGAGAAGATCCTGCACTACTCCAACACCAAGATAGTTGTATATCCAATGTATGTATTCGTCTTCCAGTCCCGACCGCTAAATCAAAGTAGATTCCAGGACAGTGCCGCCATTCGACGGAAACTGGTCAGCTAAACGGATTGACACGTCACGCTACGGAAAGTCACGTGACCAGAAGAAATATTTCCGTAATGCGTTTTTATTGCCTGTTTTATGAATAAAACAAAAAATAAATGAAGAGTAATGGTATTAAGGTTGTCTATTTAAGCCGCATCCTTGGTTTAATTGCGGATTTAACGTATTATTTGTCACTGTTTCATTAGATTCTTGCACCATGAGGCATCTTGAGGTGTCACATATTATCACCAAACAGGTATTACATCTAAAGCCGGGTCCACACTTGTTGCATATCCACGTATCGTATCATCTTTGCGTACCACCTAGTGATACGATACGGTGCAACAGGCTATTGTACCCACTTGTTGCGTATCCGTATACAGCAGGCGTTTACGCATCAAGTTGGTACAATACCCTGTTGCACCGTATCATATCACTAAGGTGCTACGCAAAGATGATACGATACGTGGAAATACAACAAGTGTGGGCCCGGCTTTACATTATGTGAGCGTTATCCTGTATTACTGTATTAAAATTACTGTTATTTCACATGAATGGCTGTTGTTACATCTATATGATGTGTACATCCCATGTATGAGCATTTATTATTATTTGCGAGAAAATGTCATGTTTCGGATACTACGTATGTTCGTGCTATAAATATGGGTGACCCTTTGATTGATTATGACTAAATCCTACGTCACCGTAAGGTATTATTTTCTTTACATGAGCCTGTATTGTATCATTCATATATGTTAATGTAAACTATTATGTTCATTTATAAGAATATTGCATTTGTGTTTCAAGTGTCCATTGCATATACGCCTGTGTTACATAAGTCTAGTTACGTCACTCCCGACACCCCCCCCCATCATCCCTCCAATTTCAAAATCACCCCTCCCTTTCAACTTAATTTCACTTCACGCTAACACAACCATCTTCCTTCTGACAAACATACTGCATGTCTCTTCCCTTTTACTTTCATCTGGACCACACCCAAGCACATTAAAAGACCCAAACTTTAGGGTTCTGGTTCCAAACTCCTCCCAGACATTCTTATACCATGACTTCTCGTAGAAATTTGCCCTTTAGGGCTACCGAGAGCAGGATGTCTAGTCCCATCCTCCGTTCCACTTATTCGTCCTTTACGACCCAAGTGGGAAACTCAGTGGCAGTGTTCTTTTCCTTCCCTACCACAGGGGTAGGCGAAAAAGGAAATACATATTCAGATAAATGGTCCAGGACAGTCTTGTTGTTGTTGTTGTTGTTGTTGTTGTTCCCCCTTCGAAGTCGAAGATGACAGGACAGTATTAAGAGTAGGGGGGCAGCATAACGGAGGTACATTCGCAGTACAATAAAGTAGCATAATTTCTCTATGAGGAAATATTTCCTCTAACACAAACAAAATAACGTGTGACTCTGGTTCGTAGGGGCGCCCCATATAGATTCTTAAGTATTAGCTGCCTACTACTGAGTAAGTTTTTTACTGTGCAATAACATGCAGTCAATACCCCAGACGGTGATTTTTTTCTTATGTTTCTGTTAAGCACAGAAGTTTATTCTGCTGAAATATACAAACAGAAAAGAAGACTTTGAAATGAGACCCCAGATCATTGTGAGTCTTGCCGATCGTCCCCCACCCCTTAAACAGAATGAAGGAAATCGACTGGTTTCAACCAGATCATCTCTAGATAAATCTTACAGACAACATCATAGTATTCGGGTGTGCGCTTACCATTGCAAATACTTGTCAGCCTTAAGGGAGTATTATTCCTTTTATTCCCAAGGTAAATCTTATTCATGATCATATCATCCTTTCAGTAATATATGTTTCAGTCCACCTCACTTACACCTTCCACACCAAATAGCACTTATTTGTTTTTATTCTAGCTTCTGCAGCGAACAGGTCTTGATCGGAAAGGTTGGTAAGCCTGTGTGTTTTCATGTTCTATCAAAACAAACCCAATCGACAATGAATTCGTTACGGGACATAACACGCAATATCTATCACGAGTCCTTATGGCGGTTCCCACGTCCACAAGTACTGACGCACACACGCACATACACACACAAGCTTACGTACATACACACACGAACGTACACACACAAGCTTACGTACATACACACACGAACGCACAAATTCAAGCATACAATCGCAATCGCTCATTCATACATGCACGCACGCATGTTCATACACACAAAGCATACTTGCATGTACACACGCACGCTCATATGTACACAGGCATACATGCATACACGCGCACACACGCAAACACCCACTCCCGCACCTACGCACTCATACACGTCAAGTGTAGACGGAACCTCACGAGTGTAGTTGTAGTCATGTTATTGCTATCTATCTATCTATCTATCAGTCTATCTATCTATTTATCTATCTATCTATTTATCTATCTATTTATCTATCTATTTATCTATCTATCTATCTATCTATCTATCTATCTATCTATATAACTACCGTGAATTTTTTCCCTTTTATAAAGGAGGTAGCTAAGTCAGAGGCTCATAAAAAAAGTACACGCACACATATAATCATACAAATCATCATCATCATCATCATCATCATCATCATCATCATCATCATCATCATCATCATCATCATCATCATCATCATCATCATCATCATCATCATCATCATCATCATCATCATCATCATCATCATCATCATCATCATCATCATCATCATCATCATCATCATCATCATCATCATCATCATCATCATCATCATCATCATCATCATCATCATCATCATCATCATCACCATCATCATCACCACCACCATCATCATCACCATCATCATCATCACCAAAATCCAACCGCATAGAACTGCTATTATCATTACCATTATCTTTATCCCCTTCGAGAGCGTTTTGCAGCATTAAGCACGAACACAAGGGTGAGTGCCAAAGGTTGCCCACCCCTCCCGTGCTCCTGTTTCAGAGAGTCTAACAAACGCTCCGACGCGAGGTGCGTTCGTAACCCGAGGGCAGCATTCTTTTAATTCGTTCGCAAGCGGGGGGCAAAATTTCCCAGACCTGCAGTCAATCAAGAAGTTGCAATTCGCCCTCTGCTTCGCTTGCAAGACTGAGTGAGTAAATGTGTGCGCGCAATCTTCATCTTTATTAAGTCATGTTGAGTGTGTGCATATATTATGTATGTAAACAATTATACGAGTATCATTGTGCTTGGTTGCATTTGAGAGCGAGAGAGAGAGAGAGAGAGAGAGAGAGAGAGAGAGAGAGAGAGAGAGAAAGAGAGAGAGAGGGGGAAAGATTATGAGGATATTTTTGCTTCCTTTTCATTATTAAAATGTTTTTGCTCAGCCAACCTAAACGAATTTAAAACACGCTCTCTCTCTCTCTCTCTCTCTCTCTCTCTCTCTCTCTCTCTCTCTCTCTCTCTCTCTCTCTCTCTCTCTCTCTCTCTCTCTCTCTCTCTCTCTCTCTCTCTCTCTCTCTGTGTGTGTGTGTGTGTGTGTGTGTGTGTGTGTGTGTGTGTGTGTGTGTGTGTGTGTGTGTGTGTGTGTGTGTGTGTGTGTGTGTGTGTGTGTGTACGTGTGCGTGTACGTATGAGTGTGTGTGCATGCGCGGTGACAGTAACAGGTTGTAGTATCGTAATGCAATCCCCGAGCGGGGCTCAGTCTCGGGTATGACGACGCTAACCACTACATCAACACACCGTATGTTTGTATATGCACCGTATATACGTGTGTGTGTGTGTGTGTGTGTGTGTGTGTGTGTGTGTGTGTGTGTGTGTGTGTGTGTGTGTGTGTGTGTGTGTGTGTGTTCATGTGTATGTTTATGTATGTATATGCATATACATGCTCATATCTGTGTGTGTGGGCGCATATTGCGTCTGCCAATGTAAGCGTAGGCATGTACTTGCATATCTATGTCTACAATTTCGTACGCACAACGTCTGGTTCCTATGGGCGTGCCTCGCACTGACGGAGGGAAGTGGGAGGGAAGTTCGAGTCCTTCCCACGTGTGCTTTTCATCACCGCTATGCAAATTTCCGTCCCCTCCACCAGCCACCTCGCGACCCCTTTAATCTCCTTTTACTTCCTCGTCACTCCTCTCTATCATGCATCAGTACCTTCGTGTCAACCTATGCTTATCGAAAGACTACATGTTTCTTTTTTTATATAAAATTAAAGACCTCATGGCCTTTATTTATGTGATCCACATTTGAAATGATAACGTATGACTTAATGAATGTTGCAATGAAATTTTTATTGAGTTTATTTCAATACTGCTTCGATTTGGCTTCGTAACTAATTGGGTGGTCTCCCACTTGCCATGTCTGTCCAGGCAAAAAAAAAAAAAAAAAAAAAAAAAAATGATTTCCATTAGCTCTGAATGGTTCATTAATTCTCACCTAGAGATAGAACAAAGTGCATTTTAGAAATATCCTAGGGTTCCCTCCGAAACCAATTCGTAAAAACCCAGCAACCGAAAATTGCGATCCAGATCTCTGAACAGTTTGCGTTTAGCCCTAAACTACGAAACGATCATTCTGTCATGGAAACGATCTCCCTGTATATGAGATAAAGGTATGTGAAATATACGAGAAGTTGGAGGGACATCCTTGGACGAAGCTCATACACTAGCATTACGATTAAGCGTTAGCGATGAAACCTCTTTATCTAAGTATTTAGAACTAGACGCATTTTCTTAGATAACAAAGCCCTCGCGTTGAGGATGGGTTTTATGTCAGTTGAATGAAATTGACTGGCGGAAGCGAGAGTAAAGTATAACACCAGATTATTTCATTCAACTGGGGGGGGAGGGGAGAGTAAGACGGAAGGGGAGAAGGGTGGAGTGTGGTTCAGATTCGGAAACTGAATAGAATCGTCTTATTTTAATCAGAAAAAATTTTATGTTCCCGCGCTTCAAACCTCAAAGGCCTAACCCATTGCTTACCAACGTAGGGCGTATGCCCCACAGATGGGCAATTTGGATTTTCAGATGGGGCAATAGGATTTTTAAAGAGATCAATTGAGCACAACTGAGGAAGCCTGGGTCATTTTTTTTTTATCATAGTCACTTTTTTATATTCTATTTATTTTTTATTCGTTTTTTTTTTCTTTTTTCATTGATACTTTGTTCTTTTGAAGTGGTTTTAAACCAAGGTTTTATCCTTTTTTTTCAGTTGAATTAAGGGGAGTTTATTTTTCAAATTATAAGAATTGTATATCATCACATGGGGTGGGGGGGTATCGGGATCTTAAAGGTGATTAGGTGAGCCAGCATGTCAAAAAAAAAAAAAAAAAAAAAAAAAAGGAGAACAACTGATCTAACTCCTTTCATAACTGATGGTACTTATCCCCATATTCCACCAGACTGCTCTGTTAACCTCCGTGGCACTTCTTCGGTACCGGAATGGTAGCCTAGAAATATATTTAATGGCATGGCCCAACGGTAAAGAGGATAAAAGAAAAAGTATCACTGAGTAAGAAAGTGATTAATCTGACCACCATAGCTGCTCCCTTTACTTATGTCATTCTGTTGATGATTGGGGAATTCAGGTGAGGGAAGGTTACTACAATAGATAGTTGAGACATTGTGAGTAGGTTTGAGGAAGGTGGAAGAGTAAGACACGGGTCTAGGGCCGAGTTCATTCCTGACCGGTTTCGCTTAGAGCTTCTTCAGAGGACTGATACTCCTGGATAACGCTGACGGTATACGTAGCAGACCCGACACCACAATCACAGGGGACGCGGGTGGGTGGACAGAGACCTATAAATGAACAGATAATTAATTCATTAATCTCCTGAAAATAAAATAAAATAGAATAAGATCAAATAAGATAAAAAAAAAATGAAATAAAATAAAATAAGATAAATAAAATGAAATAAGATAAAATGAAATAGAATAAAATAAAATAGACTAAAATAAAATAGAATGAAATAAAATAAAACAAAATAAAATGCGTTTCCCAAATCAGGTATCAAAAATGAATAAAAATGTAAAAATGGTGAGAAAACTTACTTGAGTGTAGAATGTGTGGAACGTGCCGGACAAAAGATCATCGGACATCTACAATAAATAGATTGAAGTTATCTTTAATCAACTATTCGGAAATGGTGATATCCTTTATGGTCTTTCTTCTGGTTGTTTAAATCACTTCCTTCGGCTGAGCAACGTCCCTGAAGAGCGATACCATCTGCGTCAGGCGATTTTATTCAGTTGCTTGTTTTCGCCCCGACCCCTAAGTAACCTCTTGTTCCCCTCATCAAGTGACACAACACGTGTTGGGTCACAGTCAGTCGCACTCCCGGGTCGTGACCCAGGGTCCGAGTTAATAAAAGATCCTAACACCTAGATCTAGACATAAACTTTCAAAATGGCGTAGATTTTACATAAATCCGCTGTCCATAATGTCGAGGTTATGTCTAGACATAAGCATTTAGGTCGCCGACATAGGGATTTAGGTAAAATCTCCGCCATTAGGTTTAGGATATTTTATGAATTAGGGTTAGGATCTTTAATGAAGTAGGGTTAGGATATTTTATAGATTAGGGTTAGGACCTTTTATAACTTAGGGTTAGGATATTTCATGAATTAGGGTTAGGATACTTTATAAATTAGGGTTAAGGTATTTCATAAATTAGGGCTAGGATTTTTTTTTTTTTTTTTTTTATAAATTAGGGTTAGGATCTTTTATGAATTAGGGTTAGGATATTTTATAAATTAGAGTTAGGATCTTTTATAAATTTGGTTCCAGGCTGCTAAGTCAGTTATCCACGGCTCAGGTCGAGGAGGCGCGACGAGCCGTCCCATTGGCTCACGTTGCTGAGCCACCTACACAGGGTTCTGACCCGGGGTTTAGCTCATGTGACCCCCTCAGGATATCGCGGACTTCATCGAGGTCACGTCTTGTACTTCGGGGGGATGGCGGCCCTACATACGGCGATACTTAACGACTCTTTCAGGTTATCGTGGATCTTCCGTCAATATCCATATATCACACCCATACATGTGACATGGTCCCACTCACGCAGGAAAAAAAAACTCATAAAACCCCATATGCTAACATCATAAGCGTCCCCTTCAGCTCGTTCAGGAGGTACCAATTAGCTGAATGAAATGTTTAGGGACGGCCACAAGAAAGTCTATGAGGGAACGAGTCCATAATGAAGAAATTAAACGAAACAGTCTGAGAGGCCACCATGAAGCTTAATATGAACGTTTGGCGTTAGTCAGAATAATACATATAAAGATGTTAATAGGCCGTAAAGAACGGGAAAAAGGAAACGGTATCATCCCAGCTTAGGGTCACCCCTCTAACTGAATGAAATCAGCAGGTATGTGTTAGAATAAAAGCTGTAGAACGTACACACACACATACACACACTCACATACACACGCGCGAGCGAGCGC
>NC_134783.1:64808987-64821487 GCF_046742065.1 Oratosquilla oratoria
GCTGACCTGATAATAATGAAATTAAGCTTTTCGTTCTTCTCTTGGAGGAGGAAGGAAAGAAAAATAGTTACGATCCAGAAAATAGGATGGAAATTGCACAAGACAGAAAAAGATGGAGAGACTTAAAGAGCAACAACCAGCATGTTTAGGTACAAATTTTCATTTTTTTCTTTCGTCATATTAACTATTTTCATGGGAACAGTCTTTAGAACAAATATTTTCTCTCAAAAGTAGTTTCTGAGGGAGACTTTTCATTGAAAATGTTTGTCGTCTGCTAGTTTGCAGTTTGAAACACGACACACAGCGCCATCTTTTGGTGATGAGGTCACAAGTAAACTCAACCATGTCAACAAAAGGATCAGCGAAGCAGATAAGAGCGATGAGATGATTTCATCGTCTCTTGAGAACAGTCTCGACTCTTTAAACATGTTGGACAACAACGAAAACCGGGGCATAGTCATGGGCTATCAATTTGAGCCTAAATATCTCTCCGAAGAAGAATTTCCGTCTCCGGATTTCGATCAAATGGTTGGAACACCGAATGGATAACAGAGATTGGTAAGCTTTTCTTTTTTTATCATTTTATCAATTAGGCGGAATATCGTAGACAAGTACGAATCTCCTCAGGCTTGAAGGAAATACCAGAAATAAATTATATATATATACATATATATATATATATATATATTTAAAATAAATTCAGACAAATGAGAGAGAAATGGGTAGGGAAGGGCAAACGAAGATGTGTTGGGAATAGAGTTTATTTCCCTAACGTTTCTACCAACTTGGTCTTCTTCAGAGGACATGTTGCATTGTGATCCCACTGTAATGCAACATGTCCTCTGAAGAAGACTAAGTTAGTCGAAACGTTAGGGAAATAAACTCTATTCCCAACATGTCTTCGTTTGCCCTTCCCCACCCTGGGCTCTCTCTCATATATATATAAACACACACATATATATATATATATATATATATATATATATATATATATATGTATATATATATATATGTGTATATATATATATATATATATATATATTTTTTTTTTTTTGCTGGTAACCACTAAGGAAATCGGAAGAAAACAGAAATTCCGATTTCCTTAGTGGTTACCAGCAAAATTTGTGGATCAAGTGTTGTTTTTACTTATCTTTCTGCATATATATATATATATGTGTATATATATATGTATGTATATATATATATATGTATATATGTATATGTATATGTATATATATATATATATATATATATATATATATTGCTGTTAATGTCAGCATATGAGAGATAAGGTATACTTGATGATATTTATCATTACTAAAATTGCCTTAGCATACAAAAAATAAACTTACAAATAACACTATGAAGTTATAGATAACAATATAGCAAAATGAAATGTGATTACAATAATATATAATACTCTTGATATAGCAATAACATATCAAGTGTTAATTATAGATGACAAAATATATTTCTAGCTGTCTGTCAAGTAGTTGAAGGGAAACTCTTGGTCATCTTTAACCATGTCACTACTTGAGGCTTCCTTTCAACCCCAGAGTAAGAAAAATTTGTATGTCGAACGAATGGAGTTTACCTGGCAACCACAAAACCATTAACGTAAAAGACTTTTCGTTAACAGCGCCAGAGAACGTCGGCTTAAAGTATGGGTAGTGACAGTGACTGAAAGAGCGTGTCACGGCGCATGTGCATAGGGCATGAACGTAAAGACTTACATTATTGTATATTATTTCTGACCAAATGCGAAAAAAAATAACAAATGCATGTAGTTGGCGAAAAGTTGTTAAGGTTAGCGGTTTTGGGCTGCTTGAAGCCTGTCCCCGTGTCCAGAAACCTCTTACGCTGACATCCACACGATCACAGGTAACACACCCATGCGCGGACACAGTCACACACAACATACACATAAACACACACATTGGCATATACTTACATGGACTGAGTAATGCACAACAGACACATGCATACAACAGAAGCTTCAGCACACACATAGGCACGGGCACACCTGTACATCCACAAAAACCCAGGACTCTCTTATCTTGAACAACCCACCGTTATTATGATGAAAGCCTCTCATTACCGTCATCTTTGCCACCACTACCACCACCACGACTACCACCACCACCACCACCTTTACTCTCGCCATTTCCACCGTTATCACCACAACCTATCATTTTCACTTCTATCACCACCACCACCCCACATCTACCTCCACCACTTTCATTATCACCTTAACCTATATTACCACCACCACCTTTAACTATCTTTCCTCCACTACTATCACCACTTTCATCTCTATAACCATAAACGCTACTATCACCACCGCTACTATCACCACCATCCTTCCATCACCACTGTCACCACCACCACTACCACCTTTACTACACTACTACCAATGCCCCTTCCACCATCATTACCTCCACCATCTTTACTTCTCCACCACCCACTCTAACTTCCCCACCTTTACCCACAAAACCCAATCACCATCTTTGCTTCCTCAATCCAATTTACTTTCACCACGGCCGCCACTATCACCCTTACTTCACCAACACCACAACCACCAACACCACCTCTACCACAAAATCGACCTCATCATCACCGTCGTACCGTTATGACACCGCCACATCTACCACCACCACAACCACCATCGTCGCCACCACAAAGACGCACAAAGACACAGACGTACAAAGGACACACAGGCAGAAGTGGGGACGAGTTAACGCGAGTTAGCTGATTCTTTCGCGCTGTGCACGTAATCGCACCTGTACAAAGAACATCTCGGGAAACGATTTTTGGAAGAGGAACCCGTTCGTCCAGCCCCGTCCTACACACGTCCCACCCCTGTCTGCACTCACCATACCTTCCCTGTCTAGATTCGCCGCCTCCACCTAAAAATCCATCTGCTTAGTCTCTTTCTAGAACTAGTGCACTTATTGTACACACACCTTCCCTGTCTAGACTCGCCGCCTCCATCTAAAAATCCATCTGTTTGGTCCCTTTCTAGAACTGGTGCACTTATTGTACACACACACACACACACGAACACATATGCACACGCATGCACACGCACACACATAAACACACACACGCACACACACACATGTACATACATGCACACACAATGGTATATAAATACTTATATACGAATATTGGAACATGTTGAAATTCGCCCGCAAATACCATTCTTCACCGAATTTTACGAGAAAACGTCTACATACACGAGAAGTGAGTTGGGTGGATACTTTAAGCCGGGCCATGTTGTAAACAAAACACACAAATTTTGTGTCTGGCCACACCCACCACTCCCAGACCAAAACAGTTTTCTCTTTTATTTTCCGGCAAAGGTACCTTCAGGTCAACCCCGTTGTTCCCTTTCTCTGCCGGCCACCGCCCAGCTGAATAAAACCGACAGGTGGCAGTAGAATGGACGTCTCTTAGGAGCGTCTCCTTCTCCTTGGTACCTTGATAAAACCGACAGGTGGCAGTAGAATGGACGTCTCTTAGGAGCGTCTCCTTCTCCTTGGTACCTTGATAAAACCGACAGGTGGCAGTAGAAAGGACGTCTTTTAGGAACGTCTCCTTGGTACCTTCTGGTCACCCCCGTCCCCTTTCTCTAGTGGCCACCGCCCACCTGAATAAAACCGACATGTGGCAGTAGAATGGACGTCTCTTAGGAGCGTCTCCTTCTCCTTGGTACCTTGATAAAACCGACAGGTGGCAGTAGAATGGACGTCTTTTAGGAACGTCTCCTTGGTACCTTCTGGTCAAAGTCGTCCCCTTTCTCTGGTGGCCACCACCCAACTGAATAAAACCGACAGGTGGCAGTAGAATGGACGTCTTTTAGGAACGTCTCCTTGGTACCTTCTGGTCACCCCCGTCCCCTTTCTCTGGTGGCCACCGCCCAACTGAATAAAACCGACAGGTGGCAGTAGGAGGGACGTCTTTTAGGAGCGTCTCCTTGGTACCTTCTGGTCAAACTCGTCCCCTTTCTCTGGTGGCCACCGCCAAAACTGAATAAAACCGACAGGTGGCAGTAGAATGGACGTCTTTTAGGAACGTCTCCTTGGTACCTTATGGTCACCCCCGTCCCCTTTCTCTGGTGGCCACCGCCCAGCTGAATAAAACCGACAGGTGGCAGTAGGAGGGACGTCTTTTAGGAGCGTCTCCCTCTCCCTTGTGGACACATGTCAGTTAAATAAAATCGTCAAATGTGAGTAGAAAAGACGTCAGTTAGGGACATCTCCCTCGTATCTTCAGGTCACCTCATCCTCTCTCTCTGGTGGTCACACTTCAGCTGAACAAAATCGTCGGGTAGCTATAGGAAGGACGTCTTTTAGGGGCGTATCCCTTTTCTAAAAAGGTTTCGCGGTGGGTTTCAGGTCAATTTTTTCTTATTTTATTAATCGATTAATTAATTAGGAAACTAATTAATCAATTAATTTATTCATTCGTTTATTTATGTATTATCTTATTCGTTTATTTATTTATGTATTCATTTATTCATTATTTTTATTTGTCTTTTTATCTTTTTTTGTCTATCTATTACTCGATTTTTTGTATGTACTATCAGCATAACTTATAACTGCTACAGCTGTGTCGCGCTCCAAGACCAAGTTCGACAAGTAAACTCCCTCTTGCCTTGAAAGTAGTTCTAAACAAAGTAATTGATGATCGGAGTGGTTAGACTCGCTATTGTGATTTTTCTTTTGTGATACAAAATTACAATTCAATTTGTTCAATGTGTGAGGAGCCACGTTAGATATTACCCCTAAGTATGATGTAAAATCAATTTGTATTGTTATATGTATAATATATCAAAAACATCCAACTGACTTGTCCACTGTGTTCAAAATAAAGATTGGTAGGTAAACTAAGCGATGAAACAAGCACACACAGACACACACACACAGACACAGACACACACACACACACACACACACACACACACACACACACACACACACACACACACACACACACACACACACACACACACACACACACACACACACACACACACACACACACACACACACACACACACACACACACACACACACACACACACACACACTTACCACTTTAATAAAAATCTTATATTTGAATATGACATTCAGATATTTCTTCTTAACATAGAATAAAATATATGACATTTGCAAGTTCAAGGTTTGTGTCTCATAAAGTCCACTGTTACGAAAAACCTGTTATTGATGATACTGATCACAAATACCTCTATATATCATGGATGCCATCACCTCATACCTAAGAAGCAAACTCGCCACGATTAAGCAACGTTTACTCGTACTAGAGTGGGTACACGAGTAAACGTTTCCTAGGCGAGTACACGTTTAGATGACGTCAGAGGAATGATCAATTATCTATTCAATCTAAGGTTTGACAAACTCATGAAACGCTTGCTGAAATGATATTCATAGATGTCCACACACTCAGGTACTGAATGAAAAAGTGGGAGATGAGGAGAGGAGAGAAAGAGAGGTTCAGAGAGAGAGAGAGAGAGAGAGAGAGAGAGAGAGAGAGAGAGAGAGAGAGAGAGAGAGAGAGAGAGAGAGAGAGAGAGAGAGATGACGGGCGGGAGAGAGAGGGAAAGAGACAAAGACAGACAGACAGAGAGAGATGATGGGTTGGGAGAGAGAGGGAAAGAGACAGAGAGACAGACAGACAGACAGACAGACAGACAGACAGACAGACAGATGGCGTGGTGGAGACGATAGAGAGAGATGTATATGGCGAGGGGGCAATGGAGAGAGAAAAGGAAATATGGCGACGGACAGAGAGAGAATGAGAAAGAGAGAGAGACAGACAGACAGACAGACAGACAGACAGATAGGCAGAGAGGGCTGGGTGGAGCGGGTAGAGGGAGAGATATATGGCAGGGGGGGGGGAAGAAATGGAGGGAGAGATAGAGAGAGATATGGCCGGGAATACAAGTAGACAGAGAGAGAGATATATATGACGGGTAGGAGAGAGAGGGAGAGAAAAAGATACTTGCGACGAAGGTCGAGGGGATGGCGGTTCAAACCCTGCCACCGGCGAAGTTGAACCAAGGGCATGGTTCGTTAAATTCCACCCCCACAAAGTCCTCTGTGAGGGGCACCGTCCTAGCCTTCCGATAGGGGTGAGTTTGTGACGTTAAACCATATCATATATATATATATATATATATATATATATATATATATATATATATATATATTATGTGAGGGTAGGGGCGTATTTATTTTGAATAGGTTTTAATATAATCAATATGAGATACTAGAAAGCTTGAGATTATATGTGATAGTATATATCTGAGGTCACTGTTGAGGAGAATAAAATTGACTGGTGATTGGCAAAAGTAAATCTATAAGATACAACAACAGAGAAGAAATGTTTGCCCTCTATTTCACTCCTTTTAATTTTTTTTTTAGATGATATTAGCTGCATCGTGAAGACGCTAGAAAAGTATATCTTGGTTTGATTTCTTCAACGCGTAGAAGCTCTTTGAAGATTTAGGCAGACAGAGCGACAGGGGATTCAGTTCGATCAGGGAATGTCGTTGTATTGAGAGAAGGAAACGCATTTCTGCTCCTAGGAGCTCCGTCAGCTATTAGAGTGACCACCGCCGCCGCTCTAATAGCTGTAGCCTCTCTGTTTTTTTTTTTTTTTAATTTGGGAGTGATGTATTGCCCGTGGGAGTGATACTTCACTCCCAAATTAAGAAAAAAAAAAGATAAAAAATAAATAAATAAATAAAAAATCCACTGCCCCCCCCCCTCTTCCATGCTCCTCAGACAAGCTACACCATCCCTCTTTATCTCTGTAAGGTGTGTCTTCCATAAACACCCACCATACGGGCTCAAACAAAGTCCGTAGGAGTGACATCCTACTCCCTAAAAAAAAAAAAAAAAAAAAAAAAAAAAAAAAAAAAAAAAAAAAAAAAAAAAAAAAAAAAAAAAAAAAAAAAAAAAAAAAAAATCCCGGTTCCTACTTTCCCCCTCTCCCCCTTAACCCTACCCCCCATGTTTACCCCTCCCCCTCCCCTAACCTTACCCTTCCCCTCCCCTTCCCCCTTCTCCCCAGACTTACCCAGTTTCTGATAAAAAAGAAGTAATTGTTGGAATTACCTGAATTGGTCTGATTACTCCGAATTTTCTTTATTTGCATAAATTTCTCCTACGGGAAAAAAAAGAGGTCAATGTCAAGTCAGGGATGAAAAAGTCGCAAGGAGATGATGATGGTGCTTTGCCCAAAATAAAAAAGATGTTTATGATAAACAAATAAATAGAGAAATAAACTAAAATAAGTAAATAAATAAAATAAGTTAATGAGTAGATATATAGAAACAAATAAATAAACAATTAAATAGATAAATAAACACATACAAAGACAAATAGATAAATTTCAGGACCGGATAAATGAATGAATAGATAAGGAAATCAATAAGTAGATGCACAACGAAATAAACAAGTGATATGGTAGATAAATGAATAGATGGATAGAAAGATGGTTGATACAGTAAACAAATAAGAATAGTCAATAAGCTTGCGATTATTTCAACTAAAGAATGAATATTTAAGGAAAATTAATATATAAAGAAGGAAATAATCTGGTAAGTCTATGATTGTATAGATGAATAAATGAATAAATATACAAGTAAGCTCATTAATTTTTCAATAATTAATCAATAAATTGGATATTAAAGGACAAATCAACACGTGAGTAATCTTGAACAAGTATGACAGGTAAATAGATCAGTTTGTGGATACTTTGATCAACAAATTGATTAATGTATAAACAAATATAATACATACATTGATAGATAAGTAAATGAATATACACGAGTTCATACTCGTACTTACGAACAAACACACACACTTACATAACTACTATACATAGATGAATAGATTGACCGATACAGATTATATCTACAAACGTTATTATGTATATTGAAACTCGGCTGCCATACGTACGAGCCCTCACAGACACAAACTGCATCGCAACTTTGCTCTACTATACATAGATGAATAGGTTGACCGATACAGATATATTTACAAACGTTATTATGTATATTGAAATTCGACTGCCATACGTACGAGCCCTCACAGACGCAAACTGCATCGCAACTTTGCCCTACTATACATAGATGAATAGATTGACCGATACAGATATATTTACAAACGTTATTATGTATATTGAAATTCGACTGCCATACGTACGAGCCCTCACAGACGCAAACTGCATCGCAACTTTGCCCTACTATACATAGATGAATAGATTGACCGATACAGATATATATTTACAAACGTTATTATGTATATTGAAATTCGACTGCCATACGTACGAGCCCTCACAGACGCAAACTGCATCGTAACTTTTCCCTACTATACATAGATGAATAGATTGACCGATACAGATATATATTTACAAACGTTTTTATGTATATTGAAATTCGGCTGCCATACGTACGAGCCCTCACAGACGCAAACTGCATCGCAACTTTGCCCTACTTTACATAGATGAATCGATTGACCGATACAGATATATTTACAAACGTTATTATGTATATTGAAATTCGGCTGCCATACGTACGAGCCCTCACAGACGCAAACTGCATCGCAACTTTGCCCTACTATACATAGATGAATAGATTGACCGATACAGATATATATTCACAAACGTTATTATGTATATTGAAATTCGACTGCCATACGTACGAATCCTCACAGACGCAAACTGCATCGCAACTTCGCCCTTCCACGCTCCCAATCCCCGGCTCTCTGCATCTGTCACAGATCTTGAGGACCATCAAGTTGGCCGCTAGTTTCCTGCCCCCACGAAGGTGCCAGCGTGGGCCTTCGCTTCCCTGCCTGCCAACTTGCCCTTCCTCCTAACTTGAGCCAACTTGGGTCCTCATCTAACTTAGATCTTCGGCTAACTTAATAACAGCGCCAACTTCCCTTGAATTCAAGCGTATCCAGATATTCAACAAGGTGGTGCTTATCATTATTATCCTTATTTTCGTAATTATTATTAACATTATAATTATAACTTACATTGTTTTATCATTATTGCCATTTTCGTTATTAATATTATTTTTTATATTGTTACTATTATTACTGATATCATCCTCATTACCATAAACATTATTAATGCAATTTTTACATTATCAACATTATCAACATTATTAATATTAATGATATCATTAGTATTATCAATATTATTGATATCAATATCATTAATATTCATATTCACATTATCATCATCAATATCATAACTGTAGCCAAACCATACATTAAACTGTATCTAATACAAATATCAGAAACTAAACTAAAAGACTGGCCTATAACTCTTTGTCTTCCTACTCCTCGTCCTCCTTCTCCTTTTCCCCTCTCCTCATCTTCCTCTTCCCTTTCCCTTTCCTCTTCTTCTTCCTCTCTCTCTCCCTCTTCCTTAACCTCTTCGTCCTCTTACTTCCTTCCTTATCTTCCTTCTTCTCCTCCTCCTCGTCATCTTCATCCAGTTCCTCCTTCTAACCACCCCTTTCTCTTCCTTCTCTTCCTCCCCAGCCCCCTTCTTTTCCTCCTCCTCTACCTTTTCCTCCTCCTCTTCCTTCTCCCTTTCCTCCCCCTCCATCTACTCCCTTTCCTCCTCCTCCTACTCTCCCTTCTTCTGCTCCTACTCCCTCTCTTCCCCCTACTCCTCCTCCTTCTCCTCCTCCTCTTCCTCCTCTTCTTCCTCCCCTCCTTCTCCTCCTCCTCCGCCTCTACTCCCTATTTCTCTTCTCTTCCTCCTCCTCCTACCTCTTCCTCCTTCTCTTACTCCCCCTCTTCCTCCTCCTACTACTCCTTCTCCCCTCCCCTTCTTCTTTTTCCTCCTCCTCACCCTCTTCCTCCTCCTCCTCCTACTCCCCATCTTCCTCCTCGTCCTCCTTCTTCTCCAACTCTGGCACCATTTCCTAGCGCCAAGATATCTCTCTTCGTTGAATTTCGCTCCGATTACTCGGTCGAGAAATTCCTCAAGGGAAAAGACGGAGGAGGATTTCTTCTGCCTGGTATCCCGTAACGGGATGCGAAAGACTCGGATCCGGGAATATTCTTGGGTGAATCCATGGACCCGACCTCGTCTTCCAAGATCACCTCCTTCTCTTTCTTACCTCATTTGCATTATTATTATTATTATTATTGTTATTTCCCTTTTATTATGTTCGATTATCTTGTCCTCTGATCACCTTCCTACTTCAATACATAAACAAGCAAACAAGTAAATAAATAAAAAAAGTAAACACGCATTAGCTACTCAACGTCAGATCCTGGGGGTAGCAACGGGCCACCTATTGTGCGATGTGACCAATGGTCAGTTTGCCTTGACTTGAGAAATCAACCGTCGAAATAGCTGCATCCCAGACCAGTGGATTCGACCATACAATGTTGCTATACGATAACAGTTAACGCAATTCATCACCTCATATATTTAGATGTATAATGAGTTGAAATATATACTGAGTGTCCATACTCAGTTCCATAATGTTGATAGTTGTAAATAGACAGGGAAAAGATGTTTAGACCTGTAAATTGTAAAATATTTTTGGCAACTACAACCATTTTCTTCGTCATCTCCTTTTATGGAAAGCACCAGTCACGAAGGCGACACAATAAAGAGAAAAATCACCAATAGTTTATCTCCAACGCCTCCAACCAATGTAGAACAACACCTAGTCTACATTCTGGTCGTAGCTCGCGGATTCCACATTCGATCTTACGTTTTCCCTGGAATTCGACGCTACATATTCCCTGAGATTCAACACTATATTCCTACAAAGCATCGGAGCGGACTCGAAGTGCTGGGAAGATACATTCGGAGAACCAGCCGAACATAGTCACTTCCCCATTCTCATCGAGGGCAAGTTTCCCCTCCCACTACGCTTCAACTATATTCGTCATCTCGTTCTACTACGCTGCACATTGCCCAGCACTATTCCTACGCTGTTCCACCCACTAGCCGTTTCCCCCTCTTCACACCCCGTACACACGCAACTTCCTGTGTAGCGACTACAAGTACAAGGATCCTGCATCCTCCGCCTTCTCTACCACCAACAGCGTCTTGGACCACACAACACTGTAGCAGCCGTCGTAATCACCTGGAGCACCTCCTCCACTCCTGCATCTAGCTTCGTGCCCACCACCGACTACTACCTCCATCTGCCCCTCCGCATTCATCGCCTAGGACCGCGCATGAGAGCAAATTTCTCTGTCCATTTCAACGAAAAGTCTGAGTACACCCATATGTTTTCATACATTTTCTGTTGTTATTCTTCAAACGATAACACCAAACAAAACCTAAGAAGTGCTGGGATGGAGAATACGGAAGACTGGATGACAAGTGTGTAAAACCGACGACAATGGAGGCAGATACTCGTAGTATTGGCGGTGAGGGGTCAGCAAGCGGCCCAAACACCAACAGAGTAAGAGTAAGAGTATTCTTCAAACGACTAGCCATGGGTCTCGTTTCATCTCCTTCGTGTCCACACGACTTATGCATGCAGTCCTTGCAGGCCTTATAGGCCATTCTGTGTTTATGTACCTCGATGATGGGATCATTGCTTCGAAATCAGTTAACGAACATTTACACTCTCCTAACACTGTCTCTTCACGACTACCAAAGACAGCCCTCAAACTGTGTGTGTGTGTGTGTGTGTGTGTGTGTGTGTGTGTGTGTGTGTGTGTGTGTGTGTGTGTGTGTGTGTGTGTGTGTGTGTGTGTGTTTATATATGTAAACTGTATACAATTAGTATTTTTTGAAGAGCGTGAAATTATTTATGATCTACGTATTTCATCCAACGTAAATAAGATTATATCGTAAATCGTATTCTTGTTGGAAATATCTAAGTCCATACAGTTTTTAATGTCTTCACTTCTCTGCGGCTTAAATCCCTTGGTACTCCACATATTTTTTTCAGAGGAGGTCTCATCCAGTAACTAACATTTGTCATGTGCTGGGCCAGGTTCGAGTCCTTGGCCTTACCACGTTTCAATTTCTGCATGCTGGCCTCCGCGAGTCTCTCGATATTGATGGCTTAGAATTAAAGTGTATTGTGGTTGATGAAAATTTATATCTGTTCACCGGGACCCATTCAGTGTTGTACACACACACACACACACACACACACACACACACACACACACACACACACACACACACACACACACACACACACACATATATATATATATATATATATATATATATGTATATAATATATACATATATATATATATACACACATGTATAATGTATATACATGTGTGTATATGTATATATGTATATATATGTATATATATATATATATATATATATATATATATATATATATATATATATATATATATTCAGATCACGAATAAAGTCGTGTAAACCCTTTATATTTGTGTCAAACATGTTATTGATTTATCTATTCATTTATTTATACTTTTTTAGAACCCGTC
>NC_134783.1:64826487-64831487 GCF_046742065.1 Oratosquilla oratoria
GCATACCTGCTGACCATCTTCGCCAGCTGCTGACCATCTTTGCCAGCTGCTGACCATCTCTTTCTTCCTCCTTTTACATTGACGATTTAGAATTGAATACTCCGGAAACCTATCTTGAGACCAGAGCTGGGCGCGTTCCTATTTGCGTTCCTAGGCGCGTTCCTAGTTGCGTTCCTAGGTGTCATCTCTTTCTTCCTTCTTTTGCATCGACGATTTGAAATTGAATACTCCGGAAAACTATCTTGAGACCAGAGCTGGGCGCGTTCCTAGTTGCGTTCCTAACTGCGTTCCTCGGTGCGTTCCTATTTGCGTTCCTAGGCGCGTTCCTAGTTGCGCTCCTAGGTGTCATCTCTTTCTTCCTCCTTTTGCATCGACGATTTGAAATTGAATACTCCGGAAACCTATCTTGAGACCAGAGCTAGGCGCGTTCCTAGTTGCGTTCCTAGGTGCGTTCCTAGTTGCGTTCCGCTTTAGTTTGGCCGCGGTTAGCGTTCTCAAACTATTAAACCAATATAGGTGCCGATATAGTATGTGGCCTACCTTGAGGATGTGGCCTACGAAATATTTCTTTGGCATAATATGTGGCCTATCGGACTTTTATTTCGGTATGAACCTGTCTCTTAAGCTTTAATAATTTGGAGCGCTAACCGCGACTAGACTGAAGCGGAATGCAACGAGGAACGCACCGAGGAACGCGCCCAGCTCTGAGACATTGTTCCATAGCAAAGCCAGTTTAAGAATAGATGAACATATACATGAGTAGATAAAAAATTAATTAAATAGATGTGGGTAAATGAATAAATAAATAAATAATCAAATGAATGAATAAATTCACTGATAGATAAATTGGTGAATGGGTAAATTAGTGAATAAACGAGTGAATAAATAACGTTTACCTGTTTACCGTCAGAACTCGTGCACTTGATAGATTTTTTTTTTTTTAACAAAATTATATAAATCTTCTAAGGGAACGTTACCTTGAGGCTGAAGAAGACAGTAAACTTCCAGCTGAGGCGATCCTATGTAGTACAATTAGAGGTTAAGTTAAACACGGATAAACACTTGAGGAATATCCTATAACGTCTGGCGGTGGTTGGCTATTTACTCGTTTGTTTGTTTGTTTGTTTGTTTGTTTGTTTGTTTGTTTGTTTGTTTGTTTGTTTGTTTGTTTGTTTGTTTGTTTGTTTGTTTGTTTGTTTGTTTGTGTTTGTTTGTTTGTTTGTTTGTTTGTTTGTTTGTTTGTTTGTTTGTTTGTTTGTTTGTTTGTTTGTTTGTTTGTTTGTTTGTTTGTTTGTTTGTTTGTTTGTTTGTTTGTTTGTCTGTCTGTCTGTCTGTCTGTTTGCTTGTTTGTTGTTTGTTTGTTTTGTTTGTTTGTTTGTTTGTTTGTTTGTTTGTTTGTTTGTTTGTTTGTTTGTTTGTTTGTTTGTTTGTTTGTTTGTTTGTTTGTTTGTTTGTTTGTTTGTTTGTTTGTTTGTTTGTTTGTTTGTTTGTTTGTTTGCCTTCCATGGTGTTTGTTTACCTTTTAAATATTTTTCTTCACTCTCTCAGCGACTGACCTGTGGGCCTCTTTGCGTGTCATCGTAAACTTCTGGAGGTGGGGGGGGGGGCGTGGTCAAGACCACAATTCGATCAGTTGCCTAAACAGGTTTTTCATCCGCGTTACCCCTGTGTTACGTTTGTGTTACGCCCTCGTCACTCTATCGTCTGTAACATAAGACACAAGAACATAAGAATGAAGGAGACTGCAAGAGACCATAAGGCGTACACTAGGCAGCTCCGTATCCATCTCCACCTGTCTTCCCCATCCACAAAGTTGTCTAATCGTTTCTTAAAACAACTGATAGCTTCAGCGCTTACTGCATGGCTACTAAGTTTATGACCCCTGCCCCTGCGAAAGGTTACGCACAACTGAGTTAAATCGTCTGTCTGAAGGCAGACAGATAGAACCAAAGAGTTAAACACCTTCGACACGAAAGGGCGAGTCACTTTGTCACAGAGACAATCTTCAGGGATTTTGTTCTCGCTGACGCCAAGTGATTTTATTCAGCTGCCCGCCGTCCTGAAGGGCTGTCTCAGTTACCAACTGTGCTATAACGACTCCCATTAGGTGCTTGTTTCTGTCTATCACATTTTCTGTCTATCACATTCATTTCTTCTTTGCTGAAGAAATGAAACTATCAATTCTATTTTATTTAATTATTTTACAATTATTTATCTGTTCCTTTTATTTTAGGAAGGAAGGGAGAAGACAGGAGATAGGGGTGAGTGGAGAATGGTTGTGCATGGATGATGTTGTGATGCATGGAAGATGGGGAGATGGGGGATGAGGGAGTATGTGTGGACATGACTGAGGTAAAGTCATCTTGGTTAACCAATTAATTTCTTCTATTCGGTTAAAGGAAAACTCTGGACGGGAATAGGTTGAAACTTATTTTGTATGTTGCATTTCTGCATGCTGTACATTGTACGTTACATGTTGTATGTTGCAAGTTGCATGTTGCAAGTTGCATGTTGCAAGTTACATGTTGCAAGTTGCATGTTGCAAGTTGTGTGTTGCAAGTTGCATGTTGCAAGTTGTATGTTGCATGTTGCAAGTTGCAAGTTGCATGTTGTATGTTGCATTTTACAAGTTGTAAGTTGCACTTTGCAAGTTGTATTGGGCGTGTCATGGGCCTCCTGCTGCGCGGGCGTGCCCAGGTGTGCTCAATCATGATTTACGGAGGTGAGGCGCGGCGTCCAGAGTACACGGCAGCCCAGAACCCGGATTCTGTGAAATTCCTCCACAAATGTGTGAACTTTATCTTGAACTCTTTCTCACCGAAAGGGGTCCCGAGGCGATGAATAGAAGAACATCGTATTATCTGAAATAATATTGTAAATACGGAAGGGGTAAAGATGTTCTGTAAAGAGGACGGTTCCTAGTTTACCTGGTGCTGAGCTGCGTGATATATCTGACGTATACGTAGAAGCTGAGACGTAGGATCAACTTTGTTATAATCTCTTCTCCTTTTAGTGTTCCTCTTCCAGCTGAATCAATTCAATATGCAACTATAATGAAAGGCTTGAAATATAGAAAATTCAACTTCTTCAATTCTATGGTTAAAAAAATATATCCCAGGTAATAAAAACAGAAATGAGACACTTAACGTGTGATGCACTCGAATATCATTTAACATAACTATTAATCCTTTAACAGATAAAGTTTTGTCTTTACTGATAAAAATTACTTATAGACGCCTAGCAGCTACTTTTTTTCATATTTGAGATTCCGTTTTTACTTAATCGACAATCTTCCTCTCCTTGAATAAAAGAGTTTGTCGCTAATTCGAAAATAATTTGAAAAATGCTTCTTTTCTTCAAAGGATTAGTTCAAGACGATCGATACCTTAAGAAATCATCTGAAGCTATATATAGCAATAAATAAATAAATAAATAAATAAATAAATGAATAAATAAATAGATAAATAAATGAAATAAATGAAATAAATAAAGTTCACCACAACCAGACTTCTAGTTTTCTTTTGACAGAAACTATATTTTCTCTAGAAATCATTTGGCGTTCAATAAGACAAAGTCCATAAACGCCAGCACCAGATTAGGAGAGAACATCTTTTCTCTCCAGACTAACATCAGCACAGTATACTCAACATTTAGTCTGACAACTTTATTCAGCTGAAGGAACACCCATAATGGTCAGAGGGTGGAAGTATATCTTAATATCTCTGTTGTCTGTAAATCTTGGTCTTAGCTCGAGATTGTTCCTAGGCCCAATTTGCTATTACCAATCCCTTCTAGATCAGTAGAAATCTAGCAGAACAACAAAGAACTCCAATCCCATGTTGTAATTACCCACTTGGTGAAAATAACACATTGACCATAGCATCATAAGAACATAAGAATGAAGGAGATTGCAAGACAGACAATAGGCAGTTCCATGTCTCTTACTCTGTCATCCGTATTCGTAAAGTTATCTAACCTTCTATTAAAACAAACAATCGTTTCAGCGTTCACCACATGGTTACTAAGTCTATTCCATTCGTTAACCCCTTTACTGGTAAATCATTTCTTGTCTATTTCCTTATTAAAGCCCTTGATCCATTTGAATACTTCTATTAGATCACCCCGTGTGTAAATCAAGGCGCCTAAACCTGTCTTTGTATGCTAAATTTCTAAGCCCTTCTATCTTTCTGGTTAGGTTAGGTTAGGTTAGGTTAGGTTAGGTTAGGTTACGATAGGCTAGGCTAGGCTAGGTTCGGTTATGTTAGGTTATGTTAGGCTAGGTTAGGTTAGGTTAGGCTAGGTTAGGTTAGGTTAGGTTAGGCTAGGTTAGGTTAGACTACGTTAGGTTAAGCTAGGTTAGGTTAGGCTATGTTAGGTTAGGCTAAGATAGGCTAGGATAGGTTATGTTATGTTATGTTAGGTTAGGTTAGGTTAGGTACTGACTCTAGTGACGTAATGATTAGGTCTGCAATTTTGTTTATAACCCTGATGCCCTGTTCACCATATTCTTGGCGCTAATGCACTGTCTCCTGGATAGATTAATAAATTAATAGATTCATGTATGGATAAATAAATATAAATAAATGAATGAAAAAAATGAATGAATGAATAAATGAGTAAATACGTAGGTGAACAAATGAATAAATGGGTACATAAACAAACAAAAGAATAAATAATAGATAGCTAAATAAATACATAGATACATACATATACCAAAGGCTTTTTCCCCCTTACACGGGGGGTAGCTAAAAAGAAAAAGGCATAGAAACCACTCCCACTCATTTCATTTCCCGTATATTCCACTCCCCTCCACCCTCCTCCCTCCCTCCTATCATGGCACCTCCTGGATGACGGGTCATCCCTGCATCCTGTCCACTGCCCTGGGTCAGAAGCAGTGTCGCAAATAAAGAGATTAATTAATTGGTTGATTAGTGATAAATGGGTAGGTAAGCAGATAAGAGAAGGTGTAAATAGAACCAATCATGCTGCGTTACCTATAA
>NC_134783.1:64833987-64843987 GCF_046742065.1 Oratosquilla oratoria
GAGGAAGAAGAAGAAGAAGAAGAAGAAGAAGAAGAAGAAGAAGAGGAAGAAGAAGAAGAAGAAGAAGAAGAAGAAGAAGAAGAAGAAGAACTCGAAGAAGAAGAACTCGAAGAACTCGAAGAAGAGGAAGAAGAAGAACTCGAAGAAGAAGAAGAAGAAGAAGAAGTAGAACTCGAAGAAGAAATCGAAAAACTCGAAGAAGAAGAACTCGAAGAACTCGAAGAACTCGAAAAAGAAGAACTCGAAGAACTCGAAAAAGAAGAACTCGAAGAACTCGAAAGAGAAGAACTCGAAGAAGAACTCGAAGAAGAAGAACTCGAAGAAGAAGGAGAACTCGAAGAAGAAGAACTCGAAGAACTCGAAGAAGAACTCGAAGAACTCGAAGAAGAACTCGAAGAAGAACTCGAAGAAGAACTCGAAGAACTCGAAGAAGAATTCGAAGAACTCGAAGAAGAAGTCGAAGAACTCGAAAAAGAACTCGAAGAACTCGAAGAAGAACTCGAAGAACTCGAAGAAGAACTCGAAGAAGAACTTTATTTTCCAAAAAAGGGGCGTAGCCCAAGGCGCGCAGCTCCCGCGCCTAAGGCGCAGCGCCGCAGGCCAAGGCCCCGGCGTAGCTGGGCCGGCGCAGCGGGGACGGTCTGGAAGAAAACGATTTATACGGTTACTATGCACAACAACACGGGTGTATACATAAAAAAATATTTCTCTCTAAACCTTCCAACCTCCTACTCCGGAAATGAGTCATAAAACGGAATTACGGAATTCTGACAAAAGAATCTTTACGAAATATTAATGAGAAAATATTTACGAAATATTGCCAAGAGAATCTTTCCCAAATGTTAACAAGAGAATCTTTACGAAATATTACCAAGAGAATCTTTACGAAATATTGCTTAGAGAATCTTTACGAAATATTGCCAAGAGAATCTATATACATAAAAATGGAATTACGGAATTCTGACAAAAGAATCTTTACGAAATATTAATGAGAAAATATTTACGAAATATTGCCAAGAGAGTCTTTACCAAATGTTAACAAGAGAATCTTTACGAAATCTAATATAAAAAAATTTAATGGTTGCTTACGCCGTCCGGTGGTAATTCGGTCACACCTTCGCGTTTGGTGGTAAATCGGTTACACCGCCAACTACGGTGAAGAAGAACTCGAAGAAGAAGAAGAACTCGAAGAACTCGAAGAAGAAGAGGAAGAACTCGAAGAAGAAGAAGAAGAAGAAGAACTCGAAGAAGAACTCGAAGAACTCGAAGAAGAACTCGAAGAACTCGAAGAAGAGGAAGAAGAAGAACTCGAAGAACTCGAAGAAGTAGAACTCGAAGAAGAAATCGAAAAACTCGAAGAAGAAGAACTCGAAGAACTCGAAGAACTCGAAAAAGAAGAACTCGAAGAACTCGAAAAAGAAGAAATCGAAGAACTCGAAAGAGAACTCGAAGAACTCGAAAGAGAAGAACTCGAAGAAGAACTCGAAGAAGAAGAACTCGAAGAAGGAGAACTCGAAGAAGAAGAACTCGAAGAACTCGAAGAACTCGAAGAACTCGAAAAAGAACTCGAAGAACTCGGAGAACTCGAAGAAGAACTCGAAGAAGAACTCTTTATTTTCCAAAAAAGGGGCGTAGCCCAGGGCGCGCAGCTCCCGCGCCTGAGGCGCAGCGCCGCAGGCCAAGGCCCCCGGCGTAGCTGGGGGCCTTTACGAAATATTACCAAGAAAATCTTTACAAAATATTGCTAAGAGAATCTTTACGAAATATTGCCAAGAGAATCTATCTAATTAAATAAAAATGGAAATGGTCAAAACTAAAATTTCTGAACGAAAGTGCGTGACCCGAACAAAAGGTAACAGGGGGTCATGGACCGGGGTGAGTGTTTTAACAGTGATCTGGCGCGGGGACGGTCTGGAAGAAAACGATTTATACGGTTACTATACACAACAACATGGGTATATATCAATATACATAAAAAATATTTCTCTCTAAACCTTCCAACCTCCTACTCCGGAAATGAGTCATCACCGGAAACACTAACTCCCGGGTACACATCTGACTCAGACTCAGAGAATCTTTACGAAATATTACCAAGAGAATCTTTACGAAATCACGCTAAGAGAATATTTACGAAATATTGCCAAGAGAATCTATATACATAAAAACGGAATTACGGAATTCTGACAAAAGAATCTTTACGAAATATTAATGAGAAAATATTTACGAAATATTGCCAAGAGAATCTTTACCAAATGTTAACAAGCGAATCTTTGCGAAATATCTATATAAGTAAAAAATAAACTGACCCTTCGCGTTTGGTGGTAAATCGGTAACACCGCCAACTACGGTGAAGAAGAAGAACTCGAAGAAGAAGAACTCGAAGAAATCGAAGAAGAAGAAGAGGAAGAACTCGAAGAAGAAGAAGAAGAAGAACTCGAAGAAGAAGAACTCGAAGAACTCGAAGAAGAGGAAGAAGAAGAACTCGAAGAACTCGAAGAAGAAGTAGAACTCGAAGAAGAAATCGAAAAACTCGAAGAAGAAGAACTCGAAGAACTCGAAAAAGAAGAACTCGAAGAACTCGAAAAAGAAGAACTCGAAGAACTCGAAAAAGAAGAACTCGAAGAACTCGAAAAAGAAGAACTCGAAGAACTCGAAAAAGAAGAACTCGAAGAACTCGAAAAAGAAGAACTCGAAGAAGAACTCGAAGAAGAAGAACTCGAAGAAGAAGGAGAACTCGAAGAAGAACTCGAAGAAGAAGGAGAACTCGAAGAAGAACTCGAAGAAGAACTCGAAGAACTCGAAGAAGAACTCGAAGAAGAACTCGAAGAAGAACTCGAAGAAGAACTCGAAGAACTCGATTTTGATATTTTGATATTTTATTTTCCAAAAAAAGGGGCGTAGCCCAGGGCGCGCAGCGCCGCAGGCCAAGGCCCCCGGCGTAGCCGGGCCGGCGCAGCCGGTGGGCTTGTATATATATATATATATATATATATATATATATATATATATTAGATGGGGAGAGGATGGCAGTGAGTTGAAATTAGATCTAAAAGGAGAAAGGCTGGAGGAAGTGGATAGCTTTGGGTATTTGGGGCCACATGTAGCAGGAAAGGGAGGAGCGGAGGTGGAGGTAAATTGTATGTTGAGAGAAGCAAGTAAATGCCGTGGGGGATTAAAAGTGTTATGAGAAATGGGAAACTGGGAATGGATCCAAAGAGGAGATTGTATGAAGAGGTGATTGTGCCGACGAAATTGTATGAGGGCAGAGGCTTGGAATCTAAGAGAGGCAGAGAAGAAAAGTTTAAATGTGTTTGAGATGAGATGTCTGAGAATTATGGTAGGGGTTACTAGGTTAGAGAGAGTGAGAAATGAGGAGGTGAGAAGGAGAGCGGGAGTGGAAAAGGAGAGGGTAGATAGGGCTAATGAAAGAGTATTGGGATTGTTTTAAAACATGGAAAGAATGACAGATGATTTGTAAAAGAGGTGAAAGGAAGAAGTGGAGGGGAAGAACGAGGATGAGATGGATGGATGGGGTGAAGGGGGCGTTGAGAAAAAGGGAAATACTGTTGAGCAAGGAAAGGACAAGACATGAGATAGGGATGAGTAGAGTAACTGTATACAGATGGTAGTGTGATGCAAAGAAGGGAGGGGCGGGGAAGGGGCGAGGTAGGGTGTGCTTATGTTTGAATGATATTTTGACGCAGCCTGAAGGGATTTCTCCCCGTCTTCTCTTTTTCTGCATGAGGGGATGGAGAGGGAGGTTGCCGATTAAGTGAATCAGCCTTGCTGTGGGTGTACTGTACCTTGCTACATTGCTTCTGACCCAGAGCAGTTGGCAAATACAGGGATGACCCGTCACCAACGAGGAGCTAATATGAGATGGGCAAAGGGTGGTGGATGGGAGGGGAATGGGTGGGAGTAGGTACGTGCCTTTGACTTTGGCTACCTCCCTAGTAAGGGGGAAAAAGCTCTTTGTATATAGATAGTCTTACAAGTAAGTTAGGTAAGGTTTGCTTTAAGCATTATCAAATTAACTTAATAGTGTTTATACATACATACATACATATACCAAGGCTTTTTCCCCCTTTCAAGGGAGGTAGCCAAAAAGGGAAAGGCATAAAATCATTTCCATCCATTCCATCCCTGAATACACTCCACACCCCTCCACCCTCCCTCTTATCTGAGCACCTCCTGGATGACGGGTCATCCCTGCACCTTGTCCACTGCCCTGGATCACAAGCAGTGTCGCAAGATTTGGTATATATCGGATCAGAGTAAAGATCAAAATAAATCCTCGATAGAGGTGTAGCAGGTTGGCTACTCAGGCAGTGTAAGCGGTTTCTTTGGATGGGCGTGGGTACTCTTGGACCACCGCTGCCGGCAATATGTAGCAGGCTGGTGCAACACAATGATGGGCTTAGCGGGATCAGATAAACCCTCTTCGGTTTTCTAGGTTTATCGGTAAAGTTTATCTGGGATTACAACTTGGGAAATAATCTCCCAGTTGGGTCTCCCCTAGCTCCTGTCTCTGACGAATACAGTCGCTCATTATATAATGGAAAAGGGCTTAGGTAAACAGGTTTGGTGTAGATTTTCACATAAGAAATGTGTCTGTGAGAATAATATGTATTATGTATGTGCTAGTTGTATTGTAAGGGGTTTATTAATATTATTTGTGGTTGTGGTTAGTATGTATTTGAGTTACGACAATGTAGCTTGGTAGGCATATGGAAAGATTAATGAACTGTCTGGCGACATTAGGTACTCCCTTGCTGGGCGATGGTGCGATGTAGCTTATTATGATGTCTAGCGTTGTCTGAGGTGTTTTGATTATGAAAATGTGAGGTCATCAAGATCGCTGGAGGCTACCCCCTTCATGGACGTGAGGGAATATGTGTCATGGCGTGTGATAGTAATGGTAGGATACAGAGGAAAGAGAATTCGTAGTTCAGAATTGATTATTATCAAAACACTTAAACAATTATCGTATACTTCTCGTAGAAACGTATAAACACTATGGATGCCTAGTCCCTTGATCACGATGACGCATTTTTTAGCATTTTGCTTTGCCAGAGATCAGGCTATTTTATTTAGTAAGATAATACAATTCGAGTTAAAACGATCGAGACCTGAGTACGAAAAAAAATATTGTGAATAAAAATGCTTGGCCTTGGCTACAAAATACAATCTCAAAACTTTAGTTACCTATTTAAAAGGGTTAAAGTTGGGGGCCGAGGCTAAACTTAGACGAATAAAATGTAAACACAGGAGGCAATTGCATGTAAACAAATAAAGCGTCTGTGTGTTAACCGAAGATAGAGACAAAATGACCCCAATAAACCTCTGTAACTTGTAACCACATATTAATGTCACAGAGAATCAGACAATTATGAACCTTGTGATGAGTTATAGTTCTGGAGGTCCTGATGAATGGTGTGATAGGAGACGTAAACTAACCTCAATCAGGGACAGGTTTTACTGTTGGTAACCTTTTACCGATCTGGTCCCACCCATTGCCAGGTGATTCAATTCAGTTCCAGAGTTATCTTTCTGCATGGTCAAATGTTGGCTCTTTGTTGACCAATAGCATTTTTTTTTTTTTATATCCGTGAGTGATTTAAATCACATGACATGTCGTCAACTATACAAAGTATTTCGACTATTATCAGGAGACGGTACTTCACTGATATTTTTTTTCTCTGGATGTCACCATCGATTTTATTCAATTATATGAATGCTATGAGCGTGGTGATGGTTAACGCCCTTCTCGAATTAACTCTATTGTGAAGTTCAGCTTAACGGATTTATTCCCACCTGTCGCGGGACGATATTGTTCAGATACCTGGGACACCCTTTGCTCGGTAGATACGAAACTTATGGACAACAAATGTATATACACCTCATCAAACCAGTTTCAGTGGTAATGGCCGTGTCAGTTTGATACCAGATATCCTAGAGGGACTACTTAGAGAACTGATCAATAATGAAAGCATAGAAGGGGTCATGTTTGCCGGTAACAGAGGCATTGTCATAACATTACATTCAATGAATATTGAATATGTGAGACCACACTTGAGGTTGGTCAATGCACATTGGTCCTAATAACGTAAAAAATAAAGAGAGAAAAAATGGATCTATAGAGGTTAACTGTGAAACCTCAGCTAAACAGAATCCCCCTGATGTTAACCAGAATAAAAGCCATGAAGGTCCTTCCGTTCTGCCACCCTCATGAAATTTCTCCTTTACCATCTCTCTGATTCCGCGTCCACGTCGTGCCACTGTCTCCAAGGACAGAAGCGCTGGTTAATAACTAAAAGAAAAAAGTCTTTACCACCGTTTCACAGCCTCTGTGACTCGTCTCCACCAGCGTCTTTTTTGACCGTGCCTGTCACCACTTTTGATCAGCTTCACCACTGTTTTCCTCAAAACTCCTACTATCACCGTCCCATTCTGTCACCGTTTCTTTCAGCTTTCCCTGCATCATCCCTGTCACCGTTTCTGTCACTGTCTCCACCACCGTTTTATCACAACCTCTTTTATTACCTTTTTATCACTGTCTATGTAGTTGTCCCTTCCACGTTCTTCGTCACCTTCTGTATCGTCGCTCTTATCACTGTACCAATCATCACATCTATCGCCGTGGACATTACTATCGCTATCTCTGCGAATATCAACGTCCTGTCACCGCTTCTTCCCGTTGTTAGTTTCTGTAATGAGGACACACAAGCCACTACCTCCAAATTTACTTCATAATTCCAAGCCATACGAGTATAATCAAGCAGCCTTGTCTCTAATTAAAGTCACTAAATCGCTGTCTTCGGACTCGTCACTGAAGAATCACTAAGTGTCGCCTCTTCGCCTTACACTGAGATCCCACTGAATCACTGAGAGGATGCAGAGGGTCGGACAGATGTAATTGCACTTGCTATTCAACCATTACTTTAGTATATTATCATACATATACCAAGGCTTCTTCCCCCTTACAAGGGAGGTAGACGAAAAGGAAAAGGCATAAAATCATTCCCACCCATTCCACCCCTGAATGTCTTCACCTCATAATAAATAGACACTAATTCGCCGCTGTGTGAGGATCTTAAGCCATCCCTCGCTCGGTGAGTAACTTAAGCAAAAAATCCTTTCCTTTCTGATGTCATCATTTGATATCTTAGCAACGTTTGATTGATCGGCTTTTGATATCATAACCACGTAGATGCACAACCGGGGCGCTCCTTTAGCGCTCTCGGATATAATATGGAAGCCACCACATCAATGATGATTGGTTTTAGATTTCAGGATGGTATGGACACACTTCAGTCCTTCATATCTGAAGTGTAAGTATTAGAAATGTTTTCACAATATGTGTAACATTTTCAGGATCTGAAATTTGACCACAATATTTAATTCAATGAAGTATGTTATGTCTTGAAAGATAGAATTCAGTCCGGGATACTAGTAAAGCATGAAGATCGCCGACGGAGGACCTGTGACGTACTTTATCACTTTTATTCTAATTAGGGCCGGGCACTTCTCTTTATCTGAGGTTGAAGAAAATTGTGACAAACCTTTTGGGGGCGGTGATGCGTTTCACTATTTTATTCTGGCTAACACCAAACTATTTTATTCAGCTGAGAGGGCTACAGGGCCAACTCCTCAGAGGTCTCCCTCTTGTGTCACACTTTAATGATTTCATTATGGCAAACGACATCCTATTTTCCTATACATCTGAGAGCCGGAAATACACACACACACACACTTATATATATCATATATATATATATACTATATACATCATATATATATATATATATATATATATATATATATATATATGTGTGTGTATATATATATATATATATATACGAAGATCTGGAGTCTGGGATCCATGTTGAAAGGGGAGAAGCGTAAACACCAGACTCAAAGTGGGAAGTTTAATGTCCGACGTTTCGGTCCTAGTCCTAGGACCGTCTTCAGAGGTGTGAAAATATAAAGATCTCATATGAGCTTATTATACTGTATATATATAATGGGCGATTTACAGCACAGTGGAGCTAAGTGAAGGTCCCCACCCTCAACGAGGTATGGTCCAACTAGATCCATCTAAACAGTGCGCCACGGGACCGAATCCCTAATTTCCAAGTGAGCCCTAATTTACGGACGAGGGTGATTTCAAATGGAAATTAGTGGGTCGGGATCCAGCGACGCTAACAACCCTAAATTTACTCCTTAACGAGCTCTCGCGCTAATTAGTGAAAACGCAACCGGGAAACACTGAATCAGCCCGGATTTAACGCCTTCGGGTCCTCTCCCCGGTAGGCATCCGGCCACTCCCGGACACTTCAATTAAGCGGACAGACTGCACATCTTTTCTTGTTTTTCTGCCTTAGAGTTTTGAGCTCCGTCGGTCGCCGAGGTCGTAAGGTCGCCCTGAACAGTTTTATGGCCCTGGCACAACCCAGATGATTTCCGTTTCATTTTAATTTTACTTTCATCTTATTTCGTTGTAATTCTATTCTATTTAATTCTATTTTGGTATTTCGTTTCATTTTATCCTATTATGTTCAAATTAAGTTCATCCTATTTCATTTAATTTTATTCCATTTTGTTTTATCCTAATTTGTTATATTCTATTATTTAACTTATTTTGTTGTATCTTATTTCATTTTATCATTTTGTTTAAAAATTCGTTTATTTTTATGTGGTGGCAGTGGTGGGAGATGACGTCATGGTTCTCCCCAGGAGAACATTGGCAATACAACTAAGTTCTCTTTACGTAGAGCTCGGGGGTGGAGTGGGGTGGGGTAAAAGATCTAGGATTCTTCCGGTGACCCAAGTGCCAGCCCTCCGGTCCGCACCTCGAGGTGGAACGTGTTTTGAAGATGTGTGCTATCTTACACGATTATTTGCAGAATGAAATGAAACCAAAGTGCAGTAAAATAGGCTGAAATATAATGGAACAAAAGACGATATAAATGATATGACTGAATTACTCCATACTGTGAACGATAAATAGAAAATTATATTGTACAAATAAAAAAAATGCAAAGATTAAATCAGACTATATTAGAAGAAAATGTAAATGATATTGTGGATATGATTCGGTGAAGGATGAAATATATACAAATCAAAATTAAATAGATCCGTATAAAGTCAAATGGTGATAATTCCGCAGAATTTTTGACTATGCAGAACAATGACAAAAACAACAACAACTACACCTTGAAACACTGTATGGGAATACAACCAGTAAGGCAAGAACTCAAACGAACTCACTTGCAGTTATATACATGCATACATACATACGTGCATACATACATACATACGTACATGCATACATACATACATACATACATACATACATACATACATACATACATACATACATACATACATACATACATACATACATACAGTGCATACATATAAACATGACTATATACATACATGTATACATATACATGCATACACACATATACATTCACACAGACAGAAAAGCAAACGAACCAAAGCGCACACACACATACACACACACCTTGTGGCGCTGTGGTTAGAGTTCTCGCCTGCCACTACGGCAGTCCGGGTTCGACTCCCGCCCAGGGCTGAAATAATTTCATTATCGCTGCGCTGAGGGGTGTTACTCCAACTCTCATGGGCGGGGAGTTGTGTGTGTGTGTGTGTGTGTGTGTGTGTGTGTGTGTGTGTGTGTGTGTGTGTGTGTGTGTGTGTGTAAGGTCACAGTATTACCCATAGATCGGTCATACGAGCTCTGAGCTCTCTTCCGGGAGGTTAATAACTGTCGGTCACGAGTCCAACACGTGATCCAAGACCATGGGGGATCACGCGCACGATAAAAAGAGACAAAAACGCACATGTGTCTGTGTTCGCGTGCGTGCTTGCGCATCGTGTAAGTTCAGTTGAAGGTGGCGGTGTTCGCTGAAGGCGTCTGCTTGTGCCCCAAAGGTAGCTAACCTGCAGCTGCGCACTAGAAAGGTGGTCAATTGCT
>NC_134783.1:64851487-64861487 GCF_046742065.1 Oratosquilla oratoria
AGATACTTAACGCTGTTGTCAATGAACCACAGACATCGCTTACAGATATTGTCCTTACTGTTCCCGGATGATTTGATTAAGAATGGATAAAGAAAGCCGCGACCGAACGGCGGACAACTCATCCCACCAGCAGGCGACGTTGATTGGTGTTCTGGCAAGACACGTTGCCGCGTCCCTTTCTTGTTATGTATAAATTGGCCAGCTTGACGTCGAGCATTATTCCTCTGAAGAAGCCACTCAGGCGAAACTAGTTGGGAATAAAAGTATTTCCCTCAGCCCGTGTTCCCTTTACCTCCTATTCACAATGGAATAAGACTCGTGATTGAACAGGGATTCTTTTCGAAATAATCCTCCATTCTGCCCAAGCAAGTCCCTTCCAACTCAGCTGAATAAAATCACCTAGAGCCAGCAAAAAAGAAAGAAAAAAAAGTCTAGAGATAGCGTTACCGGATTGGAAGTGGCCGCATCGTACGATCACTTCTCAGTGCACGTAACGACACTCAGGTAATGGTATCCATAACTTCAACCCCAATATTTTTCAAGTAATAAATGCATGCAGCGAACTGAAGAAGAAGGAGAAACAGAAGTAGGAGGGAAGAAACGGAGGAGAAAGAGAAGGAGGAGGAATTAGAGGAAAAAGAAAGAGGAAGAGGAAATGAGGAGACGAAGATGAAGAGGAGCGGGTAAAGAACTGGATGAAGAAGGATAAGGAGGAGAGGAAAAACGAAAAGAAGAGGAAAATGAGAAGAAGCAGAGGTAAAAAGAGAACAAAGAGAAGGACAAAGAGAAGAAGGGCAAGGGGAATGAAAAGGAGAAGAAGGACAAGGAAAGGAAGGACAAGGAGAAGAAAGACAATGTGAATGAAAAGGAGAAGGACAAGAAAAATGTAAATGAGAAGAAGAAGAAGAAGACGAAGGAGAAGAAGAAGAAGAAGGAGAAGGAGAAGGAGAAGGAGAAGGAGAAGGAGAAGGAGAAGGAGAAGGAGAAGGAGAAGGAGAAGGAGAAGGAGAAAGAGAAGGAGAAAGAGAAGGAAAAGGAGAAGGAGAAGGAGAAGGAGAAGGAGAAGGAGAAGAAGATCCTCCTCCTCCCTGGGTACGTTGCACAGCTGGCAGTAATGATAGAACGTAGTGGTAATCGTAAGCAAATACCAGTAATACCACCAATTCTCGTCGATACGCCATCGGGGCTATTGTTGACAGGGTAGATCTTGTTGTCCTAAAAAAGACCACGGGGTAGCCAAGCCGTGGCGAATTTTGCTTATCGATGGGTGCGTATCAAATTTGCAGTGCATTTATGGGCCAGGCTATCAGGTGTCGTAAATTTGTAGGTGCACTCCAGGCTGCTCCGAGGTCATGCTGATAAAATATATAAATTTTTGTTCGCTCACCATATCGTTCATTTGCCTCTTCGCTTGCTTATCCAATTTGTTTTCTTTCTTTTTTTATAGATTTATTCATCAATTTGTATTTTGTATGCGAATTTATTTCGTCATGCATTTACTAATTTGTACAGGATTTCTTGTCTGTTTATTGCTCTATTCATGTACCTATCAACTATTCACTTGTCTATATAGATATTCATTTATTTATGTATATAAATCGTTAGTTCGCCCACATTTGGAATATTCTGTTTCCGTATGGTCACCGAAATTCATTAAAGACATTGACAGATTGGAAAAAGCACAACGGTAAGCCACAAAACTGATTACAAATATCAAAAATAAATCATATGTAAATCAACTAAAACATATGAATCTGTTTTCCCTAAAAAAGCATAGACTCAGAAGTGACTTGATACAGGTCTTTAAGATTCTAAAGGGAATTGACATCAAAAGTGGCAAAATTTTCACATTCAATCAGAATCCGACAAGAAATAATGATCTCAAACTGTCAGGAAATAAATTTAATTTAGAGGTGGTTAGAAACAATTTTGACAATCGTGTAGTTAATGAATGGAATAAACTTCCTACAGAGGCAGTGCAATGTAGTTCAGTTCGAAGTTTTAAGATTCGTTTAGATAAACGCCTAAACAAGATGCTGTAATGCCTGCCATTTATTTTATTTTGTTTATTTGTTTGTCCATCAAAAGTGGCAAAATTTTCACATTCAATGAGAATCCGACAAGAAATAATGATCTCAAACTGTCAGGAAATAAATGTAATTTAGAGGTGGTTAGAATTTTTTTTTTTTGCCAACCGTGTAGTTAATGAATGGAATAAACTTCCTACAAAGGCAGTGCAATGTAGTTCAGTTCGAAGTTTTAAGATTCGTTTAGATAAACACCTAAACAAGATGCTGTAATGGCTGCCATTTATTTTATTTTGTTTATTTGTTTGTCCTTGGCGTTACCTAGAATAAAGCCTACCAAGAACGCCATTGTTGCGGATATGGAATATCCGAAATGGTCTTGAAGTCTTCACGGCGACGACGTACATGTACTTTGAGCCGAATGGAATGAATCTGACACCACCAAGAGTGAAAAGTGTCGTCTGTGAACTGTGTCGATACAATGAAAGAATGAAGAGTGATGTTACGGTCTTCGTCTTATAAAAAGCAAACCACTCAGGCGAGGGTTCGAATCCCAGTAGGAGAGTTTATTTCCAGAAGGAATGAAGAGTGATGGTACGGTCTTCGTCTTATAAAAAGCAAACCACTCAGGTGAGGGTTCGAATCCCAGTAGGAGAGTTTATTTCCAGAAGGAATGAAGAGTGATGGTACGGTCTTCGTCTTGGAAGAAACAAACCACTCAGGCGAGGGTTCGAATCCCAATAGGAGAGTTTATTCCAGAAGTAATGAAGAGTTTCGAGTCCTTCAATCTATGGGCGATGTGTCTGTATTCTATATTTGGTATGTAGTTAACAGTAAATTGTGTTACACTGCTAGAAAGTGAGGGCTGACAGGGGACCTTTTGGTCCATGAAGATTCTCTTCACCAAAGGAAAAGTGTCATCATATTAAGGAGGCTAATGGGCTCAGCAATATTTGCAAATAAACCTTGCGAGATAATTATCCCTGAATACCTTTTAGAACACTTTTCCGAACAACCTTGGGAATATCAATATTCCTTTTATTCTTAATGAGTTCTTGCACCTTTACTCTACCTGCCGTCAGGGGATTTGATTCAACTAAGTGAAAAAAACCGCAACGGAAAGGGTTATCTTTAACTTGTTGCACAATCCGAGCATGAGCAAATAATACAATATATGGTCCAGACTTCGAATGGAAGCCGCCAAGTATATTGAACCTATGGATGATTCACGAACAGCGACTGGGATGAGAACGACGACATAAAGAATAAATTTAAATGAGATCTGACAACTCGATCACTGAGGCAGTTCAGGGACGAGTTTGTTGAAGCGGTAGGGAGTTGGGGCTCAATGAGAGGCAGTGAGGGACAGGAATTACACATACTAGTGGGAAAGATGGGAAATAAAGTAATACACTCGATGTTCTCTTAATAGTGAGTAATTGAGTGACAGAAATAAAAAAAGAAACGGTATATGTATATATGTATATATATATATATATATATATATATATATATGTATATATATATATATATATATATATATATATATATAAATATTTGCAAAGTAGACCACTTGGAAAAAAGAAACTATCGAATCAGAGCGCTTTCGTATGTTACATCTTCAGTGCAAAAAGGAACATATACATACATATGCATATATATATGTATATATATATACATATATATATATATATATATATATATATATATATATATATATATATATATATATATATATATGAGAGTATGGATGGAGGAAGAAGCAGCGTAGATGACCTGGAACTCCTTCATTATATGTTTCGACCGATTCGGTCTTCTTCAGTAAGCTGTCTTCAAACAGCTCGAACCTTACAATTATACATTTGAAGATGGAAGCTCGGACAGGTCATCCCGCTGATTGTCTGGGGATTCCCAGTCCCGCACTTGGTACATGCTTCCAATTGCATTTATTATCGATTTGCTTGCTACCTTTGATAATCATACGAAACCTTTATCGAAGGTAGCAAGCAAATAGAAAATGCTACACATGAAGTTTATGACGTTTCTTCACACGTTGATCAAAACATGAATTTATAAAATACAGCTACACTAAAATGATCAAACAAGTGAGAAATCATATGGTGCCGTATGCATTTTCCAGTTTGTTACTAATAGTAAAAACTACAATAAAACCGTTTTCAAGATCTAACTCACGAAATTTTTTGGTTAATCTTACCTTTATCTAACCTTTTATCGACCCCTGTGTACCTTTTACAGTCTTGTCCTTAGAACCCTCATTGATCTAAACCCATTTTTAATAAATCCTTTATCGTTTATCAGATGATTTTAATCCATTGCTGGGGGGCACACCATGCATTATAATACCTTAACCCACCAACTACCAAACTCTCACGCGAAACCACCACACAAGCCTACCTCACCGTTCCACCCGCTCCTTCCTTGGAAGTCAACCGCAATTCTTCTGTGTCCACTCCTCCATCAATTTCTACCTTCAATCAACTGGAGTGGCTTGAACCTTGTACGAAACGTTCTACCGCCTCCGTATGGGGGTGATGTATTCTTCCCGTGCGTGCGCGGGTGCCAGTTTTGCGTGCCTGGCTGGCACCCACGCGCTTTGCGCCCTGGTGAGGTGGAGTTCCGCATCTGCATATGCACACACGCATATGTGCGCACATACATATACAAACACGCATATGTTCGCACATACATATACACACATGTACACATACACATACACATACGCATATTCATATACATATACATATACATATACATATACATATACATATACATATACATATACATATACATACACATATACATATACATATACATATACATATACATATACATACTGTATACATATACATATACATACATACACACACATACATACACACACACACACACACACACACACACACACACACACACACACACACACACACACACACACACACACACACACACACACACACACACACACACACACACACAGACACACACACACACACACACCCACACACACACACACACACACACACACACACACACACACACACACACACACACACACACACACACACACACACACACACACACACACACACACACACACACACACACACACACACACACACACACACACACACATACACATACACTCATATATGCATGAATTTCATGTACGTGCCTTTGCAGTAACAATTTCAACGCGCTCGCGAGCTCACATGATTGACAATGAGGGTGACTTAGGTCCGGCTTTACTCGACCGGAAGAGACTTCTGGACGGAGTTCGGGCTCGTCTTCCTCTTTAATGAGCACTTTTCATCATACTAATTATTCCTCTCCCCCTCTTCATCAATTACCTCCCCCAGTGCTAATCGCTCTGGTGTTTCGAACTTTACCCAAAGGACACCAAGACCTGGAACGCGTGTATAGTCTCCTTCTCCCCCATCTTACATTTCTCCTATGTCCCTCTTTTCTTTCTATTTTTTTCCTTCCCCTTCTTTCTCCTCTTTGACTCCTTTCCTTCACTTCGCCTTTCCTATTGTGAATGTCATCTCTCCAAAATTTCCTTTCCTCCTCCTCCTCTTCCCCCTCCTCTACTTCCTCCTCCTTCTCTTCCTTTTACTTTTCCTACTCCTTATTTACTTTTTCTTCCTTCTCCACGTCCTCCTCCTCTCCCTCCTTCTCCTGCTCTTCCATTTCCTCTTCCTCCTCCTCCTCCTCCTCCTGTTTTAACTTTCCCTCGTCTAATCACTTTCTCTTTCTCTCCCTTTTCGTTCCTTCGCAACTCGCTTTTCCTTCTCTGCTTTTGCCTTTTCTATCAATCTTTCTTCTTCCCCGTCCATCCGTCTTCTCAACTGCGAGCGTTTGTCGCTTCCTTTCAATTCCAGCTGCCATTAGGAATCGTTCGGGCGTCTTCATACTCGCGAGGAATTGAAATGGACTCCTTCTATTGGCAGAACAAGGTATATTCGTAAGGTATATAAGAGATTTCGCAATTAGACTGCACCTTTGCCTTGTTCTCGAACAGACAGAGCCACTGGCAATCACAGGATACTTGCTGGAACCGTTTCGGGCTCTTAAGGACAGAAGACAGGGGTGAATGGAAAATGGTTGTGTATGGATGATGTTGTGATGCATGAGGTGGAATGGATGGGGGGATGGGGGTGAGGTAGTATGTATAAGAAAATTTTTACTCAGCCCGAAGGGATTTCTCCCCGTCTTCTCCTTTTCTGCATGAGGGGACAGAGAGGGGGGTCGCCGATTTAATGAAGCGGCCTTGCTGTGTGCTGTGTCTTGCGTCACTGCTTCTGACCCAGGGCAGTGGACAAGATGCAGGGATGACCCGTCATCCAGGAGGTGCCAAGATAAGAGGGAGGGTAGAGGGGGGAGGGGAGTGGAGTGTTTTAGGGATGGAATGAGTGGGAATGGTTTTTATGCCTTTGTTTTTTTACTACCTCCCTTGTAAGGGGGAAAAGCCTTTGGTATATGCATGTATGTATGTAAGAAATTGCCCTTTGGTCCTGTGCAACTCTTTAAAGATTTGTCTAAACATACAAGGAAAAAACAATTTCCTTCATTTGAAACAAGAAAACGTGAATGAAAGTTAAAAAATATATATATTGGTCTGCACGTGGTCCCGGCTGCTTTTACGTGCATTTTTCCACGCGGCACCACGTGTTTCATCGCCACGTGCCACGTGCCACGTGCCACGTGCCACGTGCAAAGCATATGCTTCCACGCAGCAGTAGTTATCAGCAAACACATCCAAACACGTGCACGCGCGTGTATGCGCGCGTGCGTGCACGCTCGTGCAAAGATGACTATCCCGAGTTTTTCATGATTTGTAAGATTAGAAGAATATATACATCCTCAGTCTTCCCTATTTCTCTCTCCTGCCCTCCCTCCCTCCCTATTTTTACCTACACAACTCTTCCCTTCTCCCTCATCTTTGCCCTCTCCCTCCCTCTCCCTCCCTCTCTTTTTCATTCTTTCTCTCTATTCCTCCTATTCTTATCTTTATTTTTCTCTATCTCCTCATCCTCTTCTTCCTCTTATCCTTTTTCTCTCTTCCTCCTATTCTTCACTCTCTCTTTCTCTACCTCCTCATCCTCTTCTTCCTCTCATTCTTTTTTTCTTTTCCTCCTCTTCTTGTCTCCCTTTCTCTCTACCTCCTCATCCTCTTCTTCCTCTCATCCTTGTTCTCCTTCTCTTTCTTTCACTATTTTCCTCCGTCCCTATGTATCTCTATAGATAAGCACATAGGGGAAGGGTGACGCCTTAGACTGCAGCTAAGCGCCTCTTGATGTATGCTCCATTCTCATCATAATAACTTTGATAATTATCTTTTGTACGATAGTATATTTCTGACATATCATTCAGCTGGTTCATTTCTCCATCCAATTAGCAACGTAATCTCATAATTCCTCACCATTGTTACGTCAATAAAAAAATTAATTATAATCTTTCCTGCATTCACATTTTTCTGATTGTTTTCGTCATTTCATATTTTTAATTTCCTTCCTCGTTTCACGAAAATATAGTGAATCTGTCTTTGAAATTAAGTGTTTCGGAAATGTATTAGTTGCTACAAGAATGGAGGGAGGGAGAAATGTGGAGCTGAGGAAAAAAAAAGGGCGAAAAGTGAAAGGAAAGATAGTTTAGAGCGGTGTGGTCACGTGGTCTGGGCATATAAGAAGATAGAATATAGGAAGACCAGCGAATAGAGTTGGAAGAACAGAAATGAATGGAGTGAGCTTAAAAGAAGACCAAGAATGAGATGAATATACATATGAACGTATATATATGTGTGTATATACATACATGTATACATACATACATGCACACATGTGTACATATATATATATATATATATATATATATATATATATATATATATATATGTACATATACATATACATAATATATTTGCAGAAACCACAATGAAAAAAAAAACGGAATACTGAGCGTTTTCGTCTATTAAGACGTCTTCAAAAGCCTTCAGAAATGTAAATCTTTTCTACTTGATTATTGTAATGGTAAGATGAGAAGTGTAGGCTTAGCAAGAAGCTTGCTAACCCTAACTTTGTGGTTAATTTATCGGACAAACCTCTAAGTAGTTAGCTAAAGTGTGCTTTAGGCTATGGCCTCAGTTTTGCTGTTGATAACCAACATATTAATTTTGTTGATGTCGCCCAAGAATTTTGCAACTTGATTTTTTTTTTTTCAGAGTTTTTGTTTATGGTTTTTAACAGCTCCTAGTGTCTTAAATTGTCCTCAACGGTTTTTGTTGTCATATAAGGAATTAAAACGTGACAAAGATTTACATATCACTAGAGCTGACAAAAGTAATTGTTTTGTTATTATGAACAAAGCTGATTATATTGACAAAATGGAATTATTGTTAAATGATGAAGTCACTTATTCAAAACTCCATAAGAACCCATTAGAATCAATTAATGTAGTTTAATAAGAAAATTAAACATTATTTAAAAGGGCAAGATCAATTTATTAAGTATTTAACAGTTATGTCACCTTCCATTCCTTATTTGTGCAAGCTAGTTTAAACCCACATAATTTATCATCCAATCAGACAAATTTGATTAATTCTACTGTATATGTTTCATATAAATGATCGAAATTGTTTGTTAAACATTACTTGAAAGGTCAAAATCAACTTATCAAACATTTAACAGTTATGTCACCTTCCATTCCTTATTTGTGCAAGCTAGTTAAAACCCACAAAATGTATCATCCAATCAGACCAATCTGATCAATTCTACTGTCTCTGTTCCATATAAATTATCGAAATTGTTTGTTTCCATTTTGAGTCCACTGATTGGAGCTATTTCAGATTCGCACGTCAGGAACAACATCGATCTAATTAGTAAACTCAACGGTCTTGATTTTACTTTTGACTTTAAGGTAATTGGTTTTGACGCAGCTTCTTTATTTACCTGTGTTCCTGTTTCTGATCTCCTTTCTTTTCTTGAAGAAGAAATTAAGTCTCACACCTTGCCACTCTCTGTTGATTTCCTCATTAATCTAATTAAGCTCTTTGTTGTCGATTCTAAGTTTGTTTTTAATTGTGATTTTTATATTAGAAAATTTGTATGGCTATGGGGAACCCTTTGTCTCTCCTTCTAAGTAATCTATATATGGATTTTTTTCGAAAGGGAATTGTTATCTTACATATATGTGTACTCAATTTTTCAATACTGTTCAAAGAGTTAGTTTGCGTATAATCTTTACCTTTTCTATTTTCTTTTCATTCTTGTAATATATTTATATCCTTCTCACGTATATTTTTTTCGTTCATTGATAAGTACCTTTTAGTTCCCTTTCGCGCCTTGAATCTCTTCCTCTCTTCCTTCCTCTTTAATCCTCTCCTTCTCCCCTCTCCCCTCATTTATCAACAAATCTCTCTCTCTTTCCGCGTTATTAGCGCAATCCCTTTCGCATATTCATGTACTTACCTCCCCGCTCCTATCGACAGTCATCGCCTCTCCTTTTGTTCTTCTCTCCATCCGTCTGCTAATCTACATCCAGCTTCGTTATGGACCAAAAGGTCACCTGTCAGCAAGTACCTGGTGATTACCACCCACCCAAGCTATCCGTGCACATGGGAGGGGGGGGAAGGTGACGTTTTGGTAGCCTCTAGGCTTATAATGATAACGTTGTTCTTAATCTTGATATTACATACGAGAGGTGATTGCAAATCATGGGCCTCTGAGATGGACGTTGGATGGAATCATCTCCCCGTCTCCCTCTGTCAGCACCTTTTTCTTTCTCCTCTTCCTCCTCTTCTTCCTTTCCTCTTTTTCCTCCTCTTCGTTCTTCTTGACATCTTCTTCCTCGCCTTCCAGCCTAATAATTAAAACCAAATAGCTTTTAACTCTATTCAGATCTTAACATAATTTAACACCATATATATATATAACCATTACACTATTTGATAACTAATA
>NC_134783.1:64871487-64878987 GCF_046742065.1 Oratosquilla oratoria
CACACACACACACACAGAGAGAGAGAGAGAGAGAGAGAGAGAGAGAGAGAGAGAGAGAGAGAGAGAGAGAGAGAGAGAGAGAGAGAGAGAGAGAGAGAGAGAAACAAACAAACACACAGACACACACACGTGCGCGTACATTCACCATAGGCGAATGCAGGCTCATAACCATTCCCCTTGAGTTTCACCCTCACAAACACACACAACCATCATGACTGGCCTCCCTCCCTTCATCTCCCATCAGTTACTGTCACCCCTTTTCTCCCCCCTCCCTCATTCCCCCACCGCGCACTCAATCCCCCCACACCCTCCCCCACCTCCCCCGTTGCGCACTAATCCCCTTAATTAACTCCATACAGGACGTGCTGCCCCGTGGCCCTCCCCCGTAGGCACTTCAGCAACCCTGGGTGAATCCCCCCCCGCCCCCGGGCGTCCTGTCCGTGTCCCAACATAGTTAGCCCCGATAACTGGGTGCGTTATGTTCTCTGTAGACTTGATTTTGCTGAGGAGGTGACGCCAGTGGTTTGGTTGCTTCCGAAGCCGCCACAGTTTTACTCCGAACAAGAACCCCCCGAGTGGGTTCAAGGCCCTGTTTGTCGTTCGGGATTGAATCTGATCCTTTGAACTCACGAGAAGAGTCACATGAAGAATTGTCACCCCAGAACACACGCATGAAGAATCGTCACCCCATGAAATCCCTCCTGAAGAATTGTCACCCCAGAACACACACATGAAGAATCGTCACCCCATGAGATCCCACATGAAGAATTGTCACCCCAGAACACACACATGAAGAATCATCACCCCATGAGATCTCAAATGAAGAATTGTCACCCCAGAACGCCCACATGAAGAATCGTCACCCCATGAGATCCCACCTGAAGAATTGTCACCCCAGTACGCCGAATATCAACAGTGGAATAAAGATTAGGTTAAGTTAGGTTGAATGAGGGTTATGCTTATTGTCATCAACTTATACAACCGAAGAATCGTAAACCCAGGATGATGGCCCACATGAAGAATCGTAGCAGATCCCAGATGAAGAATTGTCACCCTGTCGAGGTCTGAGGAGACGATTCTTCATGTAATCCCACGAGAAAGGGGCTTGGCCTTGTATACCACAACAGTACTTCATATGTAAGTGAATCAATAATAATAATTGAAGCATTTACACTTTCTTGAGGAGGAGATGACACTACAATTCATTGTAATCGACTGAAAGTCACTCATAGGCCACTGAGGCGTTGATATTCAGTGACAAGTGTGTTAGAGGACAATGCAAATTCAATCATGCGACGATAGAAAAATTATATATATATATGATTAAGAAAATGGAAATTACTTACTGAAAGGGTGCACCTATTTGTAATAATAAAAAAAGAGTCAAAACGATGAAATTATAATGATCTGTACATTGAAAAACATAAGAATTACAAGCTCATGTGCATTATCATAGAAAATATCTTTCAGGTCGATCAGAACGCGATGCAAGATTTGTACGTATACTGAAACTCCCCACGATAAATATATTCATTTACTTCACTAAAGCCGCTCATTATATTTTGTAAATACAAGCTAAAACAACATATACGCTACCACTACAACTACCCTGTATCAGGTAGGCGTTAAAATCTCCACAATCTGCTCACTCAGCATCCAACGAATGAACACCACGATACTATCCACCCACACCCTACACCATATCTACTCCCCCTCCTCCTCCCCTCTGCCTCCCCCTCCTTCTCCTCCCTCCCCCTCCTCCTCCATATTTACTCATTCAGACAAGCACACACACACACACACACACACACACACACACACACACACACACACACACACACACACACACACACACACACACACACACACACACACACACACACACACACACACACACACACACACACACACACACACACACACACATGTACACGTGGACACACACACACAGGTGAACGTGCGGAAGAACATACGGATGCACGTGTGAACAAGAACAAAGACGTGCACGTGTACGTGTTCACACGGGGTACAATAGAGAAAGGGAGGCGGGAGTTTCAGACGGAGAACAATGGGAGAGAATGGAAAGAAAACGGTTCGCGGGGGAAGGAAGGAAACAAGGAAGGGGACGGGGGGAGGGGGGAGGGAGGGACGGGGGGACAGAAGGAGGAGGAGGAACAGACAGAGGGGAAGAAGTAGGTGAGGGGAAAAGAGGAGACGGAGAAGAAAGAACAGAAGAAGGATAAAGATAAGGAGGAGAGAAAGGAGAGAGATAAATAGAGAGAGACGAATAAAAGAGAAGTAAGAGGGATGAACGGGTAAAAAGTGGAGAGAGAGAAAGATAAAGAGAGCAAGTGAAGGAGGGGGAAGAAGGAAAGAGGAATGGAGGAAGAGAGGAAAAGAGAGGAGAGAGAGAAGAAAGGGAGAGAGGGTGAGATAGAGTGGAGGAGAGAGGGAAGGAGAGGAGAGAGGAGAAAGAGAGGGGAGAAAGGGAAAGAGGGAGAGAAGGAGATAGAGATAGAGAGGAAGAGGGAGAGAGGTAGTCAGAGAGAAGGGTAGAAGAGGAGAAAGGGAGAGGAGGAGGGAAGTGGGAAAGGGGAGAGAAGAGGAAAGGAGAGGAAAGAAAGGGAGGAAGAAGGGGAGGAGAGGGGAGAGGAGAGAGGGGAGATTGGGAGAGAGTATAAGGTACAAGGGAGAGGGGAAGAGGGGAGAAGGGAGGGGGGAGGTGGAGAGGGGGTAAGGAGAGAGGAGAGAGGGGAGAGGGGGACGGTCGAGGCACGGGAAACGGGAGTGAGAAAGGGGAGTGAGGGAGTGAATTAGAGGAGTAGAGTGGGGTAGTAGAAGGGGAAAATGTGGGAGATAAGAGGGTGAGGGAGGGAGTAGTGAGGGCGTAGGGGAGAGGGAGAGAAGGGTATGGGAGAGAGGAAGGGAGATAGGAAGAGGGAGGAGGAGAAGGGAGATAGGGAGAGAAGGGACGAGGGAATAGGGAGAGAAGAGACGAGGGAATAGGGATTTTTGTACAAGAAATTGAACACAAAGTAGGTGAAGGCTAGAGAGGTAGTGGAAGGAGAGGAAGAAGAGGAGGAGGAGAGAGAGGAAGTGAGATAGGAAGAGGGAGGAGGAGAAGGGAGATAGGGAGAGAAGGGACGAGGGAATAGGGAGAGAAGGGACGAGGGAATAGAGATTTTTGTATAAGAAATTCAACACAAAGTAGGTGAAAGCTAGAGAGGTAGTGGAAGGAGAGGAAGAAGAGGAGGAGGGGGTGGGAGAGAGGGAGGGAGGGCTGGCGATCGGGAACGAGAGTGGAGGTGGGAGAGGGGGGGGGCGGAGAAGAGATCAGAATCGTTAGAGTAGTGAAATGGGTGCCAGGTGGTAGTTATGTGTTAGGGGGCAGGCTGACGACGGGGAATTGGATGGAGAAAAGGAAGGAGATAGGGAGGGGTTGGTATGTATGTATATATATACATACATATATATATATATTTTTTTTTTTTTTTTTTTTTTTTGTGGGGTGAAATGTCACTCCCACGGGCTTTGTTTGACCCCATGATAGGTCGGTATAACAGCTCAGAGGAGGTCACACGGACGGCAGTGCGGGCGCGAAGGTCACGCCCATAGATAAAACTAACAATTTTCTTGATTTTTATATTGTATTACTGGATGGGCTGCCGTTGTGTGATTTGATCAAATTCAGGAACCATTTCACAATCAGCTTTCAATCTATAACGAATAACCCTTTCGTTCGGATTAAAGAAAATACTATTGATTTTCTTTTATGTAAAATGTAAATTGTAGAACAACACACTCAGAGTTACGGGTCCCGACTTAGATAAGAAAATTGTAAGAAAATAGGAGTCATCAGACACGATGAGAGGCTTAGCGCATTTGTTTCCATAGAAAGATAAAGACTTTCACAAGGATGTCATAATTCAAGAATGCGAGATTAAGAACTTCGAGAAAAAAATAAAATATAAAAAATTCAGGTGAAATAATCACAATTAAATCGTTGTAGAGATATTGGTGACAATTTAGAATGCAAAAGTAAGTTAGGAAGTAGAAAGAAGTGTAAGAAAAAGGTGAATGGGTAACTCAAGAAGATTACTAAAGCCTCAGTCACATCAAGCTGACGACCTGTTTCCGACCACCTCCTTCGACGGTGGCATTTCTATTTCTCTCGTTGACGTTAGCCCCAGGTGGCTATTTCACATTCATCTATTTCATGACGGAGAAGGGGAGATTCATTCCAATTGCATCATCGCCTTGAATTCTTTTCATAAACAGAGAAACAGGACAAAACAGCCTGGTGGCCGGTCGTAAGGTTGATGTGACTGGGCCTTGAGGCAGAAGATAGAGAGGAAGAAGACACTCAGAAATAGAGATAGAAGGGAGAGGAGTTTTGGAACTTGGAACGAACTTGGTGTACAAGAAACTTCACGAGACGGAATAAAAGAAGACCAGTATTTCCAAAGCCACCTACAATATAATGGTATCCAAGTCGGTGTGATTAAAATAATCCACACGGTTACAATGATTCTTTCCTTCCATCTACGTACATTTACGCAGAGGTGGGTGCGTTCCTTGGTGCGTTTCTAGTTGCGTTCCTCAGTGTGCCCCACTTTAGTTTGGCCGCGGTTAGCGCTCCCAAATTATTAAAGTAATATAGGTGCCGGTATAGTATGTGACCTACCTTTTGGATGAGGCCCACGAAAATTTTATTTGGTATAGTATGTGACTTACCGGGCTTTTATTTCGGTATGAACATCACTGTCGGTGTTACTGTCATTTTCTGTTATTATTATTAAATCATAAATGGTAATGTTATCATTATCATTATTATCAAAGCTTTATTATTCCTACTGTTATCTTTATTTTAGCTGATTTTTTAATGTTGATTTAGTATTCTTTATTACTGATTTATCTGTGTCTTCATCTATTCATATAGTCATTGGTTTTCAGTTAATTACTGTATTTGTTATCTGTCTAATCATGTATGAATATGTTGGCTTTTACTTGTTCATTACTTATTCGTTTTATTTATCTATTTCATTTCTGAATTTACATAATGATTTTCACATACTTGCTGATTTATTTACATATTCATTTATTTATATACATAATCATTTAAACATTTATATATATATTTCTTAAATGTTTATTTAATTACCTATTTATTCATATATTTATTTTTATTTATTTCTGTTTATTAGATTATCTTATTTCTTACTTCAACTCACAATTGTAGACGTTAAGGCTATTAGTGGTAGGCTACCAGCAAGTTTCTCCATTTGGCTATATCTTGGCTCTATCTCTATCTTGGCTCCATCTCTATCTTGGCTCTATCTCTATCTTGGCTCTATCTCTATCTTGGCTCTATCTCTATCTTGGCTCTATCTCTATCTTGGCTCTATCTCTATCTTGGCTCTATCTCTATCTTGGCTCTATCTCTATCTTGGCTCTATCTCTATCTTGGCTCTATCTCTATCTTGGCTCCCTCTCTATCTTGGCTCCCTCTCTATCTTGGCTCTATCTCTATCTTGGCTCCCTCTCTATCTTGGCTCTATCTCTATCTTGGCTCCATCTCTATCTTGGCTCTATCTCTATCTTGGCTCTATCTCTATCTTGGCTCTATCTCTATCTTGGCTCTATCTCTATCTTGGCTCTATCTCTATCTTGGCTCTATCTCTATCTTGGCTCTATCTCTATCTTGGCTCCATCTCTATCTTGGCTCTATCTCTATCTTGGCTCTATCTCTATCTTGGCTCTATCTCTATCTTGGCTCTATCTCTATCTTGGCTCTATCTCTATCTTGGCTCTATCTCTATCTTGGCTCTATCTCTATCTTGGCTCTATCTCTATCTTGGCTCTATCTCTATCTTGGCTCTATCTCTATCTTGGCTCTATCTCTATCTTGGCTCTATCTCTATCTTCCTCTCTCCAATTGGGCAAGTCATGTCTACTTAGGGTTTCCTCAACCCTTCATCTATACATCTATTATATTTTCATTTATTTAATTATGTTTATCTATTCACTTAACCATTTACGTATTTGTATACATACTGACTTTTGCCTTTGTGAACTTCCTTCTCTGTTATTTATTTATTCATTTATTCATTTATTTATTTATTTATTTATTCATTTATTTATTTATTTATTTATTTATTTATTTATTTATTTATTCATTTACTTGTTTATTTATTTATTTATTTACTTATTCATTCATTTATTCATTTACTTATTCCTTTATTCCTTTATTCCTTTATTCTTTTATTCATTTATTCACTTATTCACTTATTCATTTATTCATTTATTCATTTATTCATTTATTCATTTATTCATTTATTCATTTATTCATTTATTCATTTATTCATTTATTCATTTATTCATTTATTCATTTATTCATTTATTCATTTATTAATTTATTCATTTATTTATTTATTCATTCATTTATTCATTCATTCATTCATTCACTCACTCACCCGTTTCCTTTCTTTTCTCTTATATTTTTGTATGACTCTGGCGCGAAATAAGGTAAAGCTGGTTCACTTAATACTCTTCTCCCGGGACAATTGAGGACGGCCCTGAGGCTTTGAAAGTAAATTCTTTGAGGTAGAAAAGGTGAAGGCAGGTCCTTTCACTCAGCCCTGAATACAAGATTCTCCCACGGCCAGACGTGAAAGAGGTTCTCCTTGGAATATACAAAGAGTCTTATTTTCGCGTTTTTGGCATCTGGTGAGTTGCCTTACAGCGTTCAGCTCAATGGGTCTCTTCTTTTGGTCTTCTTCTTCTTCTTCTTCTTCTTCTTCTTCTTCTTCTTCTTCTTCTTCTTCTTCTTCTTCTTCTTCTTCTTCTTCTTCGCGTTCTTCTTCTTCTTCTTCTTCTTCTTCGCGTTCTTCTTCTTCTTCTTCTTCTTCTTCGCGTTCTTCTTCTTCTTCGCGTTCTTCGCGTTCTTCTTCGCGTTCTTCTTCTTCTTCTTCTTCTTCTTCTTCTTCTTCTTCTTCGCGTTCTTCTTCTTCTTCTTCGCGTTCTTCTTCTTCTTCTTCTTCTTCTTCTTCTTCTTCTTCTTCAGTTCTTCTTCTTCGCGTTCTTCTTCGCGTTCTTCGCGTTCTTCTTCTTCTTCGCGTTCTTCGCGTTCTTCGCGTTCTTCGCGTTCTTCTTCTTCGCGTTCTTCTTCTTTGCGTTCTTCTTCTTCGCGTTCTTTTTCTTCTTCTTCGTAGCGTTCTTCTTCTTCTTCTTCTTCTTCTTCTTCTTCTTCTTCTTCTTCTTCTTCTTCTTCTTCTTCTTCTTCTTCTTCTTCTTCTTCTTCTTCTTCTTCTTCTTCTTCTTCTTCTTCATTCCTCTTCTTCTTCTTCTTCTTCTTCTTCTTCTTCTTCTTCTTCTTCTTCTTCTTCTTCTTCTTCCCCTCCTCCTCCTCCTCCTTCTCTCCTCCTCCTTCTCTTCGGTTACTCTTTATTTGGTTTGTTTGGCATTTTCTACGGATTTTGAATTAAAGTATCTTGTTATGAA
>NC_134783.1:64881487-64888987 GCF_046742065.1 Oratosquilla oratoria
AATCAAATATTCTTTTTTCTTCCTCAAATAAAGAAGAGCATCTACAAATCTGTGATAAAATGTCCCTCGGAAATCTTATTTGATGGGACTTTTTCATTATCATCATGTTGCCTCTGAATGTAAAACAGGTGTCACCATTCATAGTTACTTCGGTCATCTCATAGCTCACACTACAGAATCGAACGATGAATTCAGAAATATGTAGGAGGTTGATTAACCGGTTGTGGGAATGGAGATAGGAGATAGAGTTGATGGAAGAGTATTGGGAAAGAATGGATGAAGAAAGATGAGTAAAAGAGGTGTGGAAGGCAGAGATGGATTGAGTGGACATAATGGGACGGCCGAGGATGAGGTGGATGGATGGGGTGAAAGCCGGGGCGTTGGGCAAGAGAAGGATGTCTGTTGAGCAATAAAGGGAGAAGGCAGGAGATATGGGTGAGTGGAGAATGGGTGTGTATAGACGATACTGTGATGCGAGAAGAGGAGAGAGTTATGGAGTGGTTATGTGTGAACAATATTTCGACCCAGCCCGAAGAGATTTCTCCCTGTCTTCTACTTCTCTGCATGAGGGGACGGAGAGGGGGTTAGGGGTCGCCGATTAAGTAAAGCGGCCTTGCTGTGGATGTGCTGTGTATTGATGCATTGCTTCTGATCCAGGGCAGTGGGAGGGATACAGGTATGACCCGTCATCCATGAGGAGCTAAGATAAGGAGGAGGTAAGGTTGGTGGGTGGGAGTGGGTATATGCCTTTTGATCTTGGCTACCTCCCTGGTAAGGGGGAAAAAGCCCTTGGTATATAGATTGATTGAATATTGTATCACCAGCTAATTGTATTCATAGCGGGCTATGCTTAAAATGAAACCTTGATCAATCAAGTTCCCTATTAGTCCAAAGGTCGTCCCTTGGGTGAATAAAACAGTTTGGAATTAGCAATAATGAAAACATAAATGTGCCTCCGTGTTGAAGGACGTCAGGGATGCTTACCCTGTGGGGGCTGCCACGCGCCCCGCCGTGGGCTGTCTCGCGCCCTGTGGCGGCTTTCACGAGCCCCGAAGCGGCTGTCAGGCACCCCGAAGTGGCTGTCGGCCCCCATGCCGTGACGCCGTGCAAGATGACGGGCTAGTCTCGGTCACTGCAGAGGCTGTCACGGACCTGAAGTCGGGAAGTTACATGGCGCATGGGTATGTTACATGATGCATAGGTATGTTACATGCAGCGTTGGTGTGTTACGTGGTACATGAGTGTGTTATATACTACGTGAATGTGTTAAGTGTTATATATGTGTATTAGAGGCTACTTAGACGTGTTACATGATATATGTGTGCACTATTATCATCATTTCCTACGTCAACAGTCTTAAGTTGTCTAAATTGGCAGTTGGTGAGGCAGGCCACTAGGTCTGTGTTAATGGACAAGGAGGTCCTGTCATGTTACACTCATACAGGATGCGTGAATGGGTCTGCATTTGACCACACGGACAAAGATCCGAGTCAGAGATTTCCCATTGTTTCGTGCTTGCTGCAAAACGGCCAGTATCCGCGTGTGGCCTATTTAGCTGTTCTCAAGGTTTTCTGGGAAGGTTGGTGCCTGGAGGATGAGGTGGCCAAGCGTGCGTATACGACTTTAGCCTCTCAGGTACCACTGGATCTGAAGATTCTTCTGCTACCAGGTTTTCCATAAATGGGCGCAGAGGTTTCCCTCACTTTAAGGCTACGGACGCACGTCCTTCCTCAACCGACATTCCCCTCTTCCCCAAAGCCCCCTTCACCCCATCCATCCATCTCATCCTAGGACGTCCCCTCATGTTCACTCCCTCCACATCTGCCTTCCATACCTCCTTTACTAGTCTTTCTTCACTCATTCTTTCCATGTGTCCAAACCATCCTAATACTCTTTCATCCACCCTGCTGCGGCTGTTTAGCCGTTTTTATAGAACACACTACTTTTAATGGAATTGCGCGCATTAGTTACTTTACCGCTAATGCGCGCAATTCCATTAAAAGTAGTGTGTTATATAAAAACGGCTAAACAGCCGCAGCGGTTGAGCGGTTAAACAGCCTCTCGTGCGTTTCATCCTTAAGTCTAGCTGGGACCTCTTTCTCCGTGAGAACATCAGGCTAAAGATGGTTTGGCTTACTAGCTTTTTTGGTGGAATCGTTAACAGATGTCATTACGACGAGCCTGGGTATGTTACATACTACGTGGGTATGTTACGTGCTACAGTAGTGTGTTACGTGATACGTGAGTGTGTTACACACTCCTTGGATGTGCTACGTAGGAATGCTACACGTTACTTAGGAGAAGTGATTTGTCCAATGAACTTTGTCAGGATCTAATGTGTATTGAATTTCATGTTGACTTTTGTCTTAGCATCATATGTAAGGATTTCATCTAAGAGTAGCTACTATCTACTTAAAAGTGAAGAGGGAGTGGAAGGGGGGGAGGGGGAAGGGGGAGGGGGAAGGGAAGGGGGAGGGGGGGGGGAGGGGGAGGGGGGAAGGGGGAGGGGGAGGGGTAGGGGGAAGAGGGGGAGGGGTAGGGGGAAGAGGGGGAGGGGGAGGGGTAGGGGGAAGAGGGGGAAGGGGGGAAGGGGAAGGGGGAAGGGGGAAGAGGGGAGGGGGGAAGAGGGGGGAAGAGGGGGAAGAGGGGGAAGAAGGGGAGGGGGGAAGAGGGGGAAGGGGGAAGAGGGGGAGGGGGGAAGAGGGGGAAGAGGGGGAGGGGGGGAAGAGGGGGAAGGGGGAAGAGGGGGAGGGGGGAAGAGGGGGAGGGGGGGAAGAGGGGGAGAGGGGGAAGGGGGGAGCCCTCCACCCATTATTTGAAGAGGAATATGGTAAAAGATCTATCGCCAGGCGAGCAGATGAATCATCGCCAAGCAATCTATCGCCTGGCGATCCGTGGCCAGGTAATTCATAGACAGGTTAACCATCTCTGGGGGAATAAACGAGACATTCCCAGGCGATATATCGCCAGGAGAACTTTCGTCAGGTGATCGTCGTCTTCTTCGTCATGATCGTCGTCGTCGTCGTCGTCGTCGTCATCGCAATCAATTTCCTTATCGTCATTATCATCGTTATCGTCATCACATTTGTACTCGTTATCCTGATCATCGCCGATATTTTCAGTTATCGTATTAGTTAGCACTGCTATCATCATTATCATCGTAATCATTATAATCACCGTAGCCATCGTAACCATCATCGCCATCACCATCACCATCACCATCACCATCACCACCACCATCACCATCACCATCACCATCACCATCACCATCATCATCACTACCATCGCCATCACTACCATCACTATCACCATTATCATCACCATCACCATCACCACCATCATCATCACCATCGCCATCACCTTAACCATCTCCATCACCATCACCATTACCACCACCACCATCACCATCACCATCACCATCACCATCACCATCACCATCTCCATTACCATCACCATCACCATCATCATCACCATCACCATCATCATCATCATCATCACCATCACCACCTTACCTTCATCCTAATCCTCATCCTAGTTCCCATCCTCACACTCACACGTCATCGTACCAACAAGCGGCCAAACCGAATCATTGTCTGTCAACAATTTGACCAGTCAACATCTCCTGAAGATGGCAAATTAAGGCCAAAAGACGTCTAGAGGAAAATACCATGGAGTTCAGTACTCTACTAGGAAATCTGCATCCAGACGACCACACATTGGTGCGCAACATAGAAAAGAAATTCTATAAACAGAATAATGCTATCGCAGCTGTTGACTTTAACAACGCAGGCATAATTAATGGCCTACTTGCAAGATACATACACAAACGCATATGAATATATATATATATACATATATATATATATATATATATATATAAGGGGAGAAGCGTAAACACCAGGCTCAAAGTGGGGGGTTAATGCCAGACGTTTTGGTTCTAGTCCTAGGGCCGTCTTCAGGGTTGTGATGAGGTACGGTGATCAACGAGCCTATTATATTGGCCGTGGTAGCAACTGGGAGAGGTTTACCAAGCTGCCGAAGCTACCCGAGCTCCCCCTCCCTCCTCCTCCAGTTCCTACGAGAACCAGACCACTGGTCATAACCTTACATAGACAATTGTACACAATGGATCTTACACACATTCTTAAACTTCACAAAATATAAATACAATAAGATGAAATAGATAAAATACACACTTGTACGACAACTAAAAAGATACAAACTATGGCAGTGAGTACCAAACAAATGGTCACAATCGTGTACAGACAATTGTTCACAAGCATCTTCATATACATTCTTAAATTCATAAAGAAATAAAATAAAATATGTACAAAATAAATACAAAAAAATGCCCATCCGATAACAGAAAGAAATAAAACCTGCCACGTTCACATACAATATATGTACAAATATCTATATGTATATATAAATATATATGTATGTGCGTGTATATATATATATATATATATATATATATGTATATATATATATACAATACGCGATAACTACTACTAATTGCAAAGCTAATCTGAGCTGTAAAGGAATTCACAGTCCGCTGTGTGATTTGCTCCACCAGAGCCACAAAGAATTTGGGGACTATTTTTTTGATAGGGCACACACTCCCGGCGCGAGGGTAGCGAGAGTCCCCGCCGGCGGCGCCACGGAAGCACCTGCGACCCTCCGGAGGGCGTCAAGTGCCCGAGGGATCGCCTCGCTCGGCAGCTCTCCCAAGGGCTAGAGAGACGCCCAATCAAGAGGACCCTGAGGGCACAGGGTCGGGCTCACCTCGCCAAGGGCTCCATCGAAATCAGGGCTTTTTTCATGGAGACTGCCAGCGTAGAGAGACGCATAGTTCGTCTCTGATGGACCGTTTGCGCTCCCCCAACATCGTCGCTGGGTCACAAGGATACTCGCTGCCTTTCTGAAGTATCCCTTTCTATCTTTCTCTCTCTTCTCTTCTCTCTCTATCTCTCTCTCTCTCTCTCTCTCTCTCTCTCTCTCTCTCTCTCTCTCTTTTCTCTTCTTTCTTTCTTCTACTTCCTCTTCATCTTTGTCTTCTTTCTGGTCGCCAGCCCCTAGACGACGCGGTGTCTGAGTGACCTTTCTCTCTTTCTTCTTTCTATCTTTCTTCTTTTTCCCTTTCTTTTTCTTTTCACTTTCTTTTTCTGTCCTATCTTTCTTTCTGGTCTTTTCTTTCTTTTTCTTCTCCCGACGAAGGCAACGAGTTTCCAACAAGTAACCAGGAGAAAGTGACCTCACCGGTCCCGAAGTATGGCGCCCGTACTTTTTGGGCTTTTATCGCGCAGTGGGCTCTGCGCAACATAAACAGGCTTCTACAGGAGAAATTGGACCACCCTCATGAATTGGGTTCTTTCAAAGGGCTTCTTGTTCCGACGGATCACCCGATCCATGGAACTGATCAAGAGTGTGTGCCCCCTCAGCTGAATAAAATTGCCTGGCCACGGCGGTACTTGTGACTCGTGAGTGTCTGTAGCGGATGGTGAACTGGTTGGTCATCTTCCTTGTCAACTTGCATTCAGCCAGAAGAAACAAAACGTTCCTCAGGAGAGTCTTCAGTTCGAGGCTCTACTTTTAGATGAAGAAGGTTCTCAGAGAGAGAATGGGTTCCCTCAGCACATTCCTTCACACTGAAGACCCTTGTGGAGACAGACAGCGATAAAAAAAGCAGTGGTAAAAAATGTATATATATATGAAAAAAAAATAATGATAATAATAATAGCAATAACAATATTGAGAAGAAGAAGAAGAATGGGAAATAGAATAAACAAATAAATAAATAAAATGATAATGATAATGATGATAATGATGATGTCATCATCATAATCTTCCTCCTCCTCCTCCTCCTCCTCCTCCTCCTCCTCCTCCTCCTCCTCCTCCTCATCCTCCTCCTCCTCATCATCATCATCATCATCATCATCATCATCATCATCATCATCGTCATCGTCGTCATCATCATCATCATCATCATCATCATCATCATCATCATCATCATCATCATCATCATCATCATCATCATCATCATCATCATCATCATCATCCATGAGACACCAGAAATGCATTTACCAAATGGTTTCAGTACACGCTGCTATTACTCTCAGTGGTCAACAAAGATGATGCTGGCAGTGTATGCTCACACTTCCGAATCAATATATTTGCACATTTGATTGCATTTGACTCACGAGGCGAGTTTTACTCGACAAAAGAAATTCAACATTTCACCCTCTTGATGGCAAACGCCGTGAACTATATCTAAATTTCTGTTTAATCCTCTATGTACCAGAGAAGAAATGTTCTTGTTATTTCATTCTGGCTAATATCAGACGATTTTATTCAAGCGCGAGACACGCCTCTGACGAATGGGTTAAAGTTGAATTATTCTCTTTAGGTAATGAGGAGATATGGATCAATGTATAACCTCGCGTGGCTCATTAGGCAGCTAAGGCTACCCTTGTGGAGCTCCTACCTTGCTTTATTCCATAATTCGCTTGAATCTCCTTCCTACTCAAACCTCCTTTCCCACCTTCCTCCTCCAACAACGAGTCAGGTGAAACCGTACCACTACCCCAATCTCCTTATCTAACTCTCTTTTAAGAGAGGAATTTGGTTTCCAAATCATAACCACTTCGGTCCATAACGTCTCAATATCACAGCAGCTTGGGAATACTATCCTTTCAAGTTTACTCTCATTCTACTAACTGATCCACACCTTACATCAGACGTCACAAACCCAAAAATTATTATCGACGTCGACGTGATATCGTCCTCTAGGATAGAAACACTGGTGAATTGTCGACGACGAGATACAGTTGCTACACGTCGTGATCCTGCATGACATCTCCAAATTCCATGAACACCCTTACTTTCGTCTGGAGGTGCAGCCCCGGTGGACTGGGGTTCGGTCTCCCAACTGGAGCCAATCTTTCTTTGTTAGCTTCAACTACCTTTCCTCCATTTTCTTTACATAATGAGAGCTGGCAACCGGAGATTTCTCTCCTACCTCTACCAACCGATGACATAGTAAGAGGTGGTTTACAAGGTCTAACGACAGACACGTGTTTGAAGTGATGTGTGAACGTGTGAACGGGGTATTTGGGGTTAACCAACGTGTTCGACAACCAAATACCCCGTTCACACGTTCACACATCACTTTAAACACGTGTCTGTCGAACCGCGTTCGACGGACCGTTCGCCCATGTAAACCCCCTCTAAAGCGAGCCCTACACGTTAAGTATTATTGCTCAATATTCCGTATTGTACAATATTATTGACGGTGTAGGGATGGTATTGAAGAGGCACCCATTTTTGGCCTGTACATTTGATGTCTTCAATATATTGTCATTTCTCAAATCCCATCCCTACACCGTTAATAATATTGTACAAGACGGAATATTGCGCAATAATATTGATCGTGTAGGCCCCGCTTAAGAGAACCACACTGTTTCAACAAGGCAATAGTATAATCCAACATTTCCCCCAAGA
>NC_134783.1:64896487-64921487 GCF_046742065.1 Oratosquilla oratoria
TTTCATTATCATAATCTTTGGTCACTTTCACCATCTGGCCTAAATAATTATACTCTTCAAGTTCAAGCCTCTCACCATCTATTATAATCTCTTTACTTTGAACTTTCGTGTTGAAAAATACTTTGGTGTTACTCTTATTCATTTTCAAGCCTATTTTGATACTTTCCTTGTTCAGATCACTTGGCATATCTTGAAAATCTTCTGCTTTTTCTGAAATAAGAATAATGTCATCCGCAATTCTTAGGTGGTTCAAATTATTTGCCATTAATCTTCAAACCTTTCTCTTCCCAACTCCACTTTCTGAAATTCTCTTCCAAGCAAGCTGCAAGTAACTTGGGTGAAATCGTATCTCTTTGCCGTACTCCTTTCTCGATTTTGATCTTTTCTGTTTCTTTATGTAGTCCAATTACAGCGGTACCTTTCGCATACATCCTTTCTAGATCCTTCACGATCTGTTCCTTTGTTCCCTGTTTGCATAGCGAGTTTAGTATTACTATTTGTTCTACCGAGTCAAAGGCCTTCTCATAATCTACAAAAACTAAGCATAGAGGTATATTGTACTCTGTCGTTTTCTCGATTAGTTGGTTCATCGCCTGCACGTGATCTAGAGTCGAATACCCGCTTCTAAAGCCTGACTGTTCTCTCGGTTAGTTTCCATCTAAAACTTGACTACGTCTATTTGTAAGGATCTTGGAGAATACTTTATGTACATTTGATAGCAAGTTAATCGGTCGGTATCTACCAAGGTCCTTCTGGTCTTCTTTTTTATGAAGAAAAATCACTATAGCATTACACCAGGATTCAGGAACTCTTGTTTTGACGTATGCATTGGGTGTACAACTGAGAACTTAATATGAACTTCTTTCCTTGCGTCTTTCAAAAGATCTATTGATATACCATCTTCCCCAGGTGCTTTTCCCAGTTTCATATTTTAGAGCAAATTCTACTTCTTTGTAATCTCTGGTACACTACTAAGGTCCACAGATGAATTTACTGACTCAACTACGGTCTTCGAGTAAAACTCTTGGAAAAATTCTTCTCTTTTTACCATTCTGTGTCTGCGTTTAATGATCCTCATTTCTATCTTACAAACGCACCATTTGCTGTCTGCGCTCGGCCCCTTTAATACTTTTACCCCTCCGAATAGTTTCCTCTATGTCATCCATGTTTCTCTTTCTTTTTTCTGATTTTTTTTTTTTTTAAGCTTTAGTTCTACTCTATTTCGTCTTTCCTGCTTTTAATCTGCATGGTCCCTCTCCTTTTGATTGGGTCATTTGTAGCTTTGGAGTATTGGTTTTCTCTAATTTTTTGTACTTTCCATTTTCTCTGCCGATTCCCTAATGATATTCACTAAATTCAAATTTATATCTTCGACGGTGTCCTCGTTAGTTCTTAGAACTAGCAATCTATCTTTAATTTCTGACTGAAATTTCTTATCCTTGACCTTTGCAAGGCTTACTTTCTTTATTAAAACTAGTTTATTTCTCTCGGCTCGGAAAGTTAATGTAGCAGTACGGCCTACCATTCTATTATCACTAGCTATGTTGACTTTATTTATGACCATAACTTTGTTAACGCTTTCTCTTCTCTCCTAATAGGAAACCTACTTTTTTTTTCTTTTCTTTTTTTCATTTGGACTTCTCCAAGTCCATTTACAACCTACGCGCTTTAGGAGGAAAGTGTTAATTATCCTCATGTTGTAGTTATCTCCAAAACTGACTAACATCTCGCCTCTCATTTCTTTCACCTGCTCCAAACTTCCCAATGCATGACTCTTCTCCCATTTTCTTCCCCACTTTAGCATTAAAGTCGCCTATTACCAATTTGTACTTACTTTTTTCTTGATCCATTACCTGACTTAAATCATCATAGGACTCAATTTCATCCCCTGAACTCTGTGAAGTTGGTGCATAAACCTGAACTATTTTTAGAGTGTACCTTTTACACAGCCTAATCATAATCCAAGCTACCCTGTCTGATAAACTACTAAACTTCTCTAGGTTTATCAGGAATCCTACTCCATTTGTCTCGGTTTATCAAGAATCTTACTCCACTAGATCTTTCTTTGTCCTTATCTCTATAGTAGAATAGGTGGTGATCATCTTGTAATTGTATTATCTTTTCTTCCGCTCTTCGAATTTCGTTCAGTCCTACAATGTCCCAATTGTTGTCTAGATATTCATTAAAATTTCTAGCCTGTGGTACTCTGAGGGGGCTCTTACGTTGTAAGTATAAATCTTCATTTTCTTCATGTTGTTTAATGTCCTAGACTTGGATCTTCTTGGACAGTGCTTACTCACATTCGGTGGAACACTGCCCGTAAGCACACAAGGCAATGCGGTTGGACCTTTAGGAGACGATGACCCAACACGAGTGCCCGGTTTTGTTATAGTTGCGCTTTTCATTACTCTATGAAGAGATTTTGGCAGTAATCTTACCTCCATGCTAACTGGTTTCTGGTGAGATATTTCTCTGGTGTCACCTTGTTCATTATATTCGGTGAAGCCCTATATATCTATAGGGTACCCAATGGTCCACGCCGTCATTATGACTGTACTCCATCAGGGACGTGCCAGTTAGCAGTGGGTCCTACGACTGTGTGTGTGAGCTGCTCTTTGATCTTTCTTACTAAACCTGTTCGATATGGGTGACCCTGCAGATATTTCCTCTCTATCGACATAGCTTTTGTAATCATTAAGATTCTCAAGCCTATCCACCACGTCAAGGTGTCAACTCTTTAATAGGATGTATATATATGTATGCATATATATATATATATATATATATATATATATATATATATATATATATATATATATATATATATATATATATATATATATATATATATATATATATATATATATATATCTATATGGGGAGGGCAAGAAGGACTTTACTTCTCCGAGCCGGGTCTGACGCAACACAGCGGTAGTAGTTATAATTCTGGCGATAGTACATGTGTGCATATAATGTACATATAAATGCATGCAAGATACACATAAATGCGGGCGATATATGCAGATACGCGCACGCACGCAATGTATATAAACAAGGCTTATTCATTTTCCTCTGTAATAGATTTCTTTTTGATGTTCTAAAAACTGCCCATATATTGTACATGACTTTTGACACGAACAATATTTAAAGTTATTCTGTGTTCCAGGTCTTGTTCTTTTTATATGTAGGTACGCAGTATTCTTTTATGTTCGAGGAAACTTTAAAAATATAATATTCATAATATCAATTTTATCAAACTATCTTAACCTTGCAATTCTAATATTAAAAAAGGGTTGTTTTCAATGAAAGTATATTTGACTTGTTATTTTCACTATTATTGACATTGACGGTGAAAGTAAAATTTGAAATCGTGTATATGTAGAACCTCGGTTCTTGAACGTCTCACAAGTCGAATAAATTGGTTCTGTGCCAAAAAAAAATCGAGATTGTATTGCCCCGGTAATCGACCAAAATATCGGTTTTCGGCCAACCTGAACAAAGAAAAGTGGAAAACTAGGTGGATTCAAATTTCTGTGGAAACCATATCACCCTGATAAAGCTGAATTCAGCAGATCAGCGAACTTGTTTCAGTCTTCAACTAAATTGGTTCGGGAATATTTTTAGAACTAATTGTGGACGAGAACCGAGGTTCTATTATAATTTATTCTTTTGTGGGCGTCAGTAACAATCACTTTTTCTTTTTCAGAAGAAACGGACCATATCTGGTACCGGTAATTCAAACTCACGCCAGTCCTCGAGTGCTAAAAGACATGGAGCATCAGAACGCCTCACAGATAGAAAGAACAAGGAAAAGCTCACAGAATGCTCATCTGCTGTACCCCAAAATAAGAAACCCCCTGATGTTAATAGAAAGGAAAGAATTGACAATACTCGTGAGTCTTGCCAGGATAAATTAGAAAATGATACTGAATCAATTCAGAGTCCTCAAAAGAATGGTGCTGGTTTTGACTCGGGCGCAATACGTGCAGAAGACAAGCTCAACATTACAGACTCGTTGATTTGTAAAACAAGGCAAAATGAGTATTTGTCCACGTGTGAGGTAAGGCAATGCAATGATTCGTGCCTTAATGTGTCTCTCATGTCCCCTAGTAAGGCAAAATTGACTAAGAATATAACTGAAGCAACGTTGGTTGAAGATAGACCCACTTGTCTATCAACGGTAAGTGAGAATAGCTCTACTTGTGAAACTAAGTTGAATGAGGATGTATCTATCATTGGAGCGAGCCTGAGATCGGGTCTTTCCAATTGTGAAACAAGATTGAGCAAGGAACCATTCACTTATGCAGCAAAGTTACGGCAAGATTTTCCAACTAGTACAGCAAAACAGAGTAAAGATGTGCCCATTTATGCAAAAAATTTGAACAATGATCTATCCACTTTCCCACCAATACTGGGGGGCAAAGTTTCGCCCATTTCTGGAGCAAAGACGAACAAGGATTCGTCTATACATAGCGCGAATCTGAACAAGGGCTGTTCCACTCTTACATCAAAGATGAACAAAAATCCTTCTAATAAAGCAAAACGAAGCAAGGATTTGTCTCCTTGTAAAACAAAAATGAACAAGGATTCGTCTCCTCGTAAAGTAAAGCCAGGCAAGGATTCGTCCCCTCGTAAAGCAAATATGAACAAAAACTCCTCTCCTCATGAAGCACAGTTAAAGGAAGATTTGTCCCCTCACAAAACACAGTTGAATAAGAATTCGTCTTCTCATAAAGAAAATCTGGACAAGGATACATCCTGTAGAGCAAAGTTGAGTAAAGCCTCATCTTGTGAGGTGAAGTTAAGAAATAATACTTCCCATAAAGAAAAGACGAGCAAAAATTTATCTCCTCGTAAAGTGGAGCCGATCAAAGATTTATCTTCAAGTGAAACTAAGCTGACTAAGGGCTTTCCAACTTCTGCAACACAACTGATAAAGGGTATGCCCTCATATGCGGCCACAATGAGCCAGTATTTGCCAGCTGATGAAGCGAAGCCCGGTGAAAATTTGACCACTAGTGAATCACAGTTAAGCAAAGATTTGCCGACGTGTGAAGCACAGCAAATCAAGGATCCAACTTTTGAAGCAAAGCGGTGCAAGGATTCATCATATGCAGCAAAGTTGAGCAAGAATTTGCTCACGCGTAGAGAAAACCAGACGGAAGATTCATCATATGTAGCAAATTCGAACAAAGATTTTGTCAAGCGGGAAGAAAAACAGAGTGAGAATTCATGCACTTATACACAAAAGAATAAAAATTCATCCACTTGTGCAGAAAAAGTAAGCAAGTTGTCCTCGCACAAACCAATGGAGGGAGAAAAACGGCTCATTTATGAAGGAGAGCTGAGAAATAACTTGCCTACTTGTGAAGTGGACCATATTAAAGATTCGTACACGTATGTAGCAAAGTTGACCAGGAATTCAACCATATCCGAGCAAAGTATGAGTAATCCTTCCACATGTAAAGCAAAACCTAGCAAGGATTTGTCCACATCTGAAGTAAACCTTAATAAAGATTCGTCCATTTCTAAAGTAAAGGTTAACAAGGATTCGTCTACTTGTGAAATGGAATGTGCATGGGATTTGCCGTCTTGTAAAGTAGAAGTTGATAGGAATAATCCTTCTGTAGTGGAAGAATTTCCATCGCTGCAACATGAACAGCGTAATCACCGGCATAGGCAGCAAAAACCCCAAGAGGAGCTCCAACAGCAAGAGCACCAGCAGCAGCAGCAGAGACGAGGTCAACAGCAGCAGCAAGATGTTCAGGAGCAACAACAGAATCAACATGATCAACAAATGGATCAACGAGAAGAGGAGAATGTGGAGCAGGAACCACGGGATATGAGTCAGCAGCCGCAGGATGTGAATCAGCAGTGGCAAGATGTGAAGAAGAAGTCGCGAGATGAGAAGCAGCAGTCGCGAAATGGAAAGCAGCAGTCGCGAGATGGGAAGGAGCAGTCGCGAGATGGGAAGGAGCAGTCGCGAGATGGGAAGCAGCAGTCGCGAGATGGGAAGCAGCAGTCGCGAGATGGAAAGCAGCAGTCGCGAGATGGAAAGCAGCAGTCGCGAAATGAGAAACAGCAGTCGCGAAGTGGGAAACGGCAGTCGCGAGATGAAAAGCAGCAGTCGCGAAGTGGGAAGCAGCAGTCGCGAGATGGAAAGCAGCAGTCGCGAAGTGGGAAGCAGCAGTCGCGAGATGTGAAGGAGCAGTCGCAAAATGGGAAGAAGCAGTCGCGAGATGTGAAGGACCAGTGGCGAGATGTGGAGGAGCAGTCGAGGGATGTGAAGCAGCAGTCGCGAAATGGGAAGCAGCAGTCGAGAGATGTGAAGGAGCAGTGGCGAGATGTAAAGCAGCAGTCGCGAGATGTGAAGGAGCAGTGGCGAGATGAGAAGGAGCAGTGGCGAGATGTGAAGGGGCAGTGGCGAGATGTGAAGGAGCAGTCGCGAAATGGGAAGCAGCAGTCGAGGGATGTGAATCAGCAGTGGCGAGATGTGAAGGAGCAGTCACGAAATGGGAAGCAGCAGTCGAGGGATGTGAATCAGCAGTGGCGAGATGTGAATCAGCAGTGGCGAGATGTGAAGGAGCAGTCGAGGGATGTGAAGGAGCAGTCGAGGGATGTGAAGGAGCAGTCGCGAGATGTGAGGCAGCAGTCACGTGATGTGAAGGAGCAGTGGCGAGATGTGAAGGAGCAGTCGAGGGATGTGAAGGAGCAGTCGAGGGATGTGAAGGAGCAGTCGAGGGATGTGAAGGAGCAGTCGAGGGATGTGAAGGAGCAGTCGAGGGATGTGAAGGAGCAGTCGAGGGATGTGAAGGAGCAGTGGCGGGATGTGACTCAGCAGCAGCCGCGGGATGTGCAGGAGTGGCAGTCGTTGGATGTGCAGCAGCAGCAACCACCGGGTGAGCTGTGGCAGGATGATAGCAATCTGCAGAAAGACCGGGATGAGCTGCAACATGATTCATCCGCTTGTGAAATAAAAGACATCAAGGATTCATGCACAAATACGAAGTTGATCAAGGGTTTGTCCAATTCCGAGAAAATTTTAAGGAATCCATCCGAATGTGAAGCAATATCAAGGAAGGATTCGTCCAATTCTAAAGCAGATTTTTTCAGTGATTCGACCACTTATGAAGCAGAAGCAATCAAAGATTTTTTTACTTGCAAAACATTGTCCATGTCGGAAGCTAGGCCAAGTAAATATTCATCAACTTCTGAATCTAAGTCGAGCAAGGATTCGTCCACTCCTGAGGTAAAGCTTAGCACTGACTTATCCATTTGTGAAATGAATGTATGGGATCTGTCGATTTATAAAGTTGTTGATAAGGATAATCTTCATATAAAGGAAGAATTTCAGCCGTTGCAATATCAGCAGCAGGAGTCAAAGCAAAAACGAGAACAAAAAGAAAAACAAGAGCGGAAGGATAGTAGTTATCAACAAGAATTTAACTTTTATGGTGCCAAAAAGCAAATAAAACAAGAAAACAAAATGGAGCCAATTAAAAAACCACCACCCCCAAAGCAGGATGAACTCGAAGAACGTTCAGAAAGGCTCCCTAATCCTTTAAACTTTAAACACTGGCTACAGTCTATGAACTGCTTAGACCTCTTTGTACTGCATTTTACTGTCTATGACCCTGTCTCGTCACAGAAGTCCTTTCTTACACACTTAATTTCGTTACAATCGTCCTCTCTATTTGATATCATAAGTACCTCAATCTCCTCTTGGCCGTCTTTCGTTACTGAAGCCCCGGTCTCGTTACAGTTGCTTATCACCGAACCAACTTCGTTATCACTTATTTTCTCGTTACTATCATCTCTTCTTAATAAACCCTCAGGAACATTATTCCCTCTTGACGGACTCTCAGCCTTGTCAACGTTCCGTCTCACTAAACCCTCAGTAATGTCACAGCTTCCTCCTGTGGCTAACACTACTTCATCACAGAAGCCCTATTACACAGATTCCAAAATCTTCGTACAGCTGACACACCTTCCCGATCATTTGGTTTCTCAGATCATATATCTGAAGCCTACACTCTTATCACATAGGTTATTTCCTACTGGTCATCAGGAATGCCCAGATTCCATCTTTCACTTAAGTGTTTTCCAACTATCACTAAATCACTTTCCCTTGATCTATCCATTATCATCTGGATTTACAGACCCATTTGATTCGCCTTGGTCTCGAAACAATGATCTTTCAGACTTGAAGGAAAGATCTAGTTCTTCAATGAAAATTGAAGTTTACAACTCTCGTAGTACTTCGTCTTGCACGGAAACCCGTGATCATGATATTTTTATCCGGTCAGAGTCCAAATCCAAAGATCCTTCAGTGAATTTAGATGATCCACAGCTTTTTGTCAACTCTAGTTTTGAAGGCACGTCAAAGAATAGAATATCAGTTTCTGGTGCATCAAATAAAGGTTTTAAGCAATATCTACCAACAATTGGTGAAGAAAATGTAAATGATTTGAAAGAGTACGAGCATATGAACCTTTTAGATCAGGTGAAGAAATTTTCTCTAATTGATTGCAATGAAAGAGAAATCCATGATGAAAACCAACCAAAGTACCAAAGAAACTCAGCCCAGAATCTCCCTTCCTCAGAGTGTGGACTAAATTCGGTAGATGATAGGGAAAACGGAAATAAGAATAAAATTCCCTCGGTCTGTCATAATAGCTCTTCTAGTAAAAGCTCATTTATAGACCAGTGCCTCATAGGGGATTTTCCTCAGCCTTTTGAGCAATCTCCCGAAGTAGCCATAGCTGAAGACAGGGAGTTGGTACCGAATGAGACAATACCGAAGGTGATGGCAGAGACGATCCAACGGGGTAATCCCTCTAAGATGGTTGGGATGATGTCCGAAAAGATGTCTGAAAAAATGTCGGAAGTGACGCCCAAGTCCAAGCTCAAGGAGAGGTCCGAGATGATGACCAGAATAATGCCCGATGCAATGCCCCATGTGATGCTCGGTGCAAAGACGTGCACGACGCCCGAGGCGATGCCGATGGCGATGCCGAAGACGACGTCCGGGACGATACCGGTGGCGACCTCCGGGGCGATACCGAAGACGGAGTCCGGGGTGATGCCGGTGGCGACGTCCGGGACGATACCGAAGACGGCGTCCGGGGCGATGTCGGTGGCGACGTCCGGGGCGATGCTGAAGACTGCGTCCGGGGCGATACCGAGGAAGGCGTCCGTGGCGATGTCGGTGGCGATGTCGGTGGCGACGTCCGGGGCGATGCCGAAGACGGCGTCCGGGGCGATGTCGGTGGCGACGTCCGGGACGATGCCGAAGACGGCGTCCGGGGCGATGTCGGTGGCGACGTCCGGGGCGATGTCGGAGGCGACGTCCGGGGTGATGCCGGTGGCGACGTCCGTGGCGATGCCGGTGTCGATGTCCGGGGCGATGCCGAAGACGACGCCCGGGGTGATGCCGGTGGCGACGTCCGGGGCGATGCCGGTGTCGATGTCCGGGGCGATACCGAAGACTGCGTCCGGGGCGATGCCGAAGAAGGCGTCCGTGGCGATGTCGGTGGCGATGTCGGTGGCGACGTCCGGGGCGATGCCGAAGACGGCGTCCGGGGCGATGCCGAAGACGGCGTCCGGGGCGATGCCGGTGGCGACGTCCAGGACGATGCCGAAGACTGCGTCCGGGGCGATGCCGGTGGCGACGTCCGGGGCGATACCGAAGACGAATACCGGTGCAATACAGAAGACGACATCCGGGACGATGCCGAAGACGGAATCCGTGACGATGCCCATGGCGACCTCCGGGGCGATGCCGATGACGACGCCCGGTGATATGCCAGTAATGATGCCCGGAAAAATGCCGGGGGCGATGTCCTCTGCGATGTACGGTGCAATGCAGAAGAGGCCACCCGGAACAATCCCGAAGAGGCCACCCGGAACAATCCCGAAGACGACGTCCGAGGCGATGGCTAGAGCAATTCCCGGGACGATGCCCGGAATGATCCCTGAGGCCGGAGCAATGCCCGGAACAATTCCCCAAACAATGCCCCAAGCAATGCCCCAAGCAATGCCCCAATCAATGCCCCAAGCAATGCCCCAAGCAATGCCCGGAGCGGTACCCGGAGCAATGCCCGTGGAATTGCCCGGCTCGGTGCCCGTCTCGATGCCCAGCTCTATGTTCGGCTCGATGTCCGGCTCGATGTCCGGCTCGATGTCCGGCTCGATGTCCGGCTCGATGTCCGGCTCGATGTCCGGCTCGATGTCCGGGCCGATGTCCGGGCCGATGTCCGGGCCGATGGCCGGGCCGATGGCCGGGCCGATGGCCGGGCCGATGGCCGGGCCGATGGCCGGGCCGATGGCCGGGCCGATGGCCGGGCCGATGTCCGGGCCGATGTCCGGGCCGATGTCCGGGCCGATGTCCGGGTCGATGTCCGGGCCGATGTCCGGGCCGATGGCAGGCTCCATGGCCGGCTCCATGGCCGGCTCGATGCCCATGGCGAATCCCGGTGCGGTGTCCGGTGTAGTGCCAGGTGGGGTGCCAGGTGGGGTGCCCGGTGCGATGCCCCGTGCGATGCCCCGTGCGATGCCCCGTGCGATGCCCCGTGCGATGCCCCGTGCGGTGGCTAATGCAATGCCTAGTGCGGTGGCTGAGGCGATGCCCGAGGCGATGTCCGGATCGATGGCCGGGACGATGCATGAGAAACTGCACAGCGCGATCCCGATTGCAGTACCCGAGACGGTACACGGCGCGGTGCCAATGGAGATGCACGGTGGGATGACGGAGAGAATGCCCGAGGAAATTCCCGCACAGCATTTCAGAGAGTTCTTTCGACTTGAAGAGCTGAACGATATGTGGGATAGTTATGGACTATGTGGAACTTCTACTACAAAGCCCCTGGATCACGAACCCAACAAAGTACCATTCTATTCTACAAATAATTGGAATGGTTCAAGAAAAGAAGCGGACAGTTTTACAAATTCATATTTACGCAATTTCAAGAGTGCTGACAACTTTGAAAATCTTGATTTAGATATGAACAATCCAAATGTGACTTTTAATCTTAACGCACTTCGTTTTCTTCAGAGTTGTCCCAAACTAACGCTTCCTCTATGCCTAAGAGAGTTATACGATTACCCATCTATTCACAAACAAAGTGAGCCCATCAACTTTGGTCAGGATATATTCAACTGTCTACCACGTGATCTTCTGGTGGAGGACCTGAATGAATTTCTTCCTTGCAAACAGGACAACGCAAGTGAACGTGAGCACCTCCTTTGGGACCAGGGTAACACAGGTGAGCTAGAGTCCTCCACTCAGAACCAGGTTAACTCAAGTGAGCATAAATCCCGTTATCAGAATCAGATCAGCGCAAATAAGGATGATTACCCCCTTCAGAGTCAGGTCAATGCAAATGAGCATGATTACCCCCATCAGAGTCAGGTCGATGCAAATAAGTGTGAATACTTCCATCTGATTCGGGTCAGTGCAAATGAGTATGAATACCTCTATCAGAACCAGGTCTTTGCAGATGAGCATGAATCCCCTGCCCAGGATCAGATCATTGTAAACGAGCAGAACTCTCCCCCTCAGAATCAGGTCAACACAAATGAACAGGATTGTTCGACTCGGAATCATGTCCATAATAAAGACTGTGAGCTGTTGCTTCAAAACCAGGTTAACACGAATGAGAGCAAGGATCTTCTTCAGAACCGGCTCATCTCGGATTATGATTTTTATTTCTCACACACTCGGAACAATCCATGGAAATGGGAAAGAGAACCTTATCCATACGAGAATTATGCCGAAATTCTAAACAAGAGTTTGCCAGAGGGTTCAGATTTCTCTAATTGGTCTGCACCTGATACAGAGCAAAATTGTGTTCAAAAACCCCGTCCGGTTTTTCAGGAGCCATTACCATCTCTATTATATGAAAATATTGAAAATTGGCTTGTTACTTTGGAAATAAGGGAATTGGAAAAATCAGATCCGATCAGAAGTACAACCGAATCTGGTATTTGGCCAACGCCTCGTAAAAAGGCTGATAAGAGGTCACCAGGGGTATAAGTGAACCTAAAAAGAACTGGCAACCAAACAAACTAGCCTTTTTTCAACCAGAACTTGTCCAAAACAACGACGCCACACCCATAGAACATACATACATACATACATACATACATACATACATACATACATACATACATACATACATACATACATACATACATACATACATACATACATACATACATACATACATACATACATACATACATACATACATACCCCAAAGGCTTTTCCCCTTACACGGGAGCTAGCTAAAAAGAAAAAGGCATAGAAACCACTCCCACCCATTCCATTTCCTATATATTCCACTCCCCTCCACCCTCCTTCCTCCCTCTTATCTTGGCACATCCTGGATGACGGGTCATCCCTGAATCCTGGTCAAGGAAAACCAGTGGAACAGAGAGAGGTGAACATGGACGACCTTCCAGGAACATTACAAGACGAGAGTCGGGACAGAAAGTTAATTCCACCCTTTTTTTTCTGCAATGATCATCATTCCTTAGACTCGGCATGAAAAGAAACAATTGAAAGCAGAGGACTCCACGTACAGAAAAGACACTTCTAATGTTCCTGGTATGCATCTTATTTCACAAATTTGCATGGATCTCACGCGGCTTGTGAATATCCAAAGACGGCTCGACAAAATCTAAAGATTTTAAAGTCTATGAAATTACACTTCCAAAGTTCAATTTACTGGCGTACTAATACATGTTTACATAGATGACATGGGTGACTTTTTTTTTCTTGCTTCCAGTGATATAAAACTACGAAAATATTTGACATGCGAAAAGTATTTGAAATTCTAATTTGGGAAACCTAAGTACAAGTGACCTATAACAATGACTATGAAAGAAATTTTAATTTATGCATTAGTTAGAATGAGGATGAAATGCTCAAGAGGAAAACTAATATTAAACAAGTTCAAACTCGTTTAAGAACATATTCAAAAGTATTTCTAAAGTCTGTTTTTTATTCTTTGACTTTTAAGATGAAAGGCAAATTTCGAACAAGTTCTAAGACTAATATTTTATTTTTTCTATTTTTTACTTATTTATTTTATTTATTTATTTATCTAAGTATTTATTTATTTATTTATTTATTCATTGAGCTGCTCAATGCATTTCGACATTGCCTAGTGCTTTATTGCATCTTGTCAGATTTGGTTGTAATATTGCATGTAATATCACTTCAGAATAAGTTACTACATTTATCAACTCAAATAGCGAGATTTCAATGGCTGCACGATATTGAATAACCTGACTTAAACAAGTTGAAAAGTGTTTAGGAATATCTTTAAAACATTTCTAAAAATTTTGCACTTTATTCATTGACTTTTTAAATGAAATGCAAAATGTCGAATGATTTTTAGAATCTATTAACGATGATCTACTCGAGTTATAATTTTTTCAAGTTTTTCAACTCGTTTCGACATTGCCTAATGTTTCAATACATCTTATATCAGGAAATACAGTTGCTATATTACATGCAATATCACTTCGGAATGAGCTGTCTTAGTTTGATATTAAGATTGTCATGATCTTATGTCTTGCCTAACAATTATTTTGTCGTACTGCAAAATTTCAAGGACTGCTTAACATTGAATAAACCAGATAGTATGTAACCAACAAACTAAGAGATTGAGTCGGATACTGTGCAGCTTCTTTGTAGAAATTATGTTAACAAAAATCCCGATAGTAGATGTTCTCTTAATCAGAAAATAATCTCTTTATTTAACCTAAATTACTTACGAGTCATAGTCCAGATTTGACAGGGATGGAGAAAAATAGCAAGGTCCATGTATTGAAAAAGTCACAAATATAAGTGGTCAAGGCACAGCACCTTTAGTTTTACTTGTTTTATTTGTTTTATTGCCACTGACTACAGGAACATGTGCTGTAGCTCAGTAGGCACAGTGTCGAACTCAAACTGGTGGTCGTGAGCTCGATTCCAGGGACCCACTGCGTGCCTCTTGCGTTGGTTCCTAAAAGCCCTGGCCAGGCGGGGAGGCGACCCAAACACCGGCCTAAAAAATAACGATCTGCTTGCCGCAAAAGACGGGGCTTGCCGTACCGGGGTTCCTCACGTCCCATTTCGTGTGAGTAGGATGTACCTCAGTTGTATGAAAATGGTGCTAAACTTTCTGACATCAAGTACGATGGTTTGTACAAATGATAATGTTTTAGCTGTACCTCGGTAAAAGCTGTTAAACCATTTTAGAATAACCAATGTAAAATGCATATTTCACATTAAAGGTTATTTGTACATCTTAATGATCTTTTTAGTCTCCTGTCCATACTTTTGTCATAGTAAGAAATACTCTAATATCCCTTGAGCCGTAGATAGAAAATGATAATAATAAAAGACGTGGAGCAAAAGTTAACTCTCGAAGTCGTCCTATACATGTCATGAATCTAGTTTCGAAGTACAGCAACTCCCTTCACTTTGTCTCCCTAAGTCGAGACTTGGGGAGGTGGGTACATCTGGAAAAGTAAGACTAGCTGGTAGTCCACCCTCTCCAAGCGGTGCTCTTCGGGATCTACTGCTACCTGCAAGTTACCAATAAAGAGGCCGTGACTGACAGATACTATATTTAGTCACCAATCTCCTCTTTCACTAACAATAACCTCATTCATTAACTAATAACAGTAAGACCTGCGGAGATGGTGGAAAAGGTGGGGGCATATGTTCATCTCTAGAAATTATAACAGTAATTACAATCCACACGGCAAGCAGTGTAGACCCAATGATTGTTTTGAGGAAGGATGAGAAAGTGACACAGGCAGCAGTCTACATGGCTGAGCAGCCCTGCTTAGGATCCATTCCACTCAACTCACATAGGGAAGGGGAAAAGTGTCCTTAATATAAACTTTGGCTGGAGAGTCGTCCCACCAAGGTCACCCATGTCGTGGCATAAATATTAAACAACTAGGAGGAAACTACAGCCCTCCCAAAAACCAAAGTCCCTCTGTTATACTTCTACCTCGCCCCGGAACACTTTCTTGATGGAATTTTTTTCTTCTAAAGTTGACATAACAATCTACAATAATAGGGATATCAAAACAATTGCCCACCCTCTCCACAGAGGGTAATAATCGTCACCGTAGGCGTTGTCAACAGCCCAAGCTCCACAATCAAAAACTACCACTGTGCTCTCGTTAAAGGATACTGCACTCTCAAGCCTACACAGCCCTTCTGGCATCCAACTTTTTGGCCCTTACAAAGACGAAGTGGACCTTGAATTAGACTACCCAAAATTCTTGGTCCTAAAATCTCCCACACAATGAATCACTCCACTCCCCCCTATAGCCCAGTACTTTGATGTAGTATGAGTTTGCGTGTTGCAAGGATGGGCTGTGTATGTTAAGAGTCGGGCTCCAGGGATCCGGTCCCAAGTCCCCCGTATTTGCGGGTAATTGGGGGTGCCAGGGCATAGAGCTGATGGTGGAATGGGACATTACCCCCATTGACCAGTGTAAGCCTACCCTAGGAAGGGCAACTCCTTTCTAGTAGAGGAATGGTCTCCGTTGAACCTCTTCTTATGTTGAGCCTCATGGGACTAACATCCTGCAGGAAGAGGTGAATGACCTTGGCTTGCTACCTCCGTATCTATGAATACCCCCCCCCTCCCCGAAAACACCGTTGACGATTTCTGGCTTGAACAAGGATACGGCTTCAGACTCCTCTGTAAACACGACCCCAGGACACCAGGGGGATAATACACCGGAACATCAGGGTGGTAAATCAGCTAGTGGTATTTCAGAAAACCAAAAAGTGCTTTTTGCAGCGTCCTGGATTTTGCTATGAATTTTGGAGAAGTGATACTGTTTACAAAAGAAAAAAGAAAAAAAATGAAAGCTGTAAAAATCCGACTAAAGATTGTAGAAAATCATAAAATGTTAGATTCTTATATAGTATGTAATAACAGATCAACGGTAGAAAATGATCACTTGCAGTCGAATGGCTATGACGTAAACAATCTAACCTTACAAAGTTAGTTATATGACATCAAAAGTTTCAAAGAGGAAACTTTTGATTGTTTTTCTCAGAATGGGAATGAAGCAGCACATGAAATGGATTAAAAAGCTCCAGCACCAATTTGGCTTGTCAACTATAAAGGAGGATGTGATAGTTTTTCTAAAGCACCAGAAACATTAAACAAAACATTAAATGATATCCCCCCAACAACTTGAAAATATATGAAAAAAAAACACGTGAAACATTTAACACTAGTGTAGGAATAGTCCCCACACCACACACAGAAGAAATTATAATGAAAAAAAAAATGATAGGGTGATCAAAGGTAACGAGAGCATAACGATAAGAAGACCATAAAATTCACAAAGATCAGTAACGTATACCAATAGTGACCTCCAACCAACCACAGGTTTCAGGCTACCTAACAGTAGGTTTCTTAATATACAAAGTAAAGAGACACTATCCACATCCATTCCACTCCTTCAAATGACATGGCTTTGGACATATTAGACGACAACGATATCACTGCATAGATGATGTGTAACCCATGTTCAAACCCAACCTATTTCATAAACTGCAACGAAGATCACCTTCTATCATCCCTGAACTGCTCAGTATATCAGTCTTAAGAGACAAGTCTCCTGTCTTGGAGATTCGGAACGCATTAGCGTCAGAGAAGCCTGAAGGTGAGTATGATCCAGGGTGATTAGATCAGGAATCATATAAGCGGAAATGCTGTAGTTTATCAACAATAACAACCCCACCCCCACCCAGAATTAATGGAACAGTCAATGACTCGTCACAAAGTGGGAAAACATATATATCCCTTTCCAGTAATCTAAAACTGCCCGCATCTGTTCACAAGAAACAGCTAAGCACATGCACACAGTCATGCCGATCCTGAACAACTATACCTGAAACGCTATACCTATAATACCTCTTCTCCCTTTTCCTGCCCAAACCAAAGGAGGTACGGCAGTACGGCAGTCCTCAATGCTACAGGAAAGGATGAACCAATAGACGGAGTTGTTGGGAATTGTAGATTGCCAGGTAAAAACCATAGAGGAGAGTTAACAGTGTTTAGAGATGCGCTTAGAGAATTGATGATAGCTACTACAAGTAGACATTGGAGAGGGTAGTGGATTGACGGGTAGTTGATAAGGCATTAATGGACTATGTAGTGGTACCAAAGAGAAGAGTAGGAAGAGTTCTGGATGTGCATGTTCTTAGGGGAGAGAGTGGGAGAATATGAAATAATTTTTTGGTGGAAGCTAAGTTGAGAGTGGAGGATAGTTCGAGAAAGAGGAAAAGAGTAGAAGATAGAGAGGTGCTTAGAGTAAACGTAAAATGATCAGGAAAAAGAGCAGGTATACAAAGAGAAGCTGAGGGAAGCGTGGGAGAACATAAGAACATAAGAACATAAGAATAAAGGAGACTGCAAAAGACCATAAGGCAGTTCCGTTTCCATCACCACCTGTCGTCCCCATCCATAAAGTTGTCTAATCGTTTTTTTTTAAACAACTGATAGTTTCAGCACTTACTACATGGTTACTAAGTTTATTCCATTCATCGACCACCCTATTAGTAAACCAGTTCTTGCCTATTTCCTTCTTAAATCTAAATTTATCAAGTTTGTACCCATTACTGCGAGTCCTGCCCTGTTGTTTTATTATGATGACCTTGTTTGCATCACCCTTGTTATAGCCTTTGATCCACTTGAACACTTCTATTAGATCATCCCGCATTCTGCGTCTTTCCAGAGAGTGTAAGTTTAGGTGCCTAAGCCTCTCTTCGTAAGGCAAATTTCCGAGTCCATGTATATATAGGAAGGTGGTGAATATGGAGTAGAGGTAGGAGTGGAGGAGGAATGGGGGATGTTTCAAAAAGAGAGTAGGACCCAATTTATGGTTTGCGAGCATTAATCGGTAGGTTAGGTTAGGTTGAGTTAGGTTAAGTTGAGTTAGGTTAGGTTAAATTGAGTTAGTATCACCATCATTTATGCTGAGGCACACGCCGTCACTCAGGTCATGGTAATTTTTTTTTTTTTTTTTACTCAATTTACGGTTTGGGAGTATTGATGGTTGTGATAGTAACTTAACCTATCCTAATCTAACCCAACCATTAATGCTCCCAATTGACCAAAAAGAAAGAAAGAAAGAAAATACAATGACCTGAGTGACGGCGCAGAGTACTTCGGACGTTTAGCGATCAGTGTGTGTGTGTGTGTGTGTGTGTGTAGGGGGGGGTCTACAATTTATCCCATATGTGCATAGTATGTAAATGTAAGTGCCTGTAGTCGTAGTATTGACAAATGAGAATGAATTCTCATTTGTCAATATATTTTTCGTTCAAGCTGTAGTATTCTTTATTACTGATAACAAAAAGTATAAAGTTAGCAAATATCTTTAGCGAAAATTCATCAAAGTTTACAGTTTTGTGGCTGACATAAGGATATTTTCTCGATGTACAGATTACAAATGGAATAAAATAAATTACAATTATAAAGTATATCAACAAGAGACTTCCTCGTCTCTTACGGTTTAGATGTACAAAAACAATTAAATAAAAATTCAAACATAAAAAAACTGGAAAGTAAATACGAGGCATACATAAATTATATAAAGAATGTGGACAGTTTGGAAAGTAGAACTGCGCCTTGCGTACCTTTCACACGCCATTTGTTTGTTATTCTCATTAGTGAAACGGTCTCAACTTCGGCCGCGAACTTAAAGCTAAATTTGACGAGAATGGTAAGTGTTCTTTAACCACCTTTCGTGTTCAGCAATCCAGGGTACTGGCATAGTTTATGTCTTCCATTCCATAGTAATGGTTTTGCAGGTATCAGAATTAATTATACACAACTTCTAAAGGTCATTAGGGAATGCATACCAACCTTACTACGCTATTCTTTGTTTAATTGTAAGGTCAGCAGCCCTCTTTACGACATTGTCATTTCTAGAGGTAAGTAAACCCATATAGATTCAACCAAAATAAAACCTATAAGAAGGGGATCATCGTAATAAGAAAAATTAGTTAACCTAAACATCCAGTATCGTTTCCTAAACAGAATAAAATCTTAAACGATAAAATTTTAGATGTGCACACCTACGTGATTTAACAATAGGAAATTGAAAATCAACTTTGTAAATTATAGTACATCAATGTGTTATAGGTTTTTCTTGGCGGAAATCAATAACAGAAAAAATTGCTAAAGCGATACAATGACGAACGGATCCACAACGACTGCTTGAGGCGCCATCTTTGTCTTGATATATGCGGAGGTGGAGGAAATAAAAGTATGATAATTTCGTCTAACCTAAACTGCATTTAGTAATGAGGTACCTGTAATTCTAGAGGTCAATAGAATCGTCGTTGTCAGGGATGTTGATAGCTGGTTTTGGCATCCGATCAGACTGCGGGGTGTAGAGGGGTTTCATAGCTTGAAAAAACATGAATTTCAGCTCTGTTGCACCGTTTTGAAAATATGTTGCGTGGTGACGTCATTTGGAGTGGGAGAACACTCAGTACACAACGATATCGGGCACCTACCCCGATCGTTTTTTCTATCTTGGGAGTCACACGTATCAGAATCATTTCCCGTCCATGTACACGTGATGGTATGACCATCTTGTAGGGGGTGTATTTTGTTGTGATGTAACTTATGTTTGAGTACACCCCGACACCCCTCTTCCTCAGTACCCCTCGAACCCCGACCTCATTGTCCCCCCCCCAACACCCCTCGCACCCCGACTTGTTCGCCCTCCGATCCGTTCCTCCCCCAGACTCCCTACTCTCCATTACCCCCTCCCCACCCTGACGTCCCTTGCTCCCCGGCATCCATCGAACCACCAACCCCTTCCCCACGAATTTCTCGCCCACACCAAAACCCCAAACCATATCGCCCCCGACCACATCAGCTCAATAGTATCCAACCCTCTCGATCCCTGACCCTGTCGCCCCCTGACATCCCTGTCCCTTTACAACCCCTGAACCCCCGGCCCCCTTGCCCCATCGATCCTTTTGTCCTTCGACCCCTAGACACCCCCCGGCTCTTTCCCCCCGATCCCCCTCCAATGACCCTTTTGCCCCCTGATCCCCCGACCCATTTGCCCCCCGACCCATTTGCCCCCCGACCCCGACCCCTTTGCCCCCCGATCCCCTTGCCCTCCAAGACCCTTTTGCCCCCTGATCCCCTAACCCCTCAAATCCCTTGTCCCTGGACCTCCTTGTGCCCCAACTCCCCAGTCCCTCAACTCCCTTGTTCCCCGACCCCCTTGTCCCCCAACCCCCTTGTTTTCCTACCCATTTCTCCCCTGACCCACTTGTCTCCAGATCCCCTTGTCCCCCATCCCCTTACCCCCATCCCCTTACCCCCCACCCACTGTCCCACCGATCCCCTTGCCCTCCAGACCCCATTGCTACCTAACCCCCTTGTCCCTCGATCCTCTTGTCCACCGACCCCCTTGTCCCCAGTCCCCTTGTTCGGAGACTACCTTGCCCACGACTTCCTTGTCTCTCGACCCAAATCCCACCATCTCCACAGCATCCAACTCTTTCGATCCTCGGCCCCCCGACCCCCTGTCCCACCGACCCTTTGCTCCTCCGACCCCCTGTCACCTAGACCCTTTGCCCCCCCCGTCCACCTTGTCCAACCGACCCTTTGCCCCCCGACCCCCATAATCCACCGACTCTTTGCCCCCCGTCCCTATTGTCCCACCGACCCTTTGCCCCCCGTCCCACTTCCTTATCCCACCGACCATTTGCCCCACCCGTTCCCCTGTCCCACCGACCCTTTGCCCCCGTCCACCTAGTCCAACCGACCCTTTGCCCCCCCGACCCCCATATCCCGCCGACTCTTTGCCCCCCTTCCCTCTTGTCCCACCTTCCCTTTGCCCCATCCCCCTTCCTTGTCCCACCGACCCTTTGCCCCCACCCGTTCCCCTGTCCCACCGACCCTTTGCCCCCCCGTTCCCCTCTCCCACCGACCCTTTGCCCCCCCTCCGTTCCCATGTCCCACCGACCCTTTGCCCCCCTTGTCCCACCGACCCTTTGCCCCCCGACCCCTATGTCCCATCGATCCTTTGCCCCCCGACCCCAGTTCTACCGACCCTTTAACCCCCCCCCCGATCCTCTGTCACAGCGACCCTTTGCCCCCCGTCGCCCTTGTCCCACCGACCCTTTGCCCCCCGACCCCAGTTCTTCGGACCCTTTAACCCCCCCCCCGATCCTCTGTCACAGCGACCCTTTGCCCCCCGTCGCCCTTGTCCCACCGACCCTTTGCCCCCCGTCCCCCTTGTCCCACCGACCCTTTGCCCCCCCGTTCCTCTGTCCCACCGACCCTTCGCTCCCCCCGTCCCCCATGTCCCACCGACCCTTTGTCCCCGACCCCCTGTACCACCGACCCTTTGCCCCCCGACCCCCATGTCCCACCGACCCTTTGCCCCCCGAACCCCATTTCTACCGACCCTCTGTCCCACCGACCCTCTGTCCCACCGACCCTTTGCCCCCCACCGTTCCTCTGTCCCATCGACCCTTTGCCCCCCGTCCCACTTGTCCCACCTACCCTTTGTCCCCGACCCACTGTCCCACCGACCCTTTGCCCCCCCGACCCCCTGTCCCACCGACCCTTTGCCCCCCGTCCTACTTGTCCCACCGACCCTTTGCCCCCCGACCCCCTATCCCACCGACCCTTCCCCCCCTCGACCCATCCCCCCCTCGTCCCATCCCCCCCTCGTCCCTTTCCCCCCTCGACCCTTTCCCCCATACTCTCTGTCCTACCGACCCTTTGCCCCCTCCCCGACCCCCAGTCCCACCGACCCTTTGCCCCCCCGACCCCCTGTCCCACCGACCCTTTGCCCCCGTCCCCCTCCCTTGTCGCACCGACCCTTTGCCCCCCCCCCCGTTCCTCTGTCCCACCGACCCTTTGGCCCCCCAACCCCCTGTCCCACCGACCCTTTGCCCCCCGACCCCCTGTCCCACCGACCCTTTGCCCCCCTTGTCCCACCGACCCTTTCCCCCCCCCCGTTCCTCTGTCCCACCGACCCTTTGCCCCCTCCGTTCCTCTGTCCCACCGACCCTTTGCTCCCCTTCCGACCCTCTGTCACACCGACCCTTTCCCCTCGACCCTCTGTCCCACCGACCCTTTGCCCCCCGTCCCTCTTGTCTCACCGACCCTTTGCCCCCCCGTTCCTCTGTCGCACCGACCCTTTGCCCACCCCCCGTCCCCCTTGTCCCACCGACCCTTTGTCCCCGACCCCTTGTCCCACCGACCCTTTGCGCTCCCGATCCCCTGTCCCACCGACCCTTTGCCCCCCCGACCCCCTGTCCCACCGACCCTTTGCCCCCTGTCCCACCGACCCTTACCCCCCCGACCCTTTCCCCCCCGACCCTCTGTCCTACCGACACTTTGCCCCCTACCTGACTCCAAGTCCCACCGACCCTTTGCCCCCACCGACCCCCTGTCCCACCGACCCTTTGCCCCCCTTCCTTGTCCCACCGACCCTTTGCCCCCCTTCCTTGTCCCACCGACCCTTTGCCCCCCTGCCCCCCTTGTCCCACCGACCCTTTGCCCCCTGACCCCCATGTCCCACCGATCCTTTGCCCCCCGACCCCCAGTTCTACCGACCCTTTGCCCCCCCCCCCGACCCTCTGTCCCACCGACCCTTTGCCCCCCAACCCCCTTGTCCCACCGACCCTTTGCCCCCCGTTCCTCTTGTCCCACCGACCCTTTGCCCCCCGTTCCTCTTGTCCCACCGACCCTTTGTCCCCGACCCCCTATCCCACCGACCCTTTGCCCCCTCGACCCCCTGTCCCACCGACCCTTTGCTCCCCCGACCCCCAGTTCTACCGACCCTTTGTCTCCCCCCCACCGACCCTCTGTCACACCTACCTTTCCCCCCCGACCCCCTGTCCCACCGACCCTTTGCCCCCCGTCCCCCTTGTCCCACCAACCCCCGGCCCCCAGTTCCCCCGACCCCACTGTCACACCGACCCTTCCCCCCTACCCTGACCCCCTGTCCCACCGACCCTTTGCCCCCCGTCCCCCTTGTCCCACCGACCGCCTTGCCCCTCAAGCCCATTGTCCCTTGACCCTCTTGTCCACCGACCCCTTTGTCCCGAACCCTCATCTTCCCTGACTCCCTTACCCCCAACCCCTCTTCCCTCGGTCACCCTATCTCCAAGTCCTCTTACGTCCCGACTCCTTTCCCTTTGTCCCCCCGGTCCCTTTTTCCCTCGGCGCCCTTATCCCCCAGACCACCTTGACCCCCCATATCCCCACGCCCCCAACTTCCTTGTCCCCTGCCCCCCTTGCCCCAACCCCCTTTTCCCCGACCCCCTTGCCCCCCAGACCTTTTTGCCCCTTATACTCCCTTTCCCCCTTCCCCTTTGCCTCCGACCCCCCACCCCTTGGCCCCCGACGCCCCTTGCTCCTCGATATCCATTGCCCCCTGACATCCCTTGCTTTGCCGATATCCTTCGCCTCCCCGACGTATCTCACTTCCAAACATCCCTCAGCCTTTCCAGCATCCTTCGGCCTTCCCAGCATCCCTCGGCCTTCCCAGCATCCCTCGGCCTTCCCAGCATCCCTCGGCCTTCCCAGCATCCCTCGGCCTTCCCAGAATCCCTCGGCCTTCCCAGCATCCCTCGGCCTTCCCAGAATCCCTCGGCCTTCCCAGCATCCCTCGGCCTTCCCAGCATCCCTCGGCCTTCCCAGCATCCCTCGGCCCCCGACATCCCTCGCCCCCACCACCCCTCACCTCACCAACATCTCTCGCTTCCCAACATCACTCGGCTTCCCGAGTCCGTCTTCCCCCAACATCCCTCATCCCCCGACACCCCGCGCACCTCATCATCCCTCGCCTCTCTCTCGCTTCTCAACATCCTTTGGCCTATTGACATCCCTCGGATCCCGATATCTCTCACCTTCCAATACCCTTTGCTTCCCCAATATCCGTCACCCCTCGACATCCCTCGCCCCTCTCGAAATTCCTCGCCCTCTGACATCCCTTGCCCCGTGACACCCCTCGGCCCCCGACATCCTTCGCCTTTCCTATGTCACTCGCCCCCGATATCACTCCTCTCCCTCCGGCAAGCTCATCTCCGACCCCCTCACCCACCTTCACCCCCTCGCTCCCTCCCTCCTCCCCCATCCCCTTGCCACCCCGATTTATCTAATGCAATAAGGAATTATTCTATGTAATCTAAATACAAAAGTTAACTTTTCCCTGTCTCAACGCTCAGGTCATGGCAGCTGTTGACGTGGACTCGAGTTCAATTGATTGGGATCTTCACGCCCCTGAATTAGTCTTCAGTGAGCACCTGCAAGAAACGAATCTCCAGCAGTGGTTTTCGAAAAATATCCCAGAAAACACAGAGGAGGGGTTCGTTGATCTTCAGGAGTCTGTGATACATTACAACGATCGATATCTCCAGTATCCTGATCTGTATTCTCAACCTCATGGTCGTCCTTTCAAGTTTCACAATCAGCTTATGAATACCACGCCCCTTCGTCAGAAATCTGATGGTCGATCTCGCAATCGCAATCGTTTTTGTAAGACTTGTTGCTCTAAGAATTGTTATCACCAAGTTCGGAATCCATACAATAAGTTTCAGAATACCAAGTATCTTCAAAACCCCTATCAACATTTACAACACTACGATCAGTTTCCTGAGAATCAAGATGAGCAATTTAAAATTCACAGTCCTAATTTCAAGGATCCTGATCAGAGTTTTCTGAGTTGCAATCGTTATGTTCAGAATTCTGATCAATACCTGTTGAATTCCGATCAGCATCTTCAAAATAGCGATCAGCATCTTCAAAACGCCGATAATCTTTTTCATAAAAGCGATCAGCAGCTTTGGAATACGGATCAGCAGCATATTCAGAATACCGATCTGTATCAATGGAATACCGATCAGTATCTTGAAAATACCGATCTGGATTTTCAGAATACTAAGGGGCACATTCAAAATATCCATCAGCAGCTTCAG
>NC_134783.1:64923987-64938987 GCF_046742065.1 Oratosquilla oratoria
AAGTATGTATGTATAAAAATGTGTGGGAGTATGTATGTGCATGTATTTGTATGCATTTATACACCTTGATAGACAGGAAGGTAGGTATGTTAATGTATCTTGAAATAAATTAATTCAATGAAATCTATATAAAAATTTTGACATCAAAGTTATTACTTCTTAGTTACAAAGTAAATCTAATGTAACTTTTAAAACTATCCAGGACATTCGTTTCTCTCTAACAGTAGGTAAATATTTCAATATCATCAGAGTTTATTCACCCTCAGTTATTTCTCTTTCGTACTCAGACCGATAAACAAGTCTCCCTCTTACCCATAGAAGACTTCGTTAACATCTACCTTCCTCAAGGAGTTCCAAAATGCAAAAATTTGTTAAACAAGTACATGTTGCATGAAGACCAATCCCAGAGGAGGAGAGAACTATGTCGAAAGGACCCTGAAGACTGTATCCTCACTGAAGTTAGTCAGTGGCGAGAATCGGCTGAACTACACCGAAGAAAGCACCCATCCTATGCAATTCCAGGGTTGTGGCCACTTGCCGCAGCACTTCCTCCATCCTCCTTATACCAAGTAACACCGAAGTCAATAGTTCGTAAACCAGTGACAGCATCACCAGTGTCATTGCGATCATCGTCGCCATTGTTATCAATTACTTCACCAGCCACAAATCTTAGCTTTGAAAGTATTTCCCCTAAAAGTTTTTCCCCTCCTAGTTTTCTCCTTCCTAGTCTTGCCCCTACAAACCTTGCCCTTCCAAAACTTGCTTCTTCAAGTCTTGCTTCTCCAAGTCTTGCCTCTCCAGGTCTTGTCCCTAACAATCTTGCCCCTTCAAATATTGCCCCTCCAAGTCTTGCCTCTCCAAAACGTGCCCCTCTAAGCTTTACCCCCCAAAAAATTGCCTTTCCAGATTTGGATCCTCCAAGTTTTGATCTTCAAAGTCTTCCCCCTGGAAGCTTTGCCCCTCCAAACCTTACCCCTTCAAGCCTAACCCCTTCAACCCTTGCCCCTTCAAGCCTTACCCCTCCAAGCCTTGCCCCTTCAAGCCTTACCCCTCCAAGCCTTACCCCTCCAAACCTTGCCCCGCCAAGCCTTGTCCCTCCAAGCCTTACCCCTCCAAGCCTTGCCCCTCCAAGCCTTGCCCCTCCAAGCCTTACCCCTCCAAGCCTTACCCCTCCAAGCCTTACTCCTCCAAGATTTGCCCCGCCAAGCTTTGCCCCTCCAAGCCTTACCCCTTCAAAACTTGACCCTCCAAGTCTTACCCTTTCAAGTCTTGATCCTCAGAGTCTTGATCCTCAGAGTCTTGATCCTCAGAGTCTTGATCCTCAGAGTCTTGATCCTCAGAGTCTTGATCCTCAGAGTCTTGATCCTCAGAGTCTTGATCCTCAGAGTCTTGATCCTCAGAGTCTTGATCCTCAGAGTCTTGATCCTCAGAGTCTTGATCCTCAGAGTCTTGATCCTCAGAGTCTTGATCCTCAGAGTCTTGATCCTCAGAGTCTTGATCCTCAGAGTCTTGATCCTCAGAGTCTTGATCCTCAGAGTCTTGATCCTCAGAGTCTTGATCCTCACAGTATAGATCCTCACAGTCTTGATCATCACAGTCTTGATCCTCAGAGTCTTGATCCTCAGAGTCTTGATCCTCAGAGTCTTGATCCTCAGAGTCTTGATCCTCAGAGTCTTGATCCTCAGAGTCTTGATCCTCAGAGTCTTGCCCCTCCAAGCCTTGCCCCTCCAAGTTTTGACCCTGCAATGCTTGCTTCGAAAAGGCTTGCTTCCCCAGAACCTGCGTCTGCTACTCCTGAGTCACGTGATTCAGTAGATCGTGTAACCAAAGGTCTGAAAAGTAAGGAACGTCACAAGACATTCACCTGCTCTTTCTGCAAAGCCGAGTTTCGAATTTTCTCTCGCTTTCTCAAACATCGATATAAACATACCGGTAAGTTGTCCTGCAAGAAATGCAGAAAGGTTTTCAAGACTATACAAAGCCTGAGATGCCATGAGCGTAGATCGACTCTTTGTAACTCTTCTTTGTCTGACAAACTTGCAGTTACCCAATAGGGATTTTTATAACAAAGAAAATTAAAACAATCAACTAGTAACTTGTTAATGGGAGGACAGGCAACACTGTCCTATGTCACGCTTGTAATATAAATTCTAGAACATTTATTTAATATTTTTATCAGTATTTATGGACCAGAGAATCATAATACATAATTGTCTGCAGTGATGTATACATTAAATGATGAATGATGCTTATTGGTTATTCTATGTGGTTTTTACCTCCATTGTTGACATATATATAGTAGACTATAGCTCACTTTTTTACAGAATATTCAAAAATATTTTTAACAATAAAGATTATATTATATCTCTTGCAAAACTACATCACCTTTTATTTTGTATGAAATGAATTAGACCTACATTTTTTACTAGTTTGAAAGAGTTTCTCTTGATACAAAATCTATAGACTACAGATCTAAGGTCCTCTAATTTCCAAAGATTCAGTTACCAAATAAATATGTTTCTAAGTTAACGTAAGGAAACTTGGAACTTCTTGAACCACCAGAGAGAAATAGTCGCGGAATGAGCCTCTGATGACACAATTGTTACAATATGGGCCTGCCTGGGATAACAAGGATAGATTCGCGTGTTCTGAATATCCATTAGCCCCTGAGTAATGCCGGGGAGGTCATAAGGAGAGGCTTCTCTCACTGCTATCTATTGATTAGAATCGAGAGGAGGAAGACTAGTCTCTGCGTTCCAAGGCCCTTCAGGGTGTGGGATACATTGCGATCTACTAGCCATTCTGTCAAATCAACGAGAGAACATGTCTCTCTTATTTCCCATCTATGTGCTTGTAAGAGGGTGATAGAGAAAGGGGTAGAAAGTGGAGTAGATGGTGAGGGTTGCATTTTTACGTTTTGGGTGTTTGGTAAACAACAGTTCGTAAGCAAGCAGTTGCGTAAGTTTGCTCTCCGCCTTGAGTCATAAAAATGACCGGGGATCTGTATGACGTGTGTTTTGCTGACTACTTGTAACCTAAGTGGGTTACGCAGAGATTTGGAACTTCCACCCCCTGAAATCTCACGTAAAATGCTGGAGAAGTATATAACAGCTTCTTCACACTCTAGTAATGCCAATGTCTTGGCGGATAATGTGTACTTGGCAACTCTCCGGATTTTTCTTGTCTACCAAAAAAAAAATTAGACATATTTTACCCTGACTACCTCTCAGGAACGTAACAAAACCTCCTTGGGACCCACCACATATAAGGTTGGCAAAAGAGGCATCCGAGAAACGCTCCAGGTAGCACTGATTGATGGGTCCCAAACGTGGAATATATATCTTTGTGTTGTCGGTCTTCACCCTGTCAATGATCCTATTGCAAAAACACCCCCCCCCCCCAGTTCCTTCAATAAAAACGCTCACACACCACCTCACCCGCTCTCCATAAGCCTCCCTCCCTCCATCTAAATTCCCTTCTCGTCCGTCACTCAAAGGTCGCTCTCACAGAAAGTATCCCCCAGACATTAGGTACCCCCTTCCTCCTGACCCTTCGGCTCTTCCCCGCCACGAAGAATTCCGTCAGCTACTAGAGCGTCCGCCACCGCTCTAACAGCTGCATCCTCTCTTTTCTACTGCCCCCTATCCCCCTCTGACTAGCTACACTATTCCACCTCCTCTCCCCAAGGTGTGCCTTACATAAACACCACCGCATGGGCTCAAACAAAGCCCGTGGGAGTGCTACATCACTCCCAAATTTCGAGAAAAAAAATAAAAATAAAAACCTCCCCCCCCCATCCCCACCCATCACCCGTAGAGTAGCAGCTGCCTGCTATAAAGTGTAGGCGGTATAATCCGTACGCTAGTCCAAGCCTCACGGATGAAAAGAGGAATAGGGGGGAGAGGAGGAGGAGGAATAGTAGGAGAGCTAGGGGGGAGAAATAGGAGAATAAAAATGAGAATGAAAAGGAGAAGGGGGAGGAAATAGAAGAAGAGAATTAGAGGAAGAGTGGGAAGAGGATGGGTTGACGAGGAGGAGGAAAAGGGGAAGAGGAGGAAGAAGAGGAAGAAGAGGAAAAGGAGGAAGAGGAGGTAAAAAGAAGAGGGAAAAGAAGTATTAGTATTATACCCTATCGATTCTAACTTGAGCCCTCAGGCGTGACCCTTGAAAACGCTCACTGTTTACACATCTAGCGATGACCTGAGCATGGAAATATGTCTCACTGTTAGTATGTATAGTTCTATCACCAGAACTCGTAACTACTACAGCTGAGTTAGGTCACCAAGCCCGGCTCGGAGAGGAAATGTGCTCCTTGCCGTGATAGGTGGTCGAAACGAGGAGGTAGCCTAAACCAGGTAATCGACCCCCGTGATGTGGAATTACAATCCAACTTGTTCAATATATGAAGATGTACATTGGACATTACCCCTACAGTAACTGCAATGTAAGAATTTTATGACAAATAAAACCTACGGTTATAAAAGCTAAACATTGTATAATATCTACGTGAACACAACTAACTGTATTATTGTTTATACAACTAATACATCTGTATAATACGGATGCTATTACCTCGTTTCTGTAAAGTAACCTCACCAAGCCTAAGCGACGTCTACAAAGAAAATACACATTAGAATATCTGGCGAGCAAAGCTATAGATAACGTTTGGGGAATTTGTATTAATTAACTCTGTTTGGTAGCTCATCTGGGTCTCGTTAAAACAATACTTTTAGGTGCCTACACACACAATTAATTAGAAAGTGAAAGATAGAGTAAAGAGAGAAAGAGACAGAGAGAGAGAAAGAAAGAGGGAGTCAGAAAAAGAGGGAGAAAGAGAGAGGGGGAAGGAGGGAGTTGGCTGGCAAGAGAAAGAGTGAAAGAAAACCATGTCAGGAGAGAGAGAGAGAGAGAATAATATAGATTTTTGTCGTTCATTCTTTCTTTATTATACATGTATTGACCGGAAATTGTTCGCCTGCATGCATTCGAGAAAATTAACTTGTAGTAAAGTAATCATAAAGTGTGTTTTTTTTTCACCTTTTACGAGGTTGTCAAAAATATTTTGAATTTTATTTAGATAATCTTTCATGCAGTAGGCGCAGTGGTTTGATTTGTTTAGCCTCTTTTTTTTTTAGTTTATGTTAAGTTTTATGGCGCTGTCAAGGTGCCTTATCTTTAGAAACATGCACGAAATTATAAATCTACATAAGTAAACCAAATTGCATGAATGTATATATACTTTTGTAAAGGAATTTTGATTATGTATTGGTAATTTATTTGCTACTTGTGAGTACATTTCTTGAATAATTCTTCATATAACAATATCTTAAAAAACGTATGAAAGTTTGTCGTTTTGTGTATCCTAGTTCCAGTGTTTGTCTTTCTGACCAAGGTGGTGCCGTACGAGCGAAGGCTGTTTCATTTGTGTTGTGAGTGCATCGGTAGTGCAGTGTTATTTCACGAGTGTAGTTACTAAGTGACTAGTAACAGCTAGAGACCGTGGCAAGAGCAAACATGTTCGAAAAAATGCCAGGACCTCTTATCAATTTGGATATTTTCCATTTTACGACATGCAGTTGATTTCAACAACTTAAGAGAGGTAAGATATGAAAATTTAATCCGAAACCTAACCCAACCTAACCTAACCTGACCTGATCTAACCTAACCTAACCTGACCTAACTTAATCTAACCTAATCTAATCTAACCTAACCTAACTTAACCTAACCTAACCTAACCTAACCTAAACATTCTGCCTGATTCATACTTATTCTCCATTTTGCTGCCTCCACTTGTGACGAGGCTTCCAGCACATTATTGTAATTATTATTTTATAGTCTGGTAGATCATTCAGTACATCAAGAGGGTGGTGGAAATGGAAATGAAACCAGCTACATTCAGAATGCTCCAGTCTACTATGTAACAAAGGAACGGTTGTCAAAAATTCCACATTTAGTATCGAATAGGAGAAATTGATCAATGTGACAGCAGTGCGGGTGTGGATGGGCGTGTCAGCCTGGGTAGCATTCTTTCGAACTCTTTGTTCCAGCCACTTGGAATCTCCACATCCATTCACTTCTGCATTGTTGCTGCCACACTTACTTTCTCTTCTGCATTGTTGCCACACTTACTTTCTCTTCTGCATTGTTGCTGCCACACTTACTTTCTCTTCTGCATTGTTGCCACACTTACTTTCTCTTCTGCATTGTTGCCACACTTTCTCTTCTGCATTGTTGCCACACTTACTTTCTCTTCTGCATTGTTGCCACACTTACTTTCTCTTCTGCATTGTTGCTGCCACACTTACTTTCTCTTCTGCATTGTTGCTGCCACACTTACTTTCTCTTCTGCATTGTTGCTGCCACACTTACTTTCTCTTCTGCATTGTTGCTGCCACACTTACTTTCTCTTCTGAATTGTTGCCAGACCTACTTTCTCTCCTGCTTTGTGGCCACATTTACTTTCTCTGCATTGTTGCCACACTTACTTTCTCTTCTGCATTGTTGCTGCCACACTTACTTTCTCTTCTGCATTGTTGCCACACTTACTTTCTCTTCTGCATTGTTGCCACACTTACTTTCTTTTTCTCTCTACCCGTCCGTTGAACTAACACTATTCCTTTTTATTTTGTTGCTTCTTTTGTCCTATCTCGATGATCCTCTCTCATTCCAGATTTTTTTTTCTTTTCTTTTTTATACCAAACTACATCGTCCAATTCTTTCAGCTCTCGGGACTGTTGCCAGTTGCAGAGCTGCTGTTTGAATTGGAAGAAATAGAAATTGAATTGGAATAAGATAAAAAAAAAAATTGAATCACATAAAGAATCGTAACCCCAGGGTGACAATTCTTCATGTTGGACATCCTGGGTTTACGATTCTTCGGTTGTGTAAGTTGATGACAATAAGCATAACCTTCATTCAACCTAACCTAACCTAATCTTATTCCACTGTTGATATTCGGCGTACTGAGGTGACAATTCTTCAGGTGGGATCTCATGAGATGACGATTCTTCATGTGACCCAAACAATCTGTCAATCCGTTGCTCCAGGTCTATTTCGTAACACACAAAAAAAAAAAAAAAAAAAAAAAAAAAAAAAAAAAAAAAAAAAAAAAAAAAAAAAAAAAAAAAAATCTTAAATATTCGTATTCAGCTATTCAATGAAGAAATATTAAGTTGTCGTCTAGGGTTAGTGCGAGGGCAGTGTAGGATAAGTTTTTTCTGTATCATCTGTGTGATGATTGTATCTAGGACAGTTTGATTCTGTAACCAGACCTATTCTGTGTTGGTATGGTCTTAGAGCAGGAAGGTGTTTAGAGCAGACTCTCTTGCTACTCTTGAAATAATTTTTTCTGAGGCTAAAAACAAGAGCGTCAAATGAATCACATGAAGGATTGTCACCTCAGACTTCGACAGTGTGACAAATCTTCATATGGGCTATCCTAGGGTGACAATCCTTCATGTGAGCCACCCTGGGTTTACAATTCATCAGCTATACGAGTTGATGGCAATAAGCATAACCCTCACTCAACCTAACTTAGCCTAACCCAACCTAACCTAACCTATCCTATCCTAATAACCTAACCTACCTTAACCTAACTTAACCTAACTTAACCTAACTTAACCTAACTCAACCTAACTTAACCTAACCTAATCTTTATCCCACTGTTGATATTCGACGTACTGGGGTGACAATTCTTCAGGTAGGATCTCATGAGGTGACGATTCTTCATGTGGGCGTTCTGGGGCGACAATTTTTCATATGACCCGGTCACAACAGTTCCATTTAGATCAGAGACTATTCTGAAGGAAACGAGCTGCGTTAGCATATACAGAACCTACTGATAACCTAATTGGTTTGAAAAGTGTACGAAAGTTCGAAGAAGCCTCAGGCCACTTTCACACGAGCGTTTCCGTACGCGCGTTCGGTTGCGCCGCGTTTTAACTTTCAGTGGAGTTCAATGGGACCACAAAGCGCGTCGTGTGAATGGTCCCATGAAACTCCATTGAAAGTTAAAACGCATTCGGGTGCGCCGCGTTTTAACTTTTAATGGAGTTCAATAGGACCGCAAAACGCGTCGTGTGAAAGGTCCCATTGAACTCCATTGAAAATTAAAACGCGGCGCACCCGAACGCGTTTTAACTTTTAATGGAGTTCAATGGGGCCGCAAAACGCGTCGTGTGAAAGGTCCCATTGAACTCATTGAAAGTTAAAACGCGGCGCACCCGAACGCGTTTTAACTTTCAATGGAGTTCAATGGGACCGCAGAACGCGTCGTGTGAAAGGTTCCATTGAACTCTATTGAAGGTTAAAACGCGGCGCACCCGAATGCGTTTTAACTTTCAATGGAGTTCAATGGGACTACAAAACGCGTCGTGTGAAAGGTCCCATTGAACTCATTGAAAGTTAAAACGCGTTTGGGTGCGCCGCGTTTTAACTTTCAATGGAGTTCAATAGGACCGCAAAACGCGTCGTGTGAAAGGTTGTGGTGTGAAATGTCCCATTGAACTCTATTGAAGGTTAAAACGCGGCGCACCCGAATGCGTTTTAACTTTCAATGGAGTTCAATGGGACTACAAAACGCGTCGTGTGAAAGGTCCCATTGAACTCCATTGAAAGTTAAAACGCGGCGCATCCGAACGCGCGTACGGAAACGTTCGTGTGAAAGCGGCCTCACGCTAACACTCCCCCGAAGAACTTTGTTTCTGCGAAGCCTCCCCAACACCTATTACCTCCGTGTGGACTCCTGGATCACCCCCGCCAGCGTAAACAGCCTAAGGACGTTTTCTCCATAATGCACGAGGGGAAAGTGACCCTTGTGGCGAGGCGACGGAGGGTCACGCGGTCGTAAATCAAGGGGTAAATCCTGATTTTCGGCGCAAATCGCAGGTTGATCCCTGCTGAGGTCGTAAAGTTTCTTTCTTTCCTTGGCTTGTCCGCTGAAGATGGGTAGCCCGCCTCACTAATGCAAGTACTTCATGCTGTATTCGCTAATATTATGTTTATCTCTTTCGTTTGTCTGTTTTCGTTTCTTGACGACGTCTGCTTTCGTATTTTCAGTTCAGCCTTTGTTAACTCGTTACAGTTCTTCTTGAACGTGATCGTGATCCTCATTGTTCTCTCGTGTTATGATAGTCTTTGTAAGCAAGGATCCATCTGTTGATTACTCGGATGTTCTTTTCCATTTTTTTTTTCTTCTGAATTATAAGTACTGCAGTATATCCTAACCGAGCCACAAGACACTAGGTAATCAGTATATTCATAGCTTCTGTATCAGTGTGTGTGTGTGTGTATGTGTGTAGGTGTGTGTGTGTGTGTGTGTGAATGTGTGAGTGTGTGTGTGTGAATGTGTGTGTGTGTGTGTGTGTGTGTGTGTGTGTGTGTGTGTGTGTGTGTGTGTGTGTGTGTGTGTGTGTGTGTGTGTGTGTGTGTGTGAGAGCGCGCACACGCGAGAGAGAGAGAGAGAGAGAGAGAGAGAGAGAGAGAGAGAGAGAGAGAGAGAGAGAGAGAGAGAGAGAGAGAGAGAGAGAGAGAGAGAGGGAGGAAGGATTGCGTGTACAGTATATGTGTGTTTGCGACAGCGTGTGCGTCGTACGAGTATTTTCCCCAAAAGAATTTTGCAAGAAACGGGTTGCACTCTTCATACTTGCGTCTCTCTTTTCTGATCATTCAAAACCCGAGTCTGTGTGTGTACGTGCATGCGTGCGTGCGTGAGTGCGTGCGTACGGGCGTTTTTTTTTTTAGTCGATTTGATGAATAGTCGTATATGAACGACCTAGCGCGACGTGGGAGTTCCCCATTTGTTAGACATCGACACCACTTGTTTATGCAAATCCGTAATTTAAGTCTGCGAGACGTCCGACAACAATATTTGTCTTGCTTAATATATGTTCTCTCTTTTCTAGCCTTGTGCATTTTCTCAGTCACAGTTTATCTTCATATTTAATCTATTAGTAAAGGTGTCATTTAATCATTATTGTCTTTAATACACAGCTCGTTTTTTTATTTATGTCAGTTCCTTGGTTATCTAGATTTGGAGTAGACGAATTCTAGGAAATCTTGAAATTATATTGCATAGTGTTGTTTGTCACGCTCGTTGGATTTTTTCCTATAAACTTTTTTTTTCAAGAACAGGTCTTCCAATTAGATTCAGTGAAACACCAGAGTGGCCAAAACACACGGGTACTGGCAGCCTTTGTTTGATCTTGGATGTAAGACTACAAAGGATCACAAAGGCGGAGCATGCCGACAGGAGACCTTTTGGTCCATATCTAGGTCGGATGCGAAAAAATCATAATAATAATAAATTCATAAATAAAAACTATAATAATGTAAATAACAAATAAGATACATAAATAAATGCATAGGTATAGTTAAATAATAAACGAGTAAATAGTAAATAATAATAAATTGACATATAAATAATAATAAATGAAAATCAAACAGACAAATGATAACAAAACAAAACAAATAAATTGATCAATTGATCAATTACCGATGTAGGTTGAAAGAAATCCAACATCTAGTAGAGCCATAGTATCTACTCTCAAGTAAAGGCCCTACGAAGCTATCAAGAGTTTTTTTCTAATTTGAGGTTATCTGCAATAGGAATGGAATGGTTATAACTTATAACAATGGCAAAACATGCCGACAGAATACTTTTTGCGCTATAACGAAGCCGACTTTATAAAGAATTGAAAAAATAAGCAAATATCCAGAGCCAATAACGAAACGAATAAACAAACTCATTCCTCGATTACATTATGTACGGTTCATTTCCCGTCTCCCTTTTCTTTCCTTTCCCCTCTCATTTCTCTCCTCTTTCCTCTCTCTACTCTCTTCGTCTGCTCTCTTCCCACCTCTTCCCTTCTCCCCCTTTCCCCCTCCCTTATTATTTTTATAACCCTTCCCTCCTCCACGTCTCCTCACTTTCGTTTTTCCTCGCCTCTTCTCTCCTCTCTTCACCCTCACTTCCCCTCTCCCCCTTTCCCAATCCTCTGCCCCTCCCTTTTTCTTCCCCTTGACTTCCCCTCGTCTTCCCCTCGCCTCCTCCTCCTCCTCTCCCTTTCCCTCCTCCGTCTTTTCGTTTCCCATCCCCTTCTCATCCTTTCCTTCTTCCATCCTTCTCTCCTCTTCCGTCACTCCCCTCTCCTCCCCTCCACTCCCAATGAACTCCTTCTGCTCCCCTTCCCCATACTCTTTCCTCCCATCCTTTACCTTCTCCTTCCCCACCCCTCTTCCCTTCCTTCCTCTTCCGGGGAAGATGGGGGCAAATCCCTCCCTGAGACGTATACAAGACACTGTCCCCCCCCACGCCCTCCTTCGCCCTCCATTTTCCATTCACATGGCTAAGCCCATCACGGGAAAATGTGAACTCATGTGTGCGGCACTTTATCAACCTACCTCCCGATGTCGTTTCTGACTATTCTGGTGCTTTCAGTACCACTGACGCCATGAAAAAAAAAGAAAAAAACCACTGCAATGATCCGGGACGAATTCGCTGTAAATTTTTTTTTTTTTTTTTTTTTTAAGTCCTGGTACGAGCCGATCTCAAATCATGACCGAAGATAATAAATAAAAAATGAAATATTGATCAGCAATGGCGTGTGTCACACCCACCCTCGAATATATATCCGGATCAATTACTAGGTCAATTACAAAAGGATTTTTATTCATTTTGTGTATTTCATTGCTACTTGATTATCTTAGTAATGGTTTGGTTATTTTGTTTGCATAAACTGATATACGTAAATGTTAATTTATTCACTTGTTTTTATTTTCATTTATCTGTTCACTGTTCACTTTAAGCTACTCTGCTCACCTACGTAACACCCTTTCATGTGTGTGTGTGTGTGTGTGTGTGTGTGTGTGTGTGTGTGTGTGTGTGTGTGTGTGTGTGTGTGTGTGTGTGTGTGTGTGTGTGTGTGTTTGTGTGTGTATGTGTGTGTGCACGCGCGTATGAATGTGTGTGTGCGTGCGCTTGTATCTGTATGTGTGTGTGTATGTGTGTGTCCATCTATTTGAGGAAAGTAAAACCGGTTCAATGTATTTTTCCCCTTATATGTATTTACTGTACACACAAGAAGTAAGATGTGGCACCTCAGAGTTTGAGTGTCCACCTACAGAATCAACGAGACCTTTAGTCAGAAGGATCATCACTGTATAAGCCCGCTCACTTGAACGCAGTTCTTGTTCGGTGCTAGTACGGGTTGCAAATGATGAAAATGGCTGGCTACGTTCGATGCGTTTCTAACATCCAGATCGTTGAGCCCCACTCACAGCAACGCGTTTCGCCTATACGTTTTAATTTCGATGTTACTTCGGTATAAACGCGTCCTGTCGTATTAGAAATGCATAGATTGAACTGATACACTCGTGTAAATATACATACATATATATATATATATATATATATATATATATATATATATATATATATATACAATCTCTCCCTCCCCTTCTCTCCTCTCATATATATTTACATACACATATACATGCACATGCATTTTCATATGCTATAGACATATACATGGACATATTTATATGCCTATAGATATATACGTTCATATGCGCATACACATACACATAGGCACATACCGTACACTTATGTGTGTACATATTCACATTTGTGTTCACACACACGCCATGTGCATACACACATACACATGCATGCATCATGAATTATTATACAACAAATTTTCATCTGCAGCCTGGGGAATTACATGGTAATATGTTGCTCGTCGGACGTTGAGTACCCATTACAACAAAACGCTAAAAAAAAAAAGCCAACCAATTTTCCTTAATTGCCTAACCCCGCCCCGCTCGTAAACGTTGTAAGGGATCAAGGAATGTGTAATTAAAGTCTTCTTTTCCTTTTATGGATGTATATGATGGCAGCTTCAAAGGGATCTGGGGAAAAGAACTTTTCAGATTTGTCGTCTGTATTTATGGAGAGGCCTGGGCCTCGTTTTTCCTCATTTTGTTCCATTGTGGTCTGAGCTACATTCTTATTGTGGTTTTATTAAATTATCTATTTTGTCCTATTATTTATTTATTTATTTATTTATCTATTTATCTATTTATTTATTTATTTATTTATTCATTTATCTATTCATTTTTGCTCATTCACTCTGTTTTCATTCATTCGTTGATTCACTCGTTATTTATTTGTTTATTTTTGTTTGTTTCTTCTTTATCTACTGAGGAAGTGTCACCCCAGATTGAACAGACATGACACGACACGCGACGCCGAGAAAATGACACCGAACATCATTTGCATAAGTAGGAAAAGATAAGACAACTTACAGTTATCTTAACCTGACCTAGCCTGAGCCGAGCTGACCTGGTCTGACCTGGTCTGAGCCGAAAGAGAGCTCAGAGCTCGTATGACCAATCTATGGGTAATGTTGTGACCTTACACGCACATACACCCCCAGCTCCCCGCCCACGAGAGTTAGAGTAACGACTCGAAGCGCAGCGATACTGAAATTACTTCAGCCCTGGGCAGGATTCGAACCCGGGCCGCCGTAGTGACAGTCAGGGTCTCTACCAACCGCGCCACCGAGTCGCGCGCGCGCGCGCGTGTGTGTGTGTGTGTGTGTGTGTGTGTGTGTGTGTGTGTGTGTGTGTGTGTGTGTGTGTGTGCGTGTGTGTGTGTTTGCGTGTGTGTGTGTGTGTGTGTGTGTGTGTGTGTGTGTGTGTGTGTGTGTGTGTGTGTATGTGTGTGTGTGTGTGTGTGTGTGTGTGTGTGTGTGTGAGAGAGAGAGAGAGAGAGAAAAAAAAATTATATATATATATAAAGAGAGAAAGAGAAAGAGAGGAAGAGAGAGAGAGAGAGAGAGAGAGAGAGAGAGAGAGAGAGAGAGAGAGAGAGAGAGAGAGAAAGATAGAGATAAATATAGATAGACAGATAGATTGATTGATAGACAGATTGATAGATAGATAGACAGACAGACAGACAGACATAGAGAGAGAGAGAGAGAGAGAGAGAGAGAGAGAGAGAGAGAGAGAGAGAGAGAGAGAGAGAGAGAGAGAGAGAGAGAGAGAGAGAGAGAGAGAGAAGGAGAGAGAGAGAAGGGGGTAAGTAAGGTAGAATGCGATCAAATATCTCTCGATTTCTCGTTCCCCCTCGTATTCTCCTGCTCTGCCCCCCCCCCCCGCCTCCCATATCAAATGACGAGGCCAAACAAGGCCCTACCCCCACGTACGAGGTCATCTAAGTCTTGAGTAAACAATATACATATGTCTGAGTGTTTCTCTGTTTGTGTTTGGGTGTTTTCGCGTATGCGCACGAACACACACACACACACACACACACACACACACACACACACACACACACACACACACACACACACACACACACACACACACATGGTCTCCCTTACAAGCACAGTAGCAAAAATATGTGAAAAAGCTGTCAAAAGGAAATGGATTAAACGTTCGGAAGAGAATAATATACTAAATCTACACACGCACACACACACACACACACACACACACACACACACACACACACACACACACACACACACACACACAGTGAAGAGAAGGGAAAGGAAAAGAAGAAAGGATGACAAAAGAAATAAAGCGAGAATAGAAGGGACGTCAAGAAGGAAAGGGAAGGGCGGAAAGGGTAAAAGAGAGTAAAGGGTAAAGGAAGATGAGCAGCTGAAGGAGGAGGAGAAGGATGTGGAGTAGAGATGGGGAGTGACAGGTGGAGTGACGGACAACTCCCCGAGGTCTTCCTCGAGTATTTGGTTTTGCGATGTGATGGTGGAGTACATGTGCGAGACATGGACTCCAAGTTGGTTATCATTAGGAGTGTGGCCGGGACTTTAGGATTATAATCTGCTCCCATGGCGTTGTAAAGGTGCGAGCTGAGCTCTGTCTCGTCTAGCTTGGCGAAGATTTGATAGAGATAATCCTCTTAGAGTTGGAGGGTTTGTCGGAGTCGGCAGGATGAAATTAATGTTGACCTGAAGGGGGGTAAAAGGGGCCAAT
>NC_134783.1:64943987-64961487 GCF_046742065.1 Oratosquilla oratoria
ATAGACTTTCTTTGGCCGCCCTCAGCCACAGGACATGGGTTCTGGTACGGCTGAAGAAGTTTTTCCTTTATATGTTTTTTCCACTTCTCCCTCCTTCCCTCCCTCCCTCCTTTCCTCCCTCCCTCCTTTCCTCCCTCCCTCCTTTCCTCCCTCCCTCCTTTCCTCCCTCCCTCCTTTCCTCCCTCCCTCCTTTTATCCCTCCCTCCTTTCATCCCTCCCTCCTTTCCTCCCTCCCGCTCTTCTGTCCTCCCTCCTATCCCATTATCACGTTATGTAGGCGTATTGTATCATAGTTGTTGTGTGTGGGTAGACAATTAGAAGATGTAATATGTAAGAATAGATGACCTTCAGCATTATATCATTCATTCATGTTTGCTACCGCCATAGCGTACCTGTAGGAAAGGCGTTTGTACTGATGCAGAAACACAACTCTAATAGACACTGGGCAATTCTGTAGCGACCCGAGAGGAACGCTTCTTTTCGGTACGCAAGTCTGTACATAGGCCGTTCGAGTTCGGCTCAGGGCACAGTCGTCTCACAGACTCAGCCTAGGCCGATGCACGTGGTACCCTTAACCTCTCTTACACTCTCTGGGAAAAACGCAGAGCGCGGGGTGATCTAATAGAGGTGTTCAAGTGGATCAAAGGCTTCAACAAGGGTGATGCTAACAAGCTCATCATATTAAGACAAAAGGGCAGGACTCGAAGTAATGGATTTAAACTGGACAAATTTAGATTTAAGAAGGAAATAGGCAAGAATTGGTTTACCAGTAGAATGGTCAACGAATGGAATAGACTTAGTAACCATGTAGTGAGCGCTGAAACTATCAGTTGTTTCAAGAAACGGTTAGACAACTTTATGGATGGGGGTGATAGGTGGTAATGGACATGGAACTGCCTAGTGTAGGCCTTATGGTCTCTTGCAGTCTCCTTCATTCTTATGTTCTTATGTTTTCTTCGCCAATAAATACGAGAACCTAGTACGGATTTCTATACTATCCTTGTTATCCATAGCAGCAATTTATGTTACATTGGTGACCCCGGAGTTTGGCGCGAGTTCACTCAGCCGACCCTAGAAAATGACGACCCAGCAAGCAAGCGTTACAGCTGCCCCCACCAACGTCGAGTAAACTAGTATGAAATTCGACAGGAGCTGTTCCGAACGTAGTTTCCTCGGTGACTCCGGCACCTGTGGGAAGCTGGTCGACGCCGCCGCTACCGCCGGTGATGACACCGCTTCTGACGTCAAGCTGCCCACCGCCGCCGCTGCCGTAGCAGCCTCGCCGAGGAAATTATCGCCTCCACGGTCGACCTAGCCCCACACTCCTCCGTCACCCCTCTCGACCTCCCCATCTCCCTTTATCGTGCCTCCAAACCCTCTTCCATCTTTCCCTGACATCCACCTTTCCACAGGACCGCTCCCAGCGGCACGACCATAGCGAACTTCGGCATTGTCCCCCGAGACTCTGCAACCTCCGGCACCGCCGCGCCCCCATGGAACTCTGGAACCTCCGATACCACCCCCTAAGGCCCTGCAAATCTCCAGCACCACCATCTGTGTCTATGGAACCTCCGGTACCGCCCACGGGGGCATAAGCCTCTGGGGCTTCCCCAGCGGCGCATCCCCACCACCAGGAACAGCTCGATACCATCGGTGTCCGCGTCTCCGAGGGGGACGATCTCAAACCGAAGGGCCACGGTCTTGCAGACAGGTCAGGCCGTGCATAAACCTCGAAGATATCGGGTCATCGTGGCGTCCCTATTCCCGGCGGGGACGTGTAAGTTTTACGGCCTCTCAGACACCCCGTTTCTACCAGTTTCCGCTCCCGGCTCCACCTCTTCCTCTTCCCTACCTACTTCCTCCCTCTCTCCTTCCCTCCCTCCTATTGCATTATCACTTTTTTTCCTCCCTCCCCTCAAGGACACTCTTCCTTTTTTCCAATTTCTCCCTCTTCCACTTTGTTTTGATTTTCATAGTTCCTCCTCTTCCCTCCCTTATCTTACTTCCTCCCCACCCTTTCTAGTCCCATCAACTTTTCCCTCTAATTCCTATTTCTCCGTTCTCTTCTTCCGTTCTTTTTCCCTCGTTTTATCTGTTCCCTCCACGTATAGGTTACAGACTGCATAAGTTTTACGTGGTCACTGTTTTAGAGATTCTGTTGACACTATGGACCAAGTCACTCTGCATTCCTTTATGGCTGGGAACTAATCTCCACTTAAAGGAGAATATCAGTTAATCTTAGTTTCTACTATCCTTCTGAACTCTTTCCTTCAACGTCTTTATGACTTCACCTCTTTGGTGCTATATCATCTGCAAGGATGGAAGCACTGAATCATATTGAAGAAAGGAGAGGGAAGGCTAAAATTTTATATTTCATAAAATTTTAGCCTTCCCTCTCCTTTCATTTACTTTTCATTCCTCTCCTCGCAAATATTTTTGTTGTTTCATCCCATTTCTCCTTCTCCTTCTCCTTCCTTTCTTTTCCTCCCTCTCCACCAGGTTATTTTATTCATCTTTATGGCACTCAGTTCGTACCAAAGGGGTTAATAGCTGAGGAACATACTCTGAAATTTTATTCCAGTCCCTGGCAAATGCTTTCCATCACCAAAAAGTAAAGTTTAACCTGGTTTTCTAGCTCATTTTATTTGATTTATCCGTAAAATCTATTATAATTTCTATAAATATAGAGTCAATGAAGTTAGCAAAGCTCTATTTTCTAACTATAATAAGCGTTCTCCGGGGCTGGCGAAAGGTCTTAAAAGTAATGGACTTGTGAGTCTTGGGTTACCATTCCATGCGGAGCCATTACATACCTTAAGTGCCGCCCCGGGGGCAATTCTCAGTGATGCCTTTACTCACCTCCACCATCCCTTACTATCTATGACCTTGATTTGTGCAGCGTGATTATAGGGTACCGGTATACATAATACAAAATACATTTGCTGTGTATACCGTATAATTAAGTGAAAATTAAAGGGTAAAAATTATTTCATATTTTGTTGATTCTAAAGCAAAAATCGTCGATTACGGCAAACTGTTCAGGGCTTCTTTGACGTTTTCGTTATCATTATTTTGTTAGCCTTGTGGACAGGATGTCCATGCTAGAATTGCCTACCCCATAGAAATTACACCCCCGGGTACGTGCATCCCCCCCACCCCATGTGGGGGGCCATGATTCCATACATCTCACGTCCCCATAGCCTCAGTCCATACAACACGTCCCTGCCCATATCCACAACCAATATCTCTTTCATCCCTTCAATGTTGCGTTCACGTCTTCCTTAACTTTTTCTAATATAACTTTTTCTAATCTAATATCACGATCATTCCAGTGAAAGGTGCACTTGTTAATATGATCAGTATTCGGAATGATCACCTCCTACTAAAGAGCAGTAAAAGAAAATCCCTTCCCATACCAGTCCTATACCATTTCTATATCCCTTCCATACCCTTTCCATACCACACCCATATCCTTTCCATAACCATCCATTGCAGCTCCCATACCCTCCCATGCCTCTCCAATACCTTTTCCCATACCCCATACCCGGGTAGTTGGGGGGGGGGAGGCGATAGTTTACGAGGGTTTTTGTTTTCACAGTTGAGGCACAGATTAGTGACCGTCCTGATGAGACTAACAGCTCTCCTTCCCCTCACTACCTTTCGCTCTCTTTCTCCCCCCTTCTCTCTCTCTTCCTCCCACTTTTCTCTCTCTCTCTCTCTCTCTCTCTCTCTCTCTCTCTCTCTATCTATCTATCTATCTATCTATCTATCTATCTATCTATCTGTTTCTCACTCTCTCTCTCTGTATCTCACTCGATCTATCTATCTATCTATCTATATATCTATCTATCTCTCTTTCTACTTCTATTTCTCTGTAAACGCATATGTACATGAGGGCAACGACATTTGTCACATAACCATATTGACTATACTTGGGCGCATGTCACTTTACACGGGTGATAATTGTATAAACAGATATTCACATATTCATGGCCTGTCACCAGCTAGATTCATATATGTCAATTATACCACATTCTTGTAAGAATCATTCGAAGTTCTCATTGGCACGTTTTTCGTCTGAATAAAATGAATGGTAATTGGAGCAAAGGCTTTGAGTTGACATTTTTTTTTTATTTGATTCGGCAACACAACAACACCCAGAAGATAACCACGTGTTCCCCTTAGCAAGCAAAAGCTTGAGAAAAATTTATCACGTACATCATTCTACCGAAGAGCATCGCATGGACACGTCAGAATTGAAAAAAGAAAAAAACGCGCCTGGTAACTATCCAAAGCAAAACCAATTGTATAAGTCACAGTATTTCAAGAAGCCAGGAGAGTAACGAGTCTGTCGGAAGCGCCCGGACATGTGAAGGTGGACTATGATGCTACACCTTGGTTCTTGGTTCTTAACCTGTGGTTCAATGAACCCTTCCCAAGCCACAGCGGTTCACAAATAGAACCGCAAATAAAAAACTAGTGATAATTAGTGGATGCGCTAAGATTCTATTCACTCGTGACGGGATTTCTAGGAGGATAACAAACAGCAACACATAAGAACGGGGAAACATAAGGAAAAAGGTTGAAAACCTCTGTGCGGCTAAACTGTGACGCGACACTTAAGTTCCCGTGATCTAGTCATTCTACGTCACGCCTTCGCATGTACTCGTACTAACCAACCTGACGCAAACCTACCACAGAATTCTATAAACTCAAGCACAGAAGAACTGATGAATCGCTCAAAAAAAAAAAAAAAAAAAAAAAAAAAAAATCTGACCCATCGGGTTGAGCGTCGTGTCATACCTGTCACGAGTCATAAGCGACACGAAATCCGACACTTTCTGAGGCGCCACGGCCATGATGCCAGTCCGACACCCACTCAGACGTAAGTGGAGCTAGTGGTGGCGGGGAACCAGGAAGAAAAATCATTATCACACCTTTATGTAGTGGGAAGTGAGAAACCTCTAAAGGAAACCCCGTCGGTTGCTGCATTTTTTTTTTTTTTTTTTTAGGCCGATGTTTGGGTCCCCTCCCCGCCTGGCCAGAGCTTTCGGGAAACCAACGCAAGAAGCACGCAGCGAGCGGGACCCGGGAATCAATCTCAATACCACCTGCTCGCGAGTTCGACACGATATCCACTGGAGGAACTAAATGCGGAATTTATACACCTCAACCCTGGTGCAGTGAACATAAGAATGAAGGAGACTGCAAGAGACCATAAGGCCTACACTAGGCAGTTTCATGTCCATCACCACCTGTCATCCCCATCCATAAAGTTGTCTAACCGTTTCTTAAAACAACTGATAATTTCAGCGCTCACTACCTGGTTACTAACCTTATTCCATTCGTTGACCACCCTATCAGTAAACCAATTCTTGCCTATTTCCTTCTTCAATCTAAATTTGTCCAATTTAAAACAAATACTGCGAGTCCTGCCCTGTTGTTTTAGTGTGATGAGCTTGTTTGCATCACACTTGTTAAAGCCTTTGATCCACTTGAACACCTCTATTAGATCACCACGCACTCTGCGTCTTTCAAGAGTGTGTAAGTGAAGGTTCCTCGTTAAGGGGCATTTAGACGGTCAAACGGTTTGACAAACCCGGTTTGTCAGGCAAGTGTTTGAAGTGATGTTTGATCGTGTGAATAGGGTATTTGGTTGTTAAACACGTTCGACAAACGTGTTTGACGACCAAATAACCCATTCTCACGGTCAAACATCACTTCAAACACTTGCCTAACAAACCGGGTTTTGTCAAACTGTTTGATCGTGTAAATGGCCCTTTAGCCCGAGAGTTTCGTGCCTCGAATACAACCTATGCCGATATACAAAGAAACCAACAAATTCTTATTACCAAAATTTACCAGAGTGAAGACAATAATTATAATAGTTATGATAATAAAAATGGTTTGCTGGCTGAGCGGGATAGAGCGTCGTTACTTACGGCGAAGGTCGAGGGGGTGGTAGTTCGAACTCTGCCACCGGCGAAGTTGAACCAAGGGCGTGGGGTTATTAAATTCCATGCTACAAAGTCTTATGTGAGGGGCATCGTCCTAGCCTCCTGATAGGGGGAAGTTTGTGACCTTAAGCTATAATATCATCATCGTCAATAATAATAGTGACAATAATAATGATAATAATAATGATTATCGACTGGAGGGGCTTTTAAACAATCGAAGACTTTTACTCCATTTTCGGTGCTTCTCGGGTTGGCAAGTCCGGATGTAACCAGAAGAAAGTGTATGAAGGGACACGCAGGATCCAGTTCGGTTTGGTCTGCGCCATACTTTCCGATAAATGCGATTTACCATGATCGTCAGGGGCTGCAACAAACGTCAAATAGATCTATACCCTTGTCTTGCGCAGGCTGCAACAATGTTCCTCTATCTTCGTCTTGTTTTACGACGTCCATATACAAAGATCTTGGAGACAATAGATGTCCTCGTGCTGAATGGGACTGCCTTCGGGTCCCTTTTGCTTTTCTTCTTTGCCTCGCGAGATTTGCACAAGAAATGTCTGTGGAAGTAAAAAGGAAAATGGGAGACAGACACAGACACACGCACACACACACACACACACACACACACACACACACACACACACACACACACACACACACACACACACACACACATACACACACACACACACACACACACACACACACACACACACACACCTACCTACCTACCTTTTGGTCTTGATATAATCAATGTTTTTCGTATTTTGCACAAGCCAATACCAGAAGACTCCATTCACCCGGACCATGGACCCATGACAACCCTCACCACCAGAACTACCGCCTTCATGATCACTTAACACCGTCGCCATCTCTCCTTAACCACCACATTCATCACCACCCCTGCCAACGCCGCTACCACCATCACCACACTCTATCCTCAGCAATGACCATCACTACTACCACCACCACCACCGTGGTCAATAACATTACTGCCATCTCTTCTCATTCCCTTCCACCACCACCACCACCACCACCACCACCACCACCACCACCACCACCACCACCACAAACACCACCACCACCACCACCACCACCACCACCACCACCACCACCACCACCACCACCACCACCAGCAGCAGCAGCAACCCTCCACTACTCTCTTCTCCCTCATTTCCCATTGAAGTCTCTGATCCAAAACAAATTGAAAGAAAAAATCGTGAAAGGAACCAAACAAGTACTAGACAGACGTCCCTCTCTCTCCCTCCTCCTCCTCATCCCCCTTCTTCCCCTCTCCCCTCCCGTCTGTCCTTTTCCCCTTCCGCCATCCACTTCCTTTGTCCCTCTTCCTGTTAGCCAAACATTTCTCCGCCCTTTCTCTCCTCCCCTTACATTCCTTTGCATTAACAGAACCCTTCCTCGCCTTCGGTTCTTTCACCAGATTTTAGACTTTTTTTCTATTTTCTTTTTTTTTTTCTTCTTTTTTCTTTGAGCGTGTGTCTGATTTATTCCATACCCACTCCTCCCTCAATCCGTCTATACCAAATGTTTTCTTTCCATTACGCTTTTGTGGTTTTTAGCAGTTGCGTCCTGTCACCACTACCCCTTCTTTCCTCCCTCTCCTATCCCCTATCTTCCTCTCAACCTCCCCTTGTAAATACATATAACCATATGTAACCATATATGACTATATGCAACCACGTATAACCAAGTGTAACCATATGTAAGCGTATGTAACCATACTGTACAGTATATAACCATAGGTGACCATGTGTATACCCCACACTACTTAACACACATGTAAAATAAGCCATCTATGCATATGCAACAATATACTATGGGCAACGCCCTAGCAACTAAGTGGTATTCTTTGAAAAAAAAAAAAAAAAAAAAAAAAAAAAAAAAATCCTTATATAAATCCTTGAAAGGGAAAGATTTTATATGGAAAGATTTTTTTCTTAAGAATACCACCGTAAGATTCTTACGGTGGTGTTCTTGAAAAAATATTTCTTTGTAGAAATATCATATACATCCTTGGAAGGGAAAGATTTTATAAGGATTTTTTTTTAAGAATACCACCGTAATATTCTTACGGTATTCTTAAGAAAAAATATTTCCTTACATAAGTCTTATATAAATCCTTGAAAGGGAAAGGTTTTACAAGGATTTTTTTTAAAGAATACTACCGTAAGATTCTTACGATGGTATTCTTAAAAAAAATCCTTATATAAATCTTTCCCTTCTAAGGATCTATATAAGACTTATGTAAGGAAAGATTTTTTTTAAGAATACCACCGTAACACCCAACCCATTCCTAATTAGCAAAACACTACATCCTTATCGCGTGAACATCACGGGATAGAAACCCATCAGAACCGAATGCTTCCCCTTGACATTTACATCTTAAGCATCCTCACGCCTTTAAGAGGACGCAATCATAATCAGATACCCACACACAACAACCAAGAGCACTAATAATCCCTAGATCCATTGTAGAACGCAAGGTCTATGTAGAACACTGAGAGAACAGGTATTGTAAGAATACTTGCAAACCGTGCGAATAAAAGCTAGGTATTTAGTGTGTACACAGCCTCCCACCCTTGGGTACGCCGCGCAGGGAATCTGTACGGATTAGTACGGACACCCTCAATGCTGGATTTCCCTTTCCTTAATTCTTCGGACAATACAATCACCACGGCTTTGGCAAGGATCTCCATTAACCCTCGCGTCATGTAGAAAGGCTAAACGCTGCTACATACTAGTAGCAAGACTGAAGCCCGCTTTACGCTGTTTCAGCAAAGGCCACATTTGAATGAAGCAAGGCTGTACACTTCCCTCCCGATTCCTCCCTTCCAGTTTCCTCCCCTTCCCTTTCTTTTCTCCTCCTCTCCCCTCCTCTCCCTTCCCCTCTCCTTTCCTCCTCATTCCTTCCCTCCTCTCCCCTCTCCTCTCTCCCCCCCTATCCCTTCCCCTCTCCTTTCCTCCTCATTCCTTCCCTCCTCTCCCCTCTCCTCTCTCCCCTCCTCTCCCTTCCCCTCTCTTTTCCTCCTCCTTATTCCTTCCCTCCCCTTCCCTCTCGTCTCTCCTCTCTCCCCTCCTCTCCCTTCCCCTCTCTTTTCCTCCTCATTCCTTCCCTCCCCTCTCCTCTCTCCCCTCCTCTCCCTTCCCCTCTCTTTTCCTCCTCCTCATTCCTTCCCTCCCCTCTCCTCTCCCTCTCCTCTCTCCCCTCCTCTCTCTTCCCCTCTCCTTTCCTCCTCCTTATTCCTTCTCTCCTCTCTTCCCCCTCCTCTTTCTTTCCCTTCCTTATTTCCTTCTTACTCCTCTTCCACGAAAACCTCTTTTCTCTTTTCTTCCATTTCTTCCACCCCTTCTCTCTCTCTCTCTCTCTCTCTTTCTCTCCCCCTGGATCCGCCACTGTGTGTGTGTGTGTGCTAGTGTGTGTGTGTGTGTTTGTGTGTGTGTGTGCGTGTGCGTGCGTGTGCGTGCATGTGTGTGTGTGCGTGCATGTGAATCTGTGTGCGTGCATGTGAATCTGTGTGCTTGCCCAAAATCCTAACAAAATCCCCATCCCAAAATGGTGCAGGAGCCAAACCTGCAGGGTTAACTGTAATATTGGGCTTGAGTGTTTACACCTGGAGGCCTCTTACTGTGGAGGTACTCGCATCGGTCGGGCAAGGGACAGAGACTGGTAAACGTTTGGGCTCAATCCTGGATCTCCATTACTTCAAAGCGAGATCGATCCCAGAGCAACACAGTGGTACACAACCGAAGGAAGGACTACCGTGATGGACTCTGATCCAAGCGGCGTGAGGAAAGAAAATGTTAAAGGGCTTCCAGTTCTCGGGAGAGCCAAAAACAAAGGACGAACGAAGCGGAGAACTTGAGCGAGACGTTGCCAACCCGGTCGCTCATTATCGCCCTCCGATGCAGCGGTAAAAAGGCTGGATGGCAGCACAATGCAGGCGTACTTTAGCGGAATGCTGCTGAATAGCGGTTCTCTCGTGAAGGGTCGAGCGCTTATGAAAACATGACAGAAAGGGAAGGAGGGAAAAGGGTCCAGAAAGGGGAAAAAAACACGGTGATTGTTGAGTGAATAGTGAGTATTGAGTAAATGGGTGATAAAACTCAGAATGAGAAGGGGGGAGAGTAAAGCCAGCGAGGTAAAATTAACCATATGAGGAAATAGTAACACATTTAACGCGCACAACGAATAGCGACCTACAACCTACGACCTGTACGAATGAACGACGAACAGAGGAAGACGACAGTGTGTGAATAGGAACGAAGATAGGCGATAATGAGTTACGAAAGAACGGCCAAAGAAAAGTGAACGACGCCGAAGGAGTCTCGCGCGCGGGTCGGGACGGGGGACTTCGGGAGAACGACGGGAAAGAAAACGGGAAAACGGAGCTGGTGACGACTGAGGGTCTGAATCATCGAATGAGGGGAAGGGAGGGTAGGGAAAGAAGGCAAACAGTGTAGTGGAGGTGAGATGTGTACATAAGGAAAGGGGTGAGGGAGGAAAACTGGGATGACTGAATCCCGGTAAAGCCAAAGACACACAAAGACAGGAAGGGCAGTAACATATCTCTATATATACACACATACATACATACATACATACATACATACATACATACATACATACATACATACGTACATACGTATATACATACATACATATATACATACATACGTACATACGTATATACATACATGCATACGTAAATAAATACATACATACATACATACGCACATACATACGTACATACGCACATACGTACATACATACGTACATATATACATACATACATACATGCATACATACATACACACATTTATATGTATGTATATGTCTATGTGTATTGGATGGTAAATTTCCATTTGAGACTCGTTGGTTTGAAGTTGGGTGTCAATATCATACATAAGTAATCGAGTACGGCAGACTAATGCAGATTTGATGAGGTAAATAGTTCCGACCTTCCTGAGTCCTGAGAATTTTCGTTTTCGTCCTCACAATCATGAAGACAATGAGGAAAGAAATGGAACTACACAACGACGAGAAGAACTGAAAGTCAGAAAGAAAGCATGAGGAGAGACAGGCTAAAGGAACACGACAGAAATATAAATGAACGAAAGAGTATGAGAGAAATATGAAAAGTTTGTATGTTGGGCCTTAAATTGTAGGACTTCAGAAGTGCGACAAAGAAAACGGAGAATCTCAGAGGGAAGAGAACAAATCTAAATGTTAGAAAACGACAAATTAAACGAAATCCGAACGTAGTTAATCGAAAATCTTTAGCTCGGTTCATATTTAACTTTATCTGAGTTAATGTAAAGAATATATCTGCATCAGTTAGAATAAAATATGTAAAGCTCACCTTTGTAGTGAAGAGGAAGAATAAGTTGAGGAGGAGGAGGAAGAGAAGTAGTGGGAAAAGTAGAAGGAGAATCAGGAGGAGGAGGAGGGGAGGAGGAGGGGAGTAGGAGAGGAGGAGGGGAGTAGAAGTGAAGGAGAAGGAGGAGGGGAGTAGGAGGGGAGGAGGAGGAGATGAGTAGGAGGGAAGGAGGAGGAGGGGAGTAGGAGGAAGAGGAAGAGGACAAAAAGGGAGGAGAAGAGGAGTAGGAGGGGAGAGGGAGGGGAGTAGGAGGGAAGAAGAAGGAGGGGAGTAGGAGGAGGAGAAAGGGGAATAGGAGGGGAGGAGGAGGGGAGTATAAAGGGAGGAGGAAGAGGAGGAGGAGGGAGTAGGAGAGGAGGAGGAAGAGGAGAAAAGGGCGAAGGAAAGATGAGAGGAAGGGCTTAAAAGTAGGAGAGAAATGAGAAAGATAATAAAGGAAAAGCACAACAGAAGAAAGAAAAAATGAGAATGAAAAAAGGGAGAACGGAGAGATAGAGACTGAGAAAGTAGTGATGGTGAAGTATAAAGAGGGGCAGAAAGAGGAGAAAGATCAAAGAAGGGGAAAAGAGGGGAGATAAGGGGATCTGAAGAGAGGGGAAGGGAGAGGAGAGGAGAGCCGACGAGATGAGCCGGGAGGGGAGGAGAGGGGAAAAGAGGGGAGAAGAGGGGAAAAGAGGGGAGGTAAGGGGAAATGAGGGGAAGAATGGGAGGTCAAGTAATGGGAAACGGGGGGGGGGAAGAGAGGAGAAAGGAGGGGACATGGAGGGAGGAAAGAAAGCGAGGGGAAGAGACTACGTACATACATACATACATACATACATACATACATACATACATACATACATACATACATACATACATACATACATACATACATACATACACCAACGGTTTTTCCCCCTTACAAGGGAGGTAGCCAAATCAAAGGCATAAATCCACTCCCACTCATTTCATCCTCCACCTACTCCACTCGAATTCACCACCCCTCCCTCCCTCCTTCACTCTTTTCTTGGCTCCTCCTGGATGACGGGTCATCCCTGCATCTCGTCCACTGCCCTGGGTCAGAAACAATGCAATAAGACACAGCACATCAACAGCAAGGCCGTTTCTTTTAATCAGCGACCCCCCCTTCCCTTTCCGTCCCCTCATTCAGAAAAAGAGGAGATGGGGAGAAATCCCTTCGGGCTGCGTCAAAATGTCATTCACGCATACTCCCTCACCCCCCCCATCCCCCCACCCACTCCCTTCCATGTTTCACAGCATTATCCATACACATCCATTCTCCACTCACCCCTATCTTCTGTCTTCTCGCTTCCTTCCTCAACAGACATTTCCCTCTTTCCCAAGGTCCCTTTTACCCCATCAATCCATATCATCCTTGGTCGCCCCCTCATATGCACTCCATCCACCTCTGCCTTCCACACCTCTTTTACCTATCTTTCTTCACTCATTCTTTCCATGAGTTCAAACTATCCCAATACTCTTTCATCAACCCTATCTCCCAACTCCCTTTCCACCCCCGCTCTCCTCACCTCCTCGTTTCTACCCTAGTAACCCCTATCATAATTCTCAGACATTTCATCTACAACACATTCACACTCTCCTCCTCTCTTCCTCTCTTATGTTTCATGTTTCCGCCCCATATAGTATTATCGGCACAATCCTTCATAAAAACTCCTCTTAGCATTCATCCTCAAATGTCTATTTTTCATGATACTTTTTAATCCCCCCAAGGCATTTACATGCCTCTCTCAACCTACATTCTACCTCCACCTCCACTCCTCCCTTTCCCGCCACATACGCTACCAAGTATCTAAAGCTATCCACTTCCTCCGGTCTCTCTCCCTTAACACTCGCTTCAAATTTGCTGCCATCTTCTCCCCTTGTACATCTCGTCACCTTACATTTACCTACATTTATCTTCAACTTCCTTCTTTCGCACACCTTCCCAAACTCTGTCACTAACGTCCTTCCCTCCTCTGATCCTGCTACAAGTGCAGTGTCGTCAGCAAACAACAATTGGTTTATCTCCCATTTTACTCAATTTTCTTTAACCATCTCCAATCCCCGGCCCATTACCCTCTCGCACCACCCCATCCATGTACAAATTGAACAGCCAAGGCGACATAACACATCCTTGGCAAAGTCCCACCTTTACCTCAAGCCACTCACTCTTTCTCCATTTCTAATTGTAACACAGGCTCTAGTACTCTCGTAAAAACTCTTGACTGTTCTTAACAGCTTTCCTCTTATCCCATACATCTGCAATACTTCCCACAGTGCCTTCCTGTCCACCCTGTCATAAAATTTTCCAAATCCGTAAAGCCCCCCAAAAAACATCCTTACTTTTTCCTAAAGCTTTCTCACATATCTGCCTCACCACAAAAATCTGATCTAGGCAACACCAACCTGCCCTAAATCCACACACTGTTCCTCACCAATTACTCCCTCTGTTCCTCTCGTAATCCTAATCCTCTCGATAAAAACTCTCTCTCAAGCCTTCCTAACTACACTCAACAAACTGATCCACATGAAACTACTACATTCACACTTGTGATTGCTTTGTGTGTGTGTGTATATATATATATATATATATATATATATATATATATATATATATATATATATATATATATATATTGAAGTATGGAAGACAAATGAGTGGAAGGGTGGTGAGTTAAACACAGAGAACAGTTGGAGATTTATTCACTGACGTTTCGTCCTTACCAGGACATTCTCAAAGTACATACAGTTTCAGAAAATTAACAGCTTATATAACCCATCCTTGCCGTGTTCCCCTCCCTCTATCATCCGTCCTCTACCCTTTTTTCATGTGACTCCGACCATGTCACTTCTCCCTCCGTTCTCAATTGTCCTTTTTACCTCCTTGATAATCAGAGTACTTACCGCTCCTGCTAATTTTATAAACCCTTCCCTATGGTTGATGCAGGGGTGGGAAGTAATGTAGGCTGCCTCCACTATTTTTCTTTTCTTTTTCTCTAGACCTTTGTGGAGCACCTCTATCTTGTTCCAATCTGGAAGATGACCACATTGGTCTAAATGAACTACTAGCGAGTACTACAGAGCTCACAGAACCTCCAACTCGCTAGTAGTTCATTTAGACCAATGTGGTCATCTTCCAGATTGGAACAAGATAGAGGTGCTCCACAAAGGTCTAGAGAAAAAGAAAAGAAAAATAGTGAAGGCAGCCTACATTACTTCCCACCCCTGCATCAACCATAGGGAAGGGTTTATAAAATTAGCAGGAGCGGTAAGTACTCTGATTATCAAGGAGGTAAAAAGGACAATTGAGAACGGAGGGAGAAGTGACGTGGTCGGAGTCACATGAAAAAAAGGGTAGAGGACGGATGATAGATGGAGGGGATCACGGCAAGGATGGGTTATATAAGCTGTTAATTTTCTGAAACTGTATGTACTTTGAGAATGTCCTGGTAAGGACGAAACGTTAGTGAATAAATCTCCAACTGTTCTCTGTGTTTAACTCACCACCCTTCCACTCATATATATACATATATATATATATATATATATATATACATATTTCTCCCTCTCCCTCTCCCTCTTCCTCCTCCTCCCACTCCTTCCTTTTCCTCCTCCTCCTTCCTCCCTCTCCCTTGTCCTCCCTCTCCCTCCTTCTCCCAATCCCCTCCTTCTACCTCTCCCTCCTTCTCCGTCTCCCTCCTTCTCCCTGTCCCTTCTTCTCCCTCTTCCTCCTTTTCCTTCTTACCCCCTCCCTCTTTCTCCCTCTCCTTCCTTTTTCCTCTTCCTCATTCTCTCTTCTTCTCCCTCTAACTTTTCCTTCTTCCTACATTCTCCTTCCTTTTTTTCCTCTTTCTTCCTCCTTCCTCTTCCTTCCTCTTCCTTCCTCTTCCTTCTTCCTTCCTCCTTCTTCCTTCTTCCTTCTTCCTCTTCCTTCCTCCTTCTTCCTTCTTCCTCTTCCTTCCTCCTTCTTCCTCCTTTTCCCTCTCCCTCTCCTTCTCCTTCCTTCCCCACACCCCTTCCTTCTCCATCCATTGGCTGTTTCGTGCCTAGGGCCATGCACGATGACGTCAGCGCTCATCATCCAAGATCTGCAATTAATTGCTGCTCCAGGTGCTGGTGACATTGAGTCCCTTTTACCACCCGAGAAATGAGTTAATCACTTTTTATTGTGAGTTCTGGTGACTTTCCTGGGTTGATATTTCTCTTTAAATGGAGGTCCTTGATTTATTTTATTTATTTCAGTTTTACAATTGTTTATGGGTTAATTCAGTTCTAGCCAAATACCAAATATTAGTTTATTTGATTATTGTGTATTTGGGTGTTCATAACATATATTTTTATTTTCATTTTTCATAAGAATTATTTCATACAACAGCGTGCTCATCTTGTGTTGTCATCATTTTAGTATGTATATTTTGTATGCTATCTACATATATTTCATATCTTTTATCGTTTACTTTTTGACTGGTTCATCAACTGATTACACTGCGTATCACTAGTTTTATTTCTTTAAATGTCTTTAATGTTTCTTTCGTTGTTTTCTCTCCTGATTTTAGAAATAGCTTTGAAAATTGCTGTCTAATAACATTGAGTTTTCCTGGCTGCAAGTAATCTCGAGGGGGCCACTTCACCTTCTGGTAGAGTTTATTATCAGCCCGACTGTCCCATAGGCAAAGAAAACATGAATATTTGGTGTACCCAAATAAGAAAACGAGCATTTTAAAATAACCACAAAAATCATATTCAAAATCATAATAGTCTACCTTCTCGAGAAGCCTTTTTACAATGTCAAATTCTTCCGTCATCTGCACCGAGTATGTTATAGGCAGGGATGGATAACGATTCCCATTATGTAGTAAAACAGCTTTGAGGCTTTTGTTCCATAGCTGGGTTAGATGCCAAGGGAAGAGAGTTAAATGAAGAAATGAATAAACAATTGAACCAAACAACTGACAGGCATTGCAGCATATTTCTAAGTTATTTATCTAATTGAATCTAAGAACTTCGAACCGTGTTACATTGCACTACCTCTGCAAGAAGTTTATTCCATTCATTGACTACGTGGTTAAGGCAATTATTCCTCGTTTGTTTCGTATTCAGTGTGAAAATTTCCTTAGCCCTTTTAAAATCTTGAAGACCTGTTACCCCTGAGTCTACACTTTTTAAGGGAAAACAAATTCAAGATAAGTCCAGATGATATCCTTCAGACGAATAAAATCGCTCGGAGCCATTCCAAATAGACATGAGTGCAGTAAAGAGGATGATGGAGATAATTATCATTACAATGATAATGATAAATAGTTAAGGCAACTGGAGACTTTTCCATTCCCAACGGGGTTGGATGAAAATAAATGAATAGATAAATGGAAAAGTAAAAATAAAAATCGCTGGATCCCCGGTTTGGTGAACTCAAACAGCTCTGATTAATTATCTTCAACAACCCGGGTACATAAAAAATTCTGCCCAGCCCTTCACCATCCCTGTATGGGGTACTGAGTGCATGTTCTATGAAGTCGATATTTTAAGGAGCTCTAGGGACACCCCTACGGACTAGAGTCCCTCAGCATTCTTTTGTGGCTGGAGACTTAGTCTCCAATGAAAAGAAAATACGCTTTAATTTCTCCAATCTCTTCGTTCTGTTACCCTCCTTAAACTCCCATTTTACCCCCATCCACGACTACTTCCTTGGTGCGATATTGTACCTAAGGACAGAAGTGTTGATCATTGCTGAAGATAATCAACCTCTCGCTATACATCTTATTCAGAGGAGGGAGTGTCCCCCAAAGTGAAGGGCCTCAAGATGTTTTGCTTAGACTCTTCAGTACGGTAGAATGCTTAATGGATTTCCTTCTCATTAACCCCGGGCGATTCTGCTCAGCTACGGGGCCGTTCCAGGAGTGGCGGGGACGAGTGGACGTCTCCTTCGTGCTCAACAGTTTGTCTGAACATGACTTGCCAGCGGCAGAAGAAGGCGGGATCCGTGGCGAGGTCAGGACGGGTTCAGGGGCGCGCAGAAGTCGGGATAGGGACGGGTTGCAGATTTTCACTCACGTGTGCGCGCATAAACACACACACACACACACACACACACACACACACACACACACACACACACACACACACACACACACACACACACAC
>NC_134783.1:64968987-64998987 GCF_046742065.1 Oratosquilla oratoria
GCCTTTTTTTGTAAAGTGGCTCCCGTTTCTACGATAATTATACAGTATGTGACCAACTTGACTGACGTGTTCACTATGTCGGAGTTGAATGTAAGTTTGTTGCAATACAAATCACAACACACTTCCGCACTAAGTCCAGTTTCTGAGGAGAGTTAGGTAGCTTTTCGCTGCCACCAATGAATTCACCGGTGATGGCCAAGGAAACTAGTCAATGCCTTTTCCTTAACTATATTTGGCACAGTCTCTACATGGCGTAGATCCTCCGGGATCCAATATCTCCTGTTAACTGGCTCTTCTGGGTGCTGTCTCTTTTATAAGCCGTCTAATTACTGATTTCAGCTTCCGGGGGAGGGCAATTAACAGTTACATAATTTCAATTGATTGTTATAAATAGAACATTTACATAATTACAATTATATTATAATATAATTAGATGTATTATGTGGTCATTTCTTGTGAGTTAAATTGTGTTCAGATTTATTTGGGGATATGGTGTATATTGTGTTGTTAGGTATGATCATTGGGTACTAGTTCTCATCATGTGCTGATCACGTGGTGGTCGCTTGCCTTAGGGCGTAGATGGGTGTTCGTTCGTACGTGTGTGTATTGTAGTTTTCTATATGATAATGTTGCAATATGGGCTGGTTACAGCCGGAACAGCACGGAACAACGAATCGAGGGCGTGCAGCTGGTTCCCCGCATCCCTGGAGAAGGCGGAGACAAGCACCAGCTGAATGTAGGTTGAGTGAGCGTCGTCGACCAACCCCTCCCCAACATATATGACCTCTCTCTCTCTCTCTCTCTCTCTCTCTCTCTCTCTCTCTCTCTCTCTCTCTCTCTCTCTGTTCCTGTTGAAAGATTTTTTATCAGTGTGATTGTCATAAGGGGGCTACTTATTGGAGTTGTCAGCTTTCGACACGTGCGCAACGATTTTTCCGTTTCGCCATTTCTTTTCATTTTGTGCCTTTGACAAACTTGTTAGCCGGAGGAGGGGTTGGGTTGAGTTTGGCGCCTACTCTTCACATGTATTCACGTGAGCTTTATTTCCTCTGACGCCACACGGACCTTCGTGGGCCGCGATCGTGGCCTTCGTGGGCCACGCGAAACCAACTAGCCCGTCTTTTTGGTTGGTATCGTCGTGGCGTGCCCAGAGCCGGGTTGGCCCCGCCCCCGTGCCACCCAGGCTGGGTCACGTGATTGCTGCCCTGGGAGATGATTGGCCAGTTGCCCAAGCGCTTAGAGTACTCCAGCAAGCAAGCAAGGTCGCGTGGGTTCGAAGGGCCACTTATTCAGGCGATGACCGAGTGACCAGTTGCACACCACGAGTGTGTCCCTTTGCCCACAAGTAAGTTCTATATCCCCTATGTCTCCCTAATAGCAAGCAGTCATTTAAACTCCGTTACAATCACAGTTACAATAAAGAGACAACAAAACACAACCAGTGTTTTGTGTTACCCCTCACCCTCGTACCACAGTTACTATATGTGCGTGCATGCGTGTACGTGCGTGCGTGCGTGCGTGTGTGTGTGTGTGTGTGTGTGTGTGTGTGTGTGTGTGTGTGTGTGTGTGTGTGTGTGTGTGTGTGTTTGTGTGTGTGTGTGTTTGTGTGTTTGTGTGCATGTGCGCGTGTGTGTAAAAGAGGGAAAGAGGAGGGAGGAAGAAAGAACGAGTCAACAGGGAAAGGGGAAGAAGGTAAGAGAGAAGGAAGAAGGAGGGGAGAAGGAAGAAAAGGAGGAAGAGAGTATAGGTACGGACCACAAAGTAGGAGGGGAGGGCAGAGAACGGAGACAGGCAGGAAGATGGAAGAGAGAGGAGGGAAGAAGGAGGGAGGGGGAAAGATGGAAGAAGATAGAGGTTGGTTGTGCTGGGGAAGGGGCCCAGAATTAATGATCCATACAGAATTAGAAGAATTGGAATACGTCTGGGTAGAGAGGGGACTTATGGGGTGTGGGTTGCAGGGGTGGGGCGAGAAAGAGGAGGAGGTGGAGAGAGAAGGGAGAAGGGAGAGAAGATTGAAAGATGATGAAAAAGGAAAATAATGGGGAACAAGTACATAAAATACGAGGAGGAGGAAAAAGAGAAGAAGAAATAGAAGGTGAACAAAGAGGAGAAAGAAGAAAAGGAGACGGAGAAGGAAGAGTAGGAGGTGGAGAAAGATGATGATGATGATGATTAAAAAGGGAAGTAGAATGAGAAGTAGTAAGAAGAGAACAAGTGAGAAGAAAAGGAGGAAATAGAAGAGGAGTAAATGGAAGAAATGGAATAGAAAGGAGAGGCAGAGGTGAAGAAGAATAAACTATAAGATGGGGAGCAGGAACAGAAACAAGAGGAGACGAAGGAAGAGGTGTTGAAGGAAAGGGGCAAGGAAGAGGAGGAGGAAGAGGAGGAGGAGGAAGAGGAGGAGGAGGAGGAAGTGAAGGAGGAGGACGAGGAGGTGATGTAGAGTATGGAATGAATGAGAGGAATCAACTCATTTGAGAATCCGGGAATGACGCATGCTAGGTTTAGACATAAGGAAGCAATTGTTCTTTGTGACTTTGGGAGGGTGAGGTACCCTACTCCGTGCAACTGCAGCAAGTCCTTCCCAGGGGAACTCAGGTTAGGAGGAGGAAGCGTTAACCTCTGAACAACGAGTAACTGCAGGGTAATTTTCTGGATGTCTGTTACCTAAACGATACCTTACCATTCGTATTAAATGTTCATATCAAGTTAGCTTCAATGAGTATTGAGGGAAATGGGGGAAGTGGGAGGGATTTTTGTGTTTATGGGGGCAGAGGCTATGGGATTTGGTGGTATATCATTATGGGTTATTGGATGGGGGTGTGCTAGATGAGAGATTAGTTATGATCTCCTCTGGGGATTAGGACGGAGGGAAGGAAATGTCTGCTATAGAGGGGAAGAGGACATTATGGGGGCGTAGTATACGTGTCCCAGCGGCTCGCTTGATTCGATCGCGCTACGCAAGCCCCGGTCCCGAGTCTAAATGCTACTGGTGACTTCTCTCTCTTCTGGCTGTCTGAGCGCATAGGACACAAGTGGCGGCTTCAGCTGCAGCTATGAGCTTCCTGGCGTAAATGCCTCACCTCTATTAGCATGGTAGTTTCTTTGTGTTTGTGTGTGTGTGTGTGTGTGTGTGTGTGTGTGTGTGTGTGTGTGTGTGTGCGTGTGTGTGTGTGTGTGTGTGTGTGTGTGCGTGTGTGCAAGTGCGTGCAGGTGTGTGCGTGTGGTAGGGGAGTAATGGGTAAATATAGGATGAGGGCCTATATTTACTGCAACCAAGTGAAGGAATAGGAAGTGGAAAGTATAGACAAGAAAAAGAGTAGTAACAGAACTAGGAGAAAGAGGAAAAGGACGAGGAGGAGCAGGAGGAGGAGGAGGAAGAGCAGGAGGAGAAGAAGAAGAAGGAAAAGGTACAGGAAGAGAAAGAGATAATTACGACCTGAATGGAGTATAAGTCATCTGTATAATCCATTCACTCATTTATTCATTCACTCATTCATTCACTCATTCACTCATTCATTCATTCATTCATTCACTCATTCATTCATTCATTCATTCACTCATTAACACATTCACTCACTCAGTCATTCACTCATTCATTCACTCATTCATTCATTCATTCATTCATTCATTCATTCATTCATTCATTCATTCATTCATTCACTCATTCACTCATTCATTCATTCACTCATTCATTCATTCATTCATTCATTCATTCATTCATTCATTCGTATCAAACTCGCAGTAATGGATTTAAATTGGACAAATTTAGGTTTAAGAAGGAAAAAGTCAAGAACTGATTTGCCAATAGAGTTGTTGACGAATGGAAATAGACTTAACAACCATGTAATGAGCGCTGAAATAATTGGTTGAAAAGGTTATATAAATTTATGAACAGGGATGACAGATGGTAAGGGACATGGAACTGCCAATCCATTCTTATGCCCTTATGATCTTCCTCACTCGTTCATGTCCCTTTGTAGACTTTGTTCAGGTTAACATCTGGTGATTTTATTCAACTAAAGTCGTACAGTCGACAAAGTCATCGATGAGAAACAGAAAAGGAGGAAGATAGAATAAGGAAAGAGGAAATGAGGGGCTGGAATGGGAATGAAGGTAAAGGAAGGGGAAGAGGGATAAGGAAGAAGATAGAATAAGGAAAGAGGAAATGAGGGGCTGGAATGGGAATGAAGGTAAAGGAAAGGGGAAGAGGGATAAGGTAAATGAAGTGGAAGGAAGGAAAGGGAATGAGTGATATAGTGAGGAAAAAGGACAAAGAGGAGTGACGTTGATGCGTGTCACTGCGTGTCTGACATGGATGAGAGGAGAAGGGAGAGGGGAGAGGACAAAAGAGAAAAAGGGGGAAAGGAGGAGACAGAAGGTAGAGGGGAGAGGGGAGAGGGAAGGAGGCTGGTTGGCTAGGAGAGGGAAGAAAGGGGAGAGCAGAAAATGGAAACGGGAGAAGAGAGAGGGGAAGCCAGGAGAGGGGAGAGGGGAAAAGGGAGAGGAGGAAGAGGAGGAGGAGGAGGAGGGGAGAGTGGAAAGCTAGAGGGTGAGGGGAGAATGGACAGGGGAGAGAGGAAAGGGGACATGAGGCAAGAAAGAGAGGAGAGGAGAAGAGAGGGGGAAAGAGGAGAAAGAAGACAGAAGAGATGGAGTGAAGAAATGAGGAAGGCGAGAGATTGGAGGGATGGGGAAGAGGGAGGATGGGGGAGAGGGAGGATAGGGGAGAGGGGGAATGGGGGAGAGGGGGAATGGGGGAAGGGGGATGGGGGAAGAATTTTGACTCTACTCCTCCAACTGAACAGAATCGTGTGGGAAAAAGCGTCACAGTATTGAATTGATTAAGGGGAGATACGGAGGGAGGTACGGAGGGAGGGAAAAGAGGAAGGGGAAGGGGAAGAGGAAGGGGAAAGGGAAGGGGAAAGGGGAAGGGGAAGGTGGAAAAGAAGGAGGGTGAGAGGAAGGAACTGATGAAGAGAGAGTTAATTAATTATGGGAGATACGGTGGAAGGGAGAAGGGGAAGGGGGAAGGGGGAAGGGGAAGGGGAAGGGGAAGGTGGAGAAGGAGGAGGGTGAGAAGAACGCACCGATGAAGAGGGAGCTGAAGAAATTAGATGAGGGAGGACGGGGAAAGGCGGGAGGGGGGAAGAAGGGGATTGAGGAAGAAAATGGAAAGGGAATTGAGGGAGAGAATGAGGTAGGAAGGGGAATAAGGATTAAGTGAAAGAAACGCGGATAGATTGAGCAATGGGGGAGAGGCAAGGAGGGAAAGAAGGAAAAGGATAAAAGCAAGATGGAAGAGTTAGGTAAGAGACAGGAGGGGAGGGGGAGGGGGAGGGGGAGGGGGAGGGGAAGGGGGAGGAGATGTCGTAGTAGGACACCTGAACCAAAGGAAGGAAGGAGCGAAGGAGAAAAGAAGAGGTGGAGAGAAGGGACGGGATTGGGTTAGGAAGGAGGGAAAGAGGAAGGATAAGTAAGTAAGGAGGAAAGGCGGGAAGAATGGAAGGAGGAAGGAGAGGGGAGAAGGAAGGGAGGCAAGGAAGGAGGGAAGGAGGGAGGATAAGTAAGGAGGAAAGGCGGGAAGAATAGAAGGAGGAAGGGAGGCAAGGAAGGAGGGAAGGAGGGAGGATAAGTAAGGAGGAAAGGCGGGAACAATGGAAGGAGGAAGGAGAGGGGAGAAGGAAGGGAGGCAAGGAAGGAGGGAAAGAGGGAGGATAAGTAAGGAGGAAAGGCGGGAACAATGGAAGGAGGAAGGAGAGGGGAGAAGGAAGGGTGGCAAGGAAGGAGGGAGGATAAGTAAGTAAGGAGGAAAGGCGGGAAGAATGGAAGGAGGAAGGAGGGGGGAGAGGGAAGGGAGGCAAGGAAGGAGGGAGGATAAGTAAGTAAGGAGGGAAGAATGGAAGGAGGAAGGAGAGGGGAGAAGGAAGGGAGGCAAGGAAGGAGGGAAGGAGGATGGAAGGGGAGGAAATAAGGAGGAAGGAGGAAAGGCGGGGAAGCGAGAGGGAGGAAGGAGGAAGGAGGAGTGAGTGAGTGAACGAGGGAGGGAAAGAGGGTGAGAGAGTGTGGAGGATGAGAGTGAGAAAAGGATAGAGGAAGAGGAGGAGGGGAAGGAGAAAGGAGGAGAAGGTACAATCTTTCCGGGGATGGGAGGAGTGTAGAAAGGGGAGGAGGGGTGGGGAAGAGGGGTCACGGTCGATATATTTTGGGGCGACAAAGAGAGATATAAAGGATTAATGCAAATGAAGAGGAGGAGGAGGAGGAGGAGGAAGAGGAGGAGTGGGGAGTAGTAAAACATGTGATAGGGAGGAGGAGATGGAAGAGGAGGAGAAAGAGGAGGAGAAGGAGGAGGAGGAGGAGGGGAAGGAGGAAGAGAAGGAGGAAGAGGAGAAGGAGGAGGAGGAGAAGGAGGAGGAGGAGGGGGAGGAGGAGGAGGAGGAGGAGGAGGAGGCGTAGGAGATGAAGGAGAAGATGGAGGAGGAGCAGATGGAGGAAGAGGTAGGAGGAGGGAAGAGAGAGGAGGAGGAGGGGAGGAGGAGGAGGAGGAGAACCGTCAGAAAGGAGAGGTATAGGGACAAAATGGAAGTGTGTGGGGAAAGAGTGAGAGCCAGTCAATAGCCTACACTGTGGAGAAAATTGACACCTATGAACGTTCACCGTGAGGAAAGTTCAACGCAAAACGTTTTGCAAAGGAGGGCATGATAACAAAGTCTTGTCTCGGTCTTTGACCTTATCTTCACAAATATCCCTCCATCCTTATCTTCATAGATAGCCCCATCTTCTTACCCATCCTCTATCCCTATCCATCCCTATCCATCTCCATTCCAATCCCAATACATCCCATCCCTATCCTCATCTCCATCCCCATTTACCTTTACATTTTTTTTCATCTTTTCCTCTGAATTATCATCTTCATTTTCCTCTTAATTTACCTCTTCCTATTCTTCTTTCTTTTCGTCTTCCTCCTCTTCTTCCTCTTTATCTTTCACTTCTTCCTCTTCCGTTTCCTTTTCAGCTTCCTCTTCCTCTTCCTCTTCCTCTTCCTCTTCCTCTTCCTCCTCCTCTTCCTCTTCCTCTTCCTCTTTATCTTTCACTTCTTCCTCTTCCTCTTCCGTTTCCTTTTCAGCTTCCTCTTCCTCTTCCTCTTCCTCTTCCTCTTCCTCTTCCTCTTTCGTTCTTCCTCTTCCTCTTCCGTTTCCTTTTCAGCTTCCTCTTCCTCTTCCCCTTACTCTTCCTCTTCCTCTTCCTCCTACCCCACTTCTTCCTCCTCTCCCTCTGCTTCATCGTGTTGTTTGTCCTCTTCTTCTTCGTCTTCTTATCTTTCTTCCACCACCCTAGCCACGATCTGAGCGGTGTAGCCGAAGGTTGGACTGTGTCACGTGTTAAGTGAAGCTATCAAAAAGGTCCACAACGTTTGGGAGATGGAAGCTCGGGTCTCATGAAATTAAAGATTCACAAAATGTGCACACGAGCGGAATGGTATCATACATGAATGACGAGAGGAATGTAATATGGAGAGAGAAAATTTTTGGGAAACAATTTCAGAGGAGATCTAGAACACAATGGGAGGGGAGAGAACGATATGTGAAACATGTCGATGATGTGCTGAATATAAACGATGTAAGTATTTATCTGAAAATGTTAAAGATGCCATGATATAGGGAAACTAGGCAAGAATGTATATATACAGTACGTAAATACACACATGCATAAATACATACATAAATACATACATACATACATATATGTATCCATATGTGTTTACACACACAAACACACACACACACACACACACACACACACACACACACACACACACACACACACACACACACACACACACACACATATATGTGTGTGTGTGTGTGTGTGTGTGTGTGTGTGTGTGTGTGTGTGTGTGTGTGTGTGTGTGTGTGTGTGTGTGTGTGTGTGTGTGTGTGTGTGAGTACTCACATGGTTGGAGTAAAATTTGGTCAGAAGAGGAGAGTAAACGTCACAGAATAAGAAGTTACAATAAAATCTTTAAATCCTCATAGTGCTTTCAGACTCTTTTATGCTCCCCTCAGTTACTGAAGAGAGTTGGCACAGATGACGGACAGAGTAAAAGGACTGATACCACTTGGAACGGAAAGGATGAGGAAAATCTCAGTTTATGGGAGATTCTATTTTTTAAAATCAAAATCCACATTATGACCAAGATCCCCCAAAAATAACGTCATTGGCTCTGGAAAACTGTTTTTTTTTTTTTTTTTTTTTTTTTTTTTTTTTTTTTTTGTCTGACATGCTCCAGGAAATTATCTTTGGAAGAATGATTATACAGAATGAAGGATTCCAACTTAGCAATGTTTTAGCCTGCCTCCTCCAACAAGGGATTCCTTTTCACTCTATCATTCCCTTATCTCGCTCCCCCTTCTCCCCTACCCCCTCTTCCCGGCTCCGAGCAATAGGAATTCATACATGGAATTGTAAAATCTATAAAGATATCAAAATGTGATGTATTGGATGGAGAGAGAGAGAGAGAGAGAGAGAGAGAGAGAGAGAGTTCGGGGAGAAGGGGAACGTGGTGAGGTATGAAGTTTTTTTTTTCTTTTTTTTTTCTTTTTTCTTTCGAAAAGATGATCAAAAAGTATGCAACGACACGGAAAGAAATAGATGTGGGGGGAGGAGATTATATATGAAAATGGAGGACAGTTGCATAATCGTATACACTAATGACACGGAACAAATTAAATATAAATGGTTCGCAGGAGCATTGTAATTGAGCTATGCGGGTTTGTGAGAAAAATATTCAAATTATTACTATATGCTGACGCAAGGGGAAATAGTGAAAAAAAAATGAAAACTGAACGCAGATATACGAAAACAATACGTGCCAATTGGGATGCCGTGCAGATACAAAGGAAAATTATAATTTGAATTTTGGTGAAAGATTATGAAAACTACAGTAAATATGTGAGGTATGTCAATAGAAATGGGGAGAAATGCAATGACACAAGGAAAACTATGTATTATCGCCTGAATTTATAGCCATCACAGCCAACTCGCCTCGCCAAACCCAGACTCCGACAGGCAATGTCCTTCTTGCCCTGAAAGCTGGAGACCAAACGAATTATTAGCCTGAACGAAGTAATTGACGCCCACGGTAATTAGCCTCTATTGAGGCCATTCATTTGCAATGCAGAATTACAATTCAACTTGCTCAATGTGTGAAGATGCATATTGAATATTACCCTGGCAGTAATTATAATGTAAAATTAAACTGTATTGTTACATATATAACGAATTAAATGCATTCCATTGAATTGTTCACCGTGTTCAAAATAAAGATTGGTAAGTGAAATGTGTAATGAAATAAATACAAACATTATATTTGAATATATTATTCAGAAAATTCTCCTTAGCATAGAATAAAGAATATTATCTCTGCATATTTGACATTTTTGTCACATAAAAACCATGGTTACGAAAAATAAAATTTATTTAATATATACTTTAACCGAACTAGCTGTATAATTGCTGATGCAGATAACTAACACATCTGTATACTATAGATGTTATCATACCATTTCTGAAACGTAACCTTTCCAAGCCTAATCAACGCCTACAAGACCGGATACACGTAGCTCTCCAGCGGACACTAGCGTATATATATATATATGTATATATATATATATATATATATATATATATATATATATATATTGTGTGTGTGTGTAGGTGTGTGTAGGTGTGTGTAGGTGTGTGTGTGTGTGTTTTAATGTTGCTATCAGTGACGGTAGGTTTTAATGTCGCTACTAGTGACAGTAGGTTGACACTACCAGCGACGGTAGGTTTTAATTCCTTCTCACGTGTGGGGAACGCCCTTCTTGCGCTCCTATTTTTGCACAAAGAGATTGCTTAGTTTATGATTAATGCTAAGCATGCACCTAGAACCCCTACCCATGGGGTAGGTGAATATCGTGTTTATTATTCGTTACTATCTAGCAAGTCTAATGGTTCCTTCGTATGTGTGGGGAACGCCCTTCTTGCGTTCGTATATTTCCACGCTGAGAGGCTGCTTAACTTATGCTTAATGTTAATCATACACTTATACTTTCTTATGCGTGAATACTATTAAGTATAGATTTTATTTTGATTTTCATTACCATCAAGTATTCTTATGTACATCCTAGATTAGTAAATCAACTGATTGTGACTTCAAAATTTCCTTTAATTTACCTACCCTGGATACCTCTACTACAAGTAACATCAAAACGGTCACAAATGAGGGAGAATGGAATGAAATAGTATTTGTTCAAGAATTACCACACAGTCCAGTTATATTTATGTTTTTTTGGGAGTTTTGGATGGTGGTGGCATTGGTTACTACTAAAAATAATTAAACTTAATATCAGATTTCCGAAATCGCCATTAATATATAGATATATTTTATCTTTCTTGTAGGTGGTGTTCTTGAAAGAACATTGTTTTATGAAAGGCGTTACAAACTTCTCGCCCATCCGTTCATTAATTTTATATTTTGTCGGCAGCTGTGTCATTTCGGCACTACATATTTTGGTGACTTCACTGACACTACATATTTTTGTGTGTTGGTGGTGTCTCTACAGTAGGAAGGGTGAGGGTGTAGGGGGACTGGGGGTAGGTGGTGTACACACCACGATGATCACGTGGCATGGAACGTGCGTGATGTCGGCCACGACCTGACGCTTCTCTGCCACTGCGACCCTGCTTGACCCGACCTAACCTAACCCAGCGCAATCATGTAATTACGCACCACGGGTGACTAACTACCCATGCGGTATATATATTGGCTTCCGCCGCATGTAAAATCAGTTCACTCGTACCTTACAATAAAGGACACGAACTCACCAAAACCTCTTTCTCTTCACCAATAGTAGCATCGCTACAATGGAGAGGTAATGGTAGAAAACCAAATGAAGATGAGTGGAATAGAGTGGGGGCAGACCCATTTGCCTAGTTTTATCTTTATTCTTGACTGAGTAGAGGGGTTTATTTGGGAAAGTAAGGTATGCGTAGTTCCGTTAGTAAAGTTAGAGAGGTGTTATGGAACTCTGTCATCTCAGATTTTTTTTTTTTTTTTTTTTTTGTATGGGGCAGAAACATGGAACATAAGAGAAGAAGAGAGAAGGAGTTTGAATGTGTTTGAGATGAGGTGTCTGAGAAGTATGATGGGGGTTACTAGGCTAGATAGAGTGAGAAATGAGGAGGTGAGGAGGAGAACAGGGGTGAAAAAGGAGCTGGGAGATAGGGTTGATGAAAGAATATTAGGATGGTTTGGACACATGGAAAGAATGAGTGAAGAAAGACTAGTAAAAGAGGTGTGGAAGGCAGATGTGGAGGGAGTGAACATGAGGGGACGTCCTAGGATGAGGTGGATGGATGGGGTGAAGGGGGCTTTGGGGAAGAGGGGAATGTCTGTTGAGGAAGGACGGGAGAGGACAGAAGACAGGGGTGAATGGAGAATGGTTGTATATGGATGATGTTGTGATTGCATGAGGTAGAATGGGCGGGTGGATGGGGGGTGAGGTAGTATGTGTGAGCAAAATTTGACGCAGCCCGAAGGGATTTCTCCCCGTCCTCTCATTCTATGCAATGGGGGGACGGAGAGAGGGGGGGTCGCCGATTTAATGAAGCGGCCTTGCTGTGGATGTGCTGTGTCATGCGACACTGCTTCTGACCCAGGGCAGTGGACAGGGTGCAGGGATGACCCGTCATTCAGGAGGTGCTAAGATAAGAGAGAGGGTGGAGGGGTGTGGAGTGTATTCAGGGATGGAATGGGTGGGAATGATTTTATGCCTTTTTCTTTTTGGCTACCCCCCTTGTAAGGGGGGAAAAGCCTTGGTATGTATATATATATATATATATATATATATATATATATATATATATATATATATATATATATATATATATATGTGTGTGTGTGTGTGTGTGTGTGTGTGTGTGTGTGTGTGTGTGTGTGTTTGTGTGTGTGTGTGTGTGTGTGTGTGTGTGTATCCTTAACTATATCTTGGTGCAATATGTATTTTCTGAACTGCGTAGGTAGGTTGTTTTGACCTTTTTTAATAACTGGGAGTCACACTTGTCACCGTGGATTGCTGTATACTGAGGTGTACGTCACTCGAGTGTACTAGGTTGCTAGTGGCCCCAAAGATCCAGGTAACTATGTGTTCGTTTCCTTGGCTATTTGCATGTGTTTATGTGTACGTTTTCTATGGGAACGAGATTGAGGAGTAGTCTTAGAAAACTAAAAAATTGAGGGTAAACTTTAATTTTTCTTTGATGTGTGTGTGTGTGTGTGCTTATGCGTGAATTGAATTGAATTGAATTTTATTTGGCATTGAATTAATATATATGAAGTGTAGATAATAAAAAAAGGTATAATTCGAAATAAAAATTACAAATGCCGAGGATAACACAAAAAAGCATGTAAGCTTATTTCCATTGTGGTCCTCAAGAGACTGATTTTCCACACCCTCAAACGCCAGTATTTACCTAGCTGTGTTTACCTAGTTGTATTAAACGGGAAGGGAGCTATGCTCGTGTGACCCGTCTTTGTATCTCTCAGCATCAGGTTTTTTTTTCTTAAAATCTTGAATAGTGTTTGCACACACTGTTTCTTTGTCTAATTTGTTCCAAGTATCTATCACTCTGTGAAGGCATAGAATAGGGATCTCATAATTAAATATTCAGCCCCTATATTATTATAAGGTAGATACATAGAAAGAGCATAATTGGAAATTTATTCATAGGCAGATTTTGTGGAGTGGATGTGGAGAGTGTAAAACAGGAAGTGTAGAGGGAGTACAGGAGGAATAGGTGAAAGATGGAAGGAAGGAGAATTGCAAAAGGAGTGATATAGGAACTCTCAGAGGAACTAAATATAGAGTGGCACTCAAGTGTAGGAAAATCCATGGCTAAATGATCCTTGTAGCAATCAGACCTTTAAAATGTAAGAAGATAACTTTGGTCATTAACTATCACCTATTGGTACCTAGATCGTTCCGGAGGAGATGGAGGCATAAGTTCATAACTTAAACAATTAATATCTTGAAAACTACGCAATTGCGACGGAAATGATGTACACCATCGGTCATATCACAAAATTTCTCACCAGAAACACACAAGCCGCATATCAAATTCGTTGGTTGGGTGAAACTCAAATTGTCCCTTAATACTGAGCTGCCTAGTGTAGGCCTTATGGTCTCTTGCAGTCTCCTTTATTCTTATGTTCTTATGTTCTCTACAGCTGTGGCTCATGGGCTGATTTGGGCTCAAAACCCTCTGTGATAAAGGTCATATTAATGTCTTAATATATAGTTACTCCTTTGTAATCATAGAAAACGTTAATATTACAAAGAAGAAAAACTACAAATTATTCGAGTAGTTTATCAATATGTGCATTTTTGATCTGTTTATACAAATTTGACAAAAGTTAATGAGAACTTTGATGAATTTGTACTAACTCTTAAATGATAATTCTAAGTTTATAACTGACCTACTATTCAAAATTACATTGGTTGATTCTTCATTTTGTGTGACCTGAATAAACTCTATTGAGCGCGTGGATGATAAAAGACCTAAATTAAATAATTAGCATAGTGTACAATTATTGGACATTCTATTATGTGTTAGAAATTGGTGACAAATTAAAATGTTGATATGTATTACTATATAATGAATTCAAGTAGTCTGCTGTGAACTTGATTTGGTTACAAGACTGAATATGGAATCGGTCGTAAATGAAATTCATGTACGAGCATGTACAGTACATGATTTATATGATTTTATTTTATTGCTTACATGAATTGGAGTTGCGCACACCATGCATATGGAATCGACATAGGGATATGAAGCTGATGCGTTACATATACATACATACATATACCAAGGCTCTTTTCCCCCTTTCCAGTGGGGTAGCCAAAAAGGACAAGGCACAAAAACACTCCCACCCATTTCATCCCCGAAAACACTCCACACCCCTCCACCCTCCCTCCCATCTTAGCACCTCCTAGATGCGTTACATATACCAGCTGGAATTCGAATCCAGTATCACATGCATGGTACGTGAAAAGGGATCACTCGTAAAATATAGGTTTTTCACACTTATGAAGTGAATAAATCATACTGCTTTATGTTTTGTTGCTAATAACCTGCTCATTTATCTTTGGGAACAATACCTTGCCGAAAAAAGAAAATCATAGTTAGAAAAAGAGAGATTTAAAGAGGGCACTCTAAACAAAAAGGTAAATGAATATATCGCTTTCAAAGTTTCATCTTTCAGCAATATTACCTTTTCCCTACCCTGTGAATTTGTCCGGCTTTCTAGTAGGAATGTGTCCTAGAAAAACGAGTACGTCGTACAATCCGATTCACTATCTTTGGTCAATCATTTCAATTATGGAATATGTGCCAGTTGGTGTGTGTGTGTGTGTGTGTGTGTGTGTGTGTGTGTGTGTGTGTGTGTGTGTGTGTGTGTGTGTGTGTGTGTGTGTGTGTGTGTGTGTGTGTGTGTGTGTGTGTGTGTGTGTGTGCTTTTCAATGTGAGTTTATATGTTTGTATGTGTGTGTGTTTCAATGCGAGTTTATATAGGCATGTTCGTGTGTGTGTTCGTGTGTGTGTGTGTGTGTGTGTGTGTGTGTGTGTGTGTGTGTGTGTGTGTGTGTGTGTGTGTGTGTGTGTGGATCACGGGTTGGACTTGTGATCGACAGCTATTTCCCTCCCGGAAGAGAGCTCAGAGCTCGTATGATCGATCTATGGGTAATGCTGTGGCCTTACACGCACACACACACCCAACTCCCCGCCCACGAGAGTTGGAGTAACGACTCGAAGCGCAGCGATACTGAAATCATTCCAGCCCTGGACAGGATTCGAACCCAGACCGCTGTAATGACAGTCGGAGACTACCAACCGCGCCACAGAGTATGCTTGTGTATGAGTGTGTGTGCTTGTGTTTCTACGTGTATCTACAATAATGTGTGTTTACATGCAAATATGTCTGCGTGTGTTTTTACTTAATTGTATTTACCTAGTTTTAGTATGCTGGGCTGGTGCTGTGCTCATATGATCACTCTTTGCCTACAGTCATAAAGCTGTGTATTAGATTCGTTTAAATTGTTGACTTGGGGACTTTTTTTCGGGCTGGTTTCGGTCGGTCCCACAACCCTGCTAATGGTCCGGGATTGTTTTTACATGAGCCCAGAGACGGTGTCCGCCATATACCACTGAAATGACGATGCCCGGAAGAAACTAATGTATCACACAGTGATGTCACCAAGTCACCTCAGGTCCGAGGTGAATGACCAGCGGCCAGGGGCCATTGCTCAGAGTGGACGATGTCCTGCCTTACCTCTACGTCGCGGGTAGGATTCGAACCGACGCTGAATCCCAGCGTTTGTCGCCACAGCGGGCGTCGACGAATCGTTTGTCACCAAGGATTTTCACAAATCGCTTATGACTATTTATTTTAATGCAGTGATATATATTTACCCATTAAGACTATAACTGTGAAACCACATTCATTGAATAAACCAAAGGTAAATAACAAATTTAAAGACAGTATTAAGAGTCAACATAATCGTTATAAAAAAAAAAAAGGCCAATATCATATGGGGTAGAATAGAGACGACTTCATAACTAAGTTAATCTGCTACTAATATGCACAAGATATAATTACTATTACAATAGAATTGAAGCGGCAGCGGACTTAATAAAGATGTTAGAGAAGGGTTGAACCTCTATTATTCAGAAAATAAGCAAACAATGATTATCACAAATAACAAGTATTATCACTAATGAACAAATTCTAACTGATCTTCATTGTGTGTGTGTGTGTGTGTGTGTGTGTGTGTGTGTGTGTGTGTGTGTGTGTGTGTGTGTGTGTGTAAATTAATAAAAAGTAATAATATACGGTTTATTGAGTATAAGAACATAAGACCATAAGAATAAAGGAGACTGCAAGAGACCATAAGGCCTACACTAGGCAGCTCCGTATTCATCACCACCTGTCATCCCCATCCATAAAGTTGTCTAATCGTTCTTTAAAACAACTGATAGTTTCAGCGCTTACTACATGGTTACTAAGTTTATTCCATTGATCGACCACCCTATCAGTAAACCAATTCTTGCCTATTTCCTTCTTAAATCTAAATTTGTCCAGTTTATACTGCTGAAAATATACAGCCTACAGAATTATAAATTCATAAGATATAACAATGAAAAGATGTTGTTACAAGCATTAAAAAAACCCCAGTAAGCTAAGGAATAGCCGTGTTGTACAACGTTGTTATTTCTTGTTGATTAAGTCCACAAATGTCGGTATGGGGCTCTCCTTATACCAGATGGTGCGTGCTCTGATCGGCTTGATGGTATTGTGGTGCCGCACCTGTCGCCGTGGTGACGGTGCTGGAAGGAGTAGCAGGTGTATGTGTGTGTGTGTGTGTGTGTGTGTGTGTGTGTGTGTGTGTGTGTGTGTGTGTGTGTGTGTGTGTGTGTGTGTGTGTGTGTGTGTGTGTGTGTGTGTGTGTGTGTGTGTGCGTGTGTGTTTTCACACGAGTGTTTACAGTCATGACTGATAGGTTGTTGAGTCTCGTCAGGCATTGAGATGGAAAAAGAAAAGTATCCTTTGCTCCATTAATGTCATTCAGATTCCCCTGCATACCTATCATGATCATTAATTTTGATGTTGTTGAACTAATCACTGGTATCCTTGACAGCATAGCCCTTGCACATTGTCTGTACATTTTGTCTGTACAACTGTAGGTCTGTTAAAAGAACCGACGTCCAAACTGTAGCAGGGATACGTTAAGAACCGTTCTAACCCAACCACATCGTAGATGTTTGCCACTTCATCGAATCTGTCTGTAGATTAGAAATTGAATTAGATTAGGGGGGGCTCTTAACCGGGAGTATTTATACCCCTTGGGGTATGGGAACCAAATGCTGAGGGTATGTGACTCGATCTCTGGGTACTGGTATCTCCTCTATTCAATGTACACAAAACCCTTTCCAGTTTGATATATCAAGACTGAGTAATAAACATTCAGCAAAAGATGATTTCATCGACTTCCAAGAATACCCAAGAAAGGAAGATCATTTCGAAAGGGCTGTGATGGATGTGTAATCAGTAAATCTGTTTGTGGTGTACAATTTGACTCGTACTAGACTGTATCTATATAAACTAAATCAACCCACCACACCACTGAAGTCAAAGGTAATGCAGCATATTACCCATAACAGGACCGATAGGCAAGATGGTTACCCACCACCGTCTCATCATATGATGCCCCTGCCCCTCCTCGCTCACTCAAAATCATCCAAGAAATAGATTAAAAGTGGGACGCGTCCTCTTTTCGTTCGAAGGTAAAATCACTCCTCCATACAATTCTCCCTCATGGGATTTTTTGTTGTTGTTAAGCCTTTTATTCCACATAGACATTTACCAGTTTCCTTTACTCTATAAATCACCACTTCTATTCAATTCACCATCACATGCAACTCTAAATGCTTAAAAACCTCCTACTTCCTCCAGCCTCTCAACTCATGTAACCTGCCACCGTTATCATTCTTTGTATATCTTATCATTTCCCTCGTTTGGTCTCGACATTCTCCTTTCTCACACTCTTCCAACGTCAACCACCAACTGCTTCAGTCTCTTGTCAGAATCAACCTTATATGCAGTGTCATCCTCAAGCAACGTCGGTTTCTCCTACCACTTCCAACCACATTCACTCATCAACCTTATATGCAGTGTTATCCTCAAACAACGTCGGTTTCTCCTACCACTTCCAACCACATTCACTCATTAACCTTATACGCAGTGTCATCCTCAAACAACGTCGGTTTCTCCTACCACTTCCAACCACATTCACTCATCAACCTTATACGCAGTGTCATCCTCAAACAACGTCGGTTTCTCCTACCACTTCCAACCACATTCACTCATCAATCTTATATGCAGTGTCATCCTCAAACAACGTCGGTTTCTCCTACCACTTCCAACCACATTCACTCATCAACCTTATACGCAGTGTCATCCTCAAACAACGTCGGTTTCTCCTACCACTTCCAACCACATTCATTCATCTACTCCACACCTCTCCCTAGTCCATTTGCATCCACCTCATTTACCACTCCACCCATATAAATGTTGAAGAACAAAACAAAATCCTGATTCAGAGCCGCATTTGTCCTCAGCCTTTCGATTTCTTTGTCCCTGACCCTCACAGGTGATCTTTTAGTCTTGTTGAACCTCTTGACTGGCTTCATCCCCGTATTATAGAATTTTGGAACACACTCCACAACGTCTCTCTCTCTACCATATCATACGTCTCTCCAGGTCGATGAAAACCTAATAAAACATCCTTACTTTTTGGCAAATCTTTCTCGCATATCGTGTGACAAGCACTGCTCCTCTCCAAGTGTCTCTTCTGTTTCCTCCCTGATTTTCTCAACTAACGCATACTACTTACCAACTACATTCGACAGATTGATTCCACTATAACTAATACATTCATACCTGATTCCCTTCCTCTTGTAAAACAAAACTTTACCTGTATTATTCTAATCTACCGATACACCTCATTCCTTACAACTAAAGAATCTAACATTGACTTCTCTAAAACTTACCCAACCTATGTCAGACATTTCACATGACATCCATCTAACCCAAGTACCTACAACTAATACATTCATACCTGATTCCCTTCCTCTTGTAAAACAAAACTTTACCTGTATTATTCTAATCTACCGATACACCTCATTCCTTACAACTAAAGAATCTAGCATTGACTTCTCTAAAACTTACCCAACCTATGTCACACATTTCACATGACATCCATCTAACCCAAGTACCTACAACTAATACATTCATACCTGATTCCCTTCCTCTTGTAAAACAAAACTTTACCTGTATTATTCTAATCTACCGATACACCTCATTCCTTACAACTAAAGAATCTAACATTGACTTCTCTAAAACTTACCCAACCTATGTCACACATTTCACATGACATCTATCTAACCCAAGTACCTATCCAGCTTGTATCTCTTTCAATTGTATATCTCCTCTTTTACTACGCTTTTACCATCTCTCATGGTCATAGTGGGTACTCGATGATGCCAACGTCGCCATCTTGATTATATTTATTGTAGTCGTACCTGCGTAATTTCCATTCTCTTTAAACTGGCTTCATCAATTTTCTATGGTTATCAAATACACGGGTGAAAGAGAACGAACGATTGAGCACTGACTTTATATTTTATAATGCGATTATCATGACGCAACATCGCACGTCGGGCAGCTAATGCTGCCAGACGTGCGATGTGCCCCGGAGTGAAGAGGTAGCAATTTGAAATGCTCTGACCCTTTCTCTATCACACCCTTTTATGCTACTCACTTATGTTTACTACTCTCGTTTCTTTCCAAAGTATACACTGTATTTTTAACATTCTTTGCCAAACATCTACCTTATCTTACATCTGCCCTTCTCTTAGCCTCAATCAACATACCTTTCATTTTCACCTTCCTTTCTCTATACCTGTCATATGTTTCCTCGTTTCTTCTTTGCAACCTATCCTCAAATACACATCCCTTTTCTTGCATTATCGCTACTCCCTCTTTTGCCTTCTTCCACTTCAGTACGAGTAAAATTCTCGCGCGCAGCATCGGCTGTCATATGTACGATTCATCACACTACTCGCATTATGAAATATAAAGTCACCGCTGCATTACTCGTTCTCTTTTACTCTGAGTAATAATAGATACAGAAAACGTGATCAAACTAGTTCACAGATCGGGGGTAATTCATGTACAACTACAAATATATATATATATATATATATATATATATACATATATATATATATCTGTGTATTTTGGGAGCAGGTTCTCTTTTAAACATGTTTGATTGAATACGACAGCATTCTGGAAGTTGTTGATTTTCTTTCTTGTGTTTTCTATTTTTCTAATTATATTCTTCCCTTGGATAGGGTGGGCATAAACCAATTCCTTATACTTCTCCATTTTACTACACGACGTTTCGTCTCTAATAAGACATCTTCTGGTATTTCTGTTTTAAAGATACAATATATGATACTACAAGTTTGAATTACATTGATTGTTGCACATTTACAATTTATATCAAGTCTTAGAATTACATTTAAGTTTTACATTTAAATTTGAATGAATAATAACACTAATAATAATAACAATATTAATAATAATAATGATAATAATAATATCAATAACTACTTCTTGCCTTAGGTGAAAAGGATGGCTGGCGACACCAGGTCACCCAGGGTCACGATGTAGCCGCCAGCCATCCTTTTCACCTAAGGCAAGAAGTAGTTATTAATATTATTATTATCATTATTATTATTAATATTGTTATTATTATTAGTGTTATTATTCATTCAAATTTAAATGTAAAACTTAAATGTAATTCTAAGACTTGATATAAATTGTAAATGTGCAACAATCAATGTAATTCAAACTTGTAGTATCATATATTGTATCTTTAAAACAGAAATACCAGAAGATGTCTTATTAGAGACGAAACGTCGTGTAGTAAAATGGAGAAGTATAAGGAATTGGTTTATGCCCACCCTATCCAAGGGAAGAATATAATTAGAAAAATAGAAAACACAAGAAAGAAAATCAACAACTTCCAGAATGCTGTCGTATTCAATCAAACATATGTATGTATATATATATATATATATATATATATATATATATATATATATATATATATGCAAAGTAGACCACTTGGAAAAAGAAACTAACGAAGCAGAGCGCTTTCGTATATTACATCTTCAGTGCAAAAAATGAAGATGTAATATACGAAAGTGCTCTGCTTCATTAGCTTCTTTTTCCAAGTGGTCTACTTTGCATATGCGAATACACGTACCCGTGTTCCTATTAGCATATATATATATATATATATATATATATGTATATATATATATGTATATATATATATATATATATATATATATATATATATGTATATATATGAAAAGTATGACACTTGGAAAAAGAAACTAACGAAGCAGAGAGCTGTCGTATATTACATCTTCAGTGCAAAAAATGAAGATGTAATATACGAAAGCGCTCTGCTTCATTAGCTTCTTTTTCCAAGTGGTCTACTTTGCATAAGTGAACACACGTACCCGTGTTCCTATTAGCATATATATATATATATATATATATATATATATATATATATATATATATATATATATATATATATAAGACGCTGAGACCGGTATCCTTCTGTACCCAGTCGCGTCTCATGAATCCTACGTAGGAGTCGTCCTACCGAAGTAGATCATTCCATATCTGCCAGTTCTGCCTGGTATTCATCCTCTCTCCCCCTCTCATTCAATTGGCTCACCATCCGCACCTCTCAGCCTCCCAACTTTCTCTTATTTCCCCACTTTATATTTTCTCTCAATCTTCCTTTCGCAAGGTCAGAGATTCCGACATTCTACAATGGACACATGTATATTGTATATGCAGAACCCTTCCATTTCCCTTTTTGGTATGATTTACTTAACAATATATGATGAATAACGATTTACCCATCTCGTCAATTGTATTGTGGTATATCTGCATTGTGGAGATATGTAATGTAGCATGTCTAATAGACGAAAATTATTTGACGTTAATGCGAGTTATTGCCAATTCATTCTTTGCGCACCCTTCATACGGAATAGAAAGACATATTAACTCGTACACTCTTGAGCTTACAGTATCATGAATGTACATTCTCGCTTTTGCGATTTCCTGACAACAAGAATAATGAGGAGTAGAAATACTTCAAGCGAATAGATATCATATAAAGAATGAAAAAATATTGTGAACACCGTAAACCTCATGTCATGTGTAAACACGGGGAAAAATAGCTCGATAGCTTACTAAAACTAAGCCACATAGAAATATTCGACGGAGGCTAAAACTTGATCATTAAAATTTTTAACAAACGTCTCCATAGACTTACAGTCAAACGCTCCAAATTTCCACATCGGATTGTTGTATTGTGATTCTGCATAAAGACTCAGCCAGACTTGATTTACCTCTGCATTGTTATGAAAAGATAAATAGATAAATAGATAAACAGATGAATAATTAGATAAATGAATAAATAAATAAATAGATGAATAGATCAATTGATAAATAGATAGATGAATAAAGGGAAATTCAAATACTGACAAACATGCATGAAATTGAATTACAACAGATGTACAAGTTATAAAATTTATGTTGTCACAAACATCAGCATTAATTACCGTGATGTAGTAGCACATAAGTAAAATTCATATTTATTACCCACTTTCAGAGAAAATCAAAATCAGAGATGAATTAATCCTTACATTTCGACCACTAACTGTGGTCCTCTTCAGCAAGATACTAATCAGATATCTACAAAAACCTGCCCCAGTATCGTGATGTAGTAGCGCATAAGTAAAATTCAAACTTATTACCCACTTTCAGAGAAAATCACAGAGATGAATTAATCCTTAGATTTCGACCACTAACTGAGGTACTCTTCAGCAAGATACTAATCAGATATCTACAAAAACCTGCCCCCTATACTTCACAACATGTTCATAAAGAAAACGTATATATACACACTAAGATAAAAAAAATGAATACTCCTAGATAGATAATCAGTTGATATGACGTATTGGCCAATCTAGTGGCTTAGTGAAACTGATTATATCAGTGTGTATACCAGAAAAATTGTCGGTCAGTCTCAGTGTTAATTCAATATGTTGTTAACTGCTCAAAGTATAGCCAGCTACGAATTGTGAGTAAAAATAATGAAATAACTTTTCCATCTTTCTTGAGGTGTGCCGTATGTTTGAAAACGGGCTGACATGATGATGCAACATTGTCATTTCTGCCTATGTAGGATTGGAAATAGGTTCAAAAAGACATTGGTCAAAACCTTTTGTATGGATGGAAGAATGATGTGTGATAAGTACTTCATTCACTTGAGAGTAAACCAACTCCACACAGTTCCGTGTTGTGTGGTGCTTTATTAATGGTGAGAATAACGATGAGAGACCTAAAGAGAGCAAGTTGGGTGAAGGAGCAGACCAGAGTGAAATATATTGTGGATGAGGTAAAAGAGAGGAAGTGGAATTGGGCAGGTTAGTGCGAACGACTGTTGAGCGATGAAGCAAGTATGTTACTGAGTGGACGCCGCGAGATAGGAAGCGTGAAAGAGGGAGACCAGACAGAAGGTCGAGAGATGAGATAGAGAAGTTTCCAGGAGTGACGCGGCAAAGGTTGGCGGGGTTGTATAAATCATGGAATGCTGTGAGAGAGGCCTTTGTTCAGCAGTAGACTCAAGATGGCTGATTTGATTGACTGCCACTGGGCTACTCTGTTTATCTCCTTGACAACAAAAATGTTAGGTCTATGTCGGCTGCAAAAGGCATAAAAATGGACCTACACATGTAGATACGAGAAAAATGGGTACGATTATTGCTGTAGATATACAAATAATATGATATTTTAACGGAGTAAAATGCATTCATTATACATGTATAAGAGAAAATACCATGTTTCTATGATGTCTTCCAAACAATAAGATATATCCTTTGAAAAGAAAATAGCTTTCGAATTGATGTAAAGAATAAGAGAAAATACCATGTTTTAATGATGTCTTCCAAACAATAAGATATATCCTTTGAAAAGAAAATGGCTTTCGAATTGATGTAAAGGATTCGTACCTATGTCTCGTAGGTATTTGATGATTGCTGTCATCTGCAACTTGTCACGAACGATCGCCAGAAACCCCCCACAGTCTGTGTTTATATCACTGATACTTTTTGGGGAGTATGTCACATTACAGTAGAGGGTTTCAACGAGGTCGTATCCAGCTGAAAAAAAGAAGAAAAATGTGTGTAAATCCATGTGAACAAGTTGTATAGACACGGTAAAGGAAACATGGACTGGAGGTGAAGCTTTTATTCCTGAAGTTTCCTTTGAGAAAGTCGATAGACGAAACGTCAGGAATAAAAGCTTCACCTCCAGTCCATGTTTCCTTTACCGTGTCTATACAAATATGTGTGTATTTACCTAGTTGTATTTACCTACTTGTATTATACGGGAAAGGGAGCTATGCTCGTGTGACCCGTCTTTTTATCTTTTCAGCATCAAGTCTTTTCTTAAAATCTTGAATAGTGTTTGCACACACTTTCATTATCTAAATTAATCCAGGTATCCAGTACTCTATGTGGGAAGCTAATATTATTATTATTTTTATTATCATTATCATTATTTTTTTAGATCTCTTCTATAGTTATCCTTTTCGAGTTTCTTTTCGTGTCCTCTTGTTATTCCATTATCCCATTTTAATAAATCGTTCCTATCTAGGATTTTAATTCCTTTCATGATTCTAGAAATAGTCAGTAATCTCCTCTTTCTTTCCTTTGTTCCAGAGTTGGCAATTCCAATTTGGACAGTCTTTGTTCGTATGTTAATTTGAAGAGAGTTGATGCCAACTTTGTCGTTGCTCTTTGTATTCTTTCTAATTTCTTTTCTATTCTTTTTAGTACTGGGTGTCCATAGTGTTGCTGCGTACTCCAGTTTTGGTCTTATTAGTGTGTGTGTGTGTGTGTGTGTGTGTGTGTGTGTGTGTGTGTGTGTGTGTGTGTGTGTGTGTGTGTGTGTGTGTGTTTGTTTGTTTGTTTCTCTCTCCCTCTCTCGCTACTCTTACGCTCTATCTCTCTCCCCTCTTTTTTCTCAGACACACACACACACATACATATGCACACGTACGCGTACACACACACACACACACACACACACACACACACACACACACACACACACACATATATATATATATATATAATATATATATATATATATATATACATACACACACACACACACACACACACACACGATAGACTATTGCAAAAAGATATGGAGACTATTTTTTCATTGAACTAAGAATTGGAAATTATGTTCAATGCAATGCAATGGGAAGTGAACCCATCACAAGAACAAAAAGGAGAAAAACTTGGACGTGTTGATAACGGACAACCTGTCACCTGACAAGACATATCAGCAGGACTATGGGAGAGACATCCAGACTACTGCAGAAGATTACATTTGCGTTCCACTCTATGAATGACAAGATGATGAAAAAAACAATCGAAACCCTGATGCGTCCAAGACTGGAATATGCGTCAGTGGTATGGTCCCCACACACACTGAAGATATAAGCAAGATTGAGAGAATGCAGAGGGCGGATACGCCACATCAGGAAATACGAAAGGTACTGGGTCTACCAACTTTGAGAAGGAGGTGAGATGATTACAGTGACCGAAAGTAGTGGGTTCGAATCCTACATGTGACTGTCATACAAATTATCATATATATATTTCTTTCACCTTCAGTCTTATATATATATAAATATATAAATATGTATATATATATATATATATAAATGTATATATAAATATATATATATATATAGTTTCTACAGCAGCAAGGTACATGTTGGGAAATAGGACACTAATGGGTAATTCCATCGCAACACCATCCACCTGACGGAAGAGTTCCCCTGTGTGGGAGAGAAAAGTACATACTTCTAGCATCTCCTTCGATAGCCTTTCGGGTATTGAAAGGGAAATTCAGCCAGATCTATAAACATTGTCCAGGATGTCCTGTTTGGTGTCCTATTTGCCAACATGTACATGGCTGCTGTAGATACCACACACACACACACACACACACACACACACACACACACACACACACACACACACACACATATATATATATATATATATATATATATATATATATATGTGTGTGTGTGTGTGTGTGTGTGTGTGTGTGTGTGTGTGTGGGTGTGTGTGTGTGTGTGTGTGTGTGTGTGTGTGTGGGTGTGTGTGCAAAGTAGATCACTTGTAAAAAGAACTAACGAAGCAGAGCGCTTTCGAATATTACAACTTCACTGAAGATGTAATATATGAAAGCGCTCTGCTTAGTTAGATTCTTTTTCCAAGTGGTCTCCTTTGCATAAGTGAACAAACGTACCCATGTTCTTATTAGCATATATATATATATATAAATATATATATATATATATATATATATATATATATGTGTGTGTGTGTATGTGTGTGTATGTATGTATGTATGTATGCATGTATGTATGTATGTATGTATGTATGTATGTATGTATGTATGTATGTATGTATCTTCATCAACTAAAGCATATGAATCTGTTCCCCCCCCCCAAAAAAAAAAGCGTAGACTCAGAGGTGACTTGATACAGGTCTTTAAGATTATAAAGGTAATTGACAACATCAAAAGTGACAAAATTTTACACTGAATGAGAATCCGACAAGAAATAATGGTCTCAAACTGTCGGTTATTGATTTAATTTGGAAGTGGGTAGAAACAACTTTGCCAACCGTGTAGTTAATGAATGGAATAAACTTCTTGCAGAGGCAGTACAATGTAGCTCAGTTCGAAGTTTTAAGAATCATTTAGATAAACACCTAAGCAAGATGTTGTAATGGTTACCATTTACTTTATATTGTTTATTCATTTGCTTATTATATTTGTTTATTATTATTTGTTTGATTTTCACATTATTATTTATCTGTCAATTTATTATTATTTGCTATTTACCTGTTTGTTTATTATTTAACTGTACCTATGCATTTATTTATTTCATTTGTTATTTGTAATATTAATTTTTTTATTCCTTTTTCTTTTATTTATTTACTTATCATTACTTATTTTTTCCGCATCCGACCTAGTTATGGACCAAAAGGTCTCCTATCGGCATGCTCCGCCTTTGTATATATATATATATATATATATATTTATCTATATATATTTCTATATATATATATGGTGTGTGTGTGTTTGTGTGTGTGTGTGTGTGTGTGTGTGTGTGTGTGTGTGTGTGTGTGTGTGTGTGTGTGTGTGTGTGTGTGTGTGTGTGTGTGTGTGTGTGCGCGCGCATTAGTGTATATATACTACGAGCATGCGAAGATATATTCATATATTTATGTATGTGTCTGTACGGAAGCATTTGTGTGCGTGCATGTTGTTTATGTATATGTGGAACTGAATACATATTTAATCGAAACTCAATTATCAAAAGGGAAAGACATATTTACGGTATACTTACGCATCCTAACGAGAGTGATTACTGAAGCATCCACTGTCATATCTTTAAACAGAACAAGAAAGTTATAAAGCTGACAGGTGAAGTTTAAGTCCCCCATCTTGATGGCAGACACGGTCTTGCATGCTGGGTCGACGAAACAAGCTTCACGACACTCCGCTGTGTAAACAATGAAATTAAATAGAACGGAGAGGAAAAAACGACTCACGTGAACATGTACTTTAAAACTGACACAGATATGTAATATATATATATATATATATATATATATATATATATGTATATATATATATATATATATATATATATATATATATATATATATATATATATATATATACAGTATATATATATCAGAAACCCCTTGGAAAATAACTTTTTTTTTTTTAAACCGAACGTTTTCGTCTATTCAAAACACCATGATGTCTTGCATAGACGAAAACGTTCCATATTCAATTACTTTATTTTTCAAATAGTTTCTGCAAGTATTGCTATCACGTGTGCTTAGTGATTTGTTTTGCATATATATATATATATATATATATATATATATATGTACATTTATATATATATACATATATCTACAAGTATATGTACACACACACACACATATATATATATACAGTATATATATATATATATATATATATATATATATATATGTACATATATATTATATATATATATATATATATATATGTACATATATCTATATATATATAAATATATACATATATACATGTTTTTCATATATATATACATATGTTTTTTCATATATGTATATACACACACACATATATATATATATATATATATACATATATATATATATATATATATATATATATGTGTGTGTGTGTGTGTGTGTGTGTGTGTGTGTGTGTGTGTGTGTGTGTGTGTGTGTGTGTGTGTGTGTGTGTGTGTGTGACACAGGAAACCCACAGTCAGAGAAAATAAACTTCGAATAAAGAAGAATCCTATATTTCAGCTATCAACTGTAGCCCTCTTCAGGAAAGTACATAAGACAGAGGACAGAGGGGACTTATAAGCTACAGAAAAGAGAAGGAATGTGGACAGATGACCTCACTCAGGCGCGGGGCAAACTGGGGTGGCGGAGGAGGGAGGGGGTGAGGAGAGGGGGGGTTGTAAGCTCCGTACCAGTTTGCTAACCGCTGCGCGTGAAATGATGTCAGGAGTCCACTGTCCTTTAGAAATATTAATATTAGGGCATTCCTCAATTAATGTTGATTCGACTATTCATCTCCTGAAACCGCAGTGGGACTTGAACACTAATCTGGCCTTACCCCAGTCGAAAGAATGATTCTTATTTTTGACATGAAGAAATACAGCCGAATTTTCTTGCCCATACCTAATTGACCTTTTATGTTCTGCCAATCTAGTGTTCAAGTCTCTCCCGGTTTGACCAAAGTAAACCAAATCACAATCTTGGCAGGGCAAACAATAAACACCAGGTGACTCAACTTCCTTCGGTTTTTGTTGAACGTTCACAATTTGCTTACGCACGGTGTTAGGATAGTGATAGGCAATAGTGAGACGCTCATGAGGAAACAACTTAGTAGAAGAACTGATGGTATTATTGAATGGAATTTTTAAAATGTCCTTGAAGGAGCGGTGAAAACTTGAGGGGACAGAATGTTTTAATTTGGTTAGCCCTAGCTTTACTGAGGGCTTGGTCCAGAAACCAAGGTGGATAAGCCAACTTCTTAAGTTGACATTTGATTCCCTCATGGTCCAAAAATTGAGGACTGCAAATCCTGAAAGCCCTTAAGGAAAGGCCAGAGGCAACACTTCTTAACATTGTCAGGGTGATTGATAAAAAAGTGAAGGTAACTCCCTGAGTGGGTGGGATTTCGGTACACTGTAAAGAATAAATTATCATCAGTTCTTCTTATCAAAATGTCCAAGAAAGGGATTTGGTGTCCTTTTTTCCATTCAACTTTAAATTTAAGATTCGGGGTCAATTGGTTCAATTTATCATGGAACACTTCAAATGGGCCCCAACTGTCATCCCACGCCGAAAAGATATCGTCTCCGTACCTGAGCCAAATCATTTCGGGCGGTTTGATGCCGGGCAAAAGGGCACACTCAAAATACTCCATGTATAAATTGGTCAAAACAGGAGACAAATTGGAACCCATACTGCAACCAAATTTTTGACAGAAGAATTGGTCTTGAAAGGAAAAGACATTTGAAGAAACACAAAGTCGAACTAAAGCAAGAACTTTGTTGACAGGGAGGGGGAAAATGTCTTGAAACTGTTGCAGTTTGGTTTCCAAAACAGTAAGTACATCTTCGACATCAATATTCATAAATAACGAGGAAACATCAAGACTGAGGAGCCTTAAACCCTGTACTTTCATATTTTTTATCTTTGAAATGAAATCACATGAATTTGTAATATGGGAGTTAGAAAAATTCCCAACGTATGGGGATAATAAATCCGCCAGCCATTTAGCAAGTTTGCTAGTGCAGGAGCCGCGGGTGGATATGATGGGCCTGAGGGGAATGTCTATTTTGTGAACTTAAGGGAGACCATAAAAATATGGGAGCTTAGGGATGGTGACTTTCAAATCATTAATGCATTTATCAACTGTGATATTAAGTTCACAAAAAAGACTATATATATATATATATATATATATATATATATATATATATATATACATATATACATATATATATATATATATATATATATATATATATATATATATATATATACATATATACATATATATACATGTATATATATTCATACATATATACATATATATACATATAGGCCTG
>NC_134783.1:65008987-65013987 GCF_046742065.1 Oratosquilla oratoria
TTCCACAGCAAGGCCGCTTCATTTAATCGGCGACCCCCCCTCTCCGTCCCCTCATGCAGAAATGGAGAAGACGGGGAGAAATCCCTTCGGGCTACGTCAAAATACTCCCTCACCCCCCACCCCCCACCCACTACTTCCATGCATCACAGCATTATCCATACACAACCATTTTCCATTCACCCCTATCTTCTGTCTTCTCCCGTCCTTCCTCAACAGACATTCCCTCTTTCCCAATGCCCCTTTTACCCCATCCATCTATCTCACCTTTGGTCGCCCCCTCATGTTCACTCCTTCCACATCTGCCTTCCACACCTCTTTTACTAATCTCTCTTCACTCATTCTTTCCATGTGTCCAAACCATCCCAATACTTTTTCATCCACCCTATCTCCCAACTCCTTTCTATATACTGGGTGGCTAAATGAAACGAATTTGAGTTAAATATTTAAATTAATTAGTACAGCAAAGACAAGCGCGCGGTCGCTTTGTAAGCTGAACCAAGACTGGCTCCGACGCCAAGCGACGCCAAGAATCTCCGACTTGGCGGGAAAAACTTATGCGTTTAAATGAACACTTGGCTCTCACAATAATATATAAAATATATAATAATAAACATATACGTTTAAATGAACATTTGGTTCTCACAATAATATATAAAATATATAATAAATAAACAATATTACAAATCCGTATGTACAACACACACAAAATATTCTATGCCGCCATTACATCTACCCCCGCTCTCCTCCTCACCTCCTCGCTTCTCACTCTATCCATCCTAGTAGCTCCTATCATACTTCTCAGGCACCTCATCTCAAAAACATTAAAACTCCTCCTCTCCTCCTCTCCTCCTCTCATATATTTCATGTATCTCCCCTGTACACAGCTGTCGGCACAATCATTCCTTCATACAATCTCCTTTTAGCATCCTTTCCCAAATGTTTATTTCTTATTACACTTTTTAATCCACCAAGGCAATTACTTGTTTTTTCAATCTTCATTCCACCTCCACCTCCACTTCTCTCTTTCCGCCACATTCGCACCCAAGTATCTAAAGCTATCCACTTCCTCCAGTCTCTCTCCCTTAATACTGTCACATCCACACCTCTAACCTAAGATAATCAGTTAGTAAATAAAGGACCCAGAAGGATAATAATAACTCTTACAGATATTACCTCATCCCTTAAAGGAGGGTGACAGACTAGAAATAACTCTTTTCTGTATCACCTATATCATATATTATCACTATTGAGGTTAGGTAAAGATAGAGGTAGTTATTTACATATATTTAACTAAAGGTTATATTGATTATATCTTCATTACATGCTATCATAATACTCATGCATATTCTTGTATATGTGAGGTAGAACATAAGATAAAGATTTGTTCCATTACTTGCATCCAGTAGATCTGTACTGAGATTCTGATCTCCACAATATCATTATTCATGAATTATATTCAACACAACCAACACAAATTCAATCATTATATTTAATACACATCTTAAAGGATTGTTCTCTATATTAACACCAATGGAATAGTTCACCACCATGTGGTTGCCATGACATGACATGTATATACATAAATATCAAACATGATCATTGAGTATCTAATCAATCTCTAAATATAATCAAGATAATAATGAACTTTCAATACCACACAAATTACAAGTCTACATACCTACATTGCTCTTTCCTTCTTTATATCAACCTCCCATTTATCTTAGTGGTAAACATGCTAATTCAGGCATGTGTAAACTGAATCCCCCAATAACACAACAATACGTGTTATTCTTTTGATTGTAAGAGGGAAAGAGAAGGCGTGAATCCACTCTAACCGTGTGGATGTCAACAAGTTTCAACAATGCAGTGGATTCTGTTGACATACATACGATGTAAGCGTAAATCAAACATTGTTCATACATCATAAGAAATTAAAGCAAATACTTCTTTGAATTCTCATACACTAACTAGAACACAACAATCTCAAATGTATAACATATTCGCAGATATGTTCATCTTCAAAATACTTTGATTTCGTCTGGCAAAACTGCGTTTGCGTGAAAAAGGAAACGGAAGACACGACACAACAGAAAACACAATACACACAGGGGTGACTATGGTACGGTAACAATACTCATTCCAATTCGCTGCCACATTCTCCCCTTGTACATCTCATCACCTTACTTTTACCCACATCATCATCAACTTCCTTCTTTTGAACCTTCCCAAACTTTGTCACTATCTTAATCCCTCCTCTAATCCTGCCACAAGCGCAATGTCGTCAGCAAGCAACAAGTGATTTCTCTCCCATTTTTCTCCGTTTTCTTTAACCATCCCCAATCCCCGGCCCATTACCCTTGCGTTTACATCTGATCTACGCAACCCCTACCTGTCCTAAACCCACAATGTTCCTCACCAACTACTCCCTCTATTTCTCTCCGAATCCTCTCAATTAAAACCCTCCCATAAGTCTTCCCAACTACACTCAATAAGCTGATCCTTCTAAAACTACTACACTCACAATTGTTCCTTTTTTTTTCTTGAAAAGTGGAACTATACAGGCACTCCTCCAGTCCTCCAGCACTCTACCCTCTTTTAAACAAGCATTAAACAATCTCACCAGCCAGCCCACCATCACTGTATCTCCCTTTTTTAGACACTCCGCATGGCACCCATCCAACCCAGGTACCTTACCTGCTCTCATCATTTTAATAACTGCTATCACCTTATCTTTTCTTATTTCTCCTCCACTTTCCTCATTCATCACTGACATTGTCTTAGTGCTTCCCACTCCAACTACCTTTCCCTCCCTATCCTCCTTCACATTTAGCAACTCCCTAAAATACCCTGTCCATCTTCCTCTTACTGGCGTCTCTTCTATTATCATCTCTCCATCTGCACCTTTTACCTTTTCCTCTCTACTTGATTTGCCTCCTCTTCCTCTCTTAATTTCTTTCCAAAACATATTTTTATTACTTTGAAATTTTTCTGTCATACTCTTACCCCATTTCACATCTGCTCTCATCTTTGCCTCCTTTATCTTATGTTTTACTTCTTTTCTCTTTTCTTTGTACCTCTCATATGATTCAATCGTCCTATTTTGTAACCAATCTATGAATGCTCGTTTCTTCTCTTCTACACCTTTTTTGCTTCATCATCCCACCACTCACTACCTTTCCTTCTATTTCCTCCCGTCCTCCTTGTTCCACACACCAACTTTGCACACTTTGTGACTCCCTCCTTGAACCATCCCCATTCCTCTTCCACTCCTAGATCTACTCTATGCTTCACTCCCTCCCACTCCTCTCTCATCTTTTTCTTATACTCCTTATTCTTTCCTTTCTCATTTAAGCAGTTTACCTGAGCACCTACATACCTTCTCTCATTTTTCTTTTTCCCCATCTATCCTCCACTCTCAACTTACCTTCCACCAGAAAATTATCTGATACTCCCGACTCTCTCCCTAAAAACATGTACATCCAAAAATCTTCCCACTATCCTCCCGGTTACCACTATGTAGTCCATTAACACCCTATCTACCACCTTTCCATCCACCACCCTCTTCCATGTGTACTTATGATTAACTTTATTCCTAAACACTGTATTTGCTATCGTAAAATATTTTTGGGCACGTCTTCACTATTAACTCCCCACTACATTTTTTTTTTTTTTTTTTTTTAAATCCACACTTCCCAACCACTCCGTCTATTGGTTCATTTCCTACCATAGCATTAAGATCTCCCAAGACCAATGCAGTGACATTTCTCCTTAAGACCTCTATGGATTCATTTAAATCTATCCAAAAGGCCTCCCTTTCCTCTTCTCACAACCCTCAACGCCCTCAACGGCGCGCTGCCGCAAAGTAAGTTCAAGATTCTCCATGCCCTTCCTCTGTGGATCTGGGAGGGTGAGGGAGAGTGGGCGAGTGGTCGATCTGCGCATGCGCGCAGCGGCGGTGACCGCTAATAGTTCGGCCTAGTTGGCAGCCCTGGGAGGTAGTGACCACAGGCTATGATCAATTTTCCGGGTCAGGTGCTGACCGCGCCGACCGGCTGCGAGTTCCATTTAGGGATCACGTGGTCAGCGGGCGAAATGTCCACGCTGACAGAATGATACCCATTGAGTTGTCCGCATCCCACTGCTCGTTGATAAGGAAGGATATAAAACGCAGTGGGTAACATTTAGCCTAATATGGCTACGGTATATATATATATATATATATATTCAAGTAACGTAAGTGTCGTAACACACGAATAAAATAAAACTTAAACCCATCATAGAACTTAAACCCATCATAAAACTTAAACCCATCATAGAACATCCAATAAGGACATATCTGGAGTATACAAGATACCATGTCTCGACTGTGATAAAGTGTACTGGGGACAAACGGGACGTGATCTACCCACTAGGATTAAAGAACATAAAAATTTTATACGATACGGGCAAGAAAACTCAGCTGTATTCCTCCATTCTAGCCTTTTAGATCACAGAATAGATTGGAGGAATGCAGCTACAGTGTACAATTCAAATTGTAGTTTCAAAAGAAAAATTATTGAGTCCTCACTAATAAAAAAGTTTCCTAATTATAATACATCCAAAGGTCAATGGTCACCTGATGCTATAACTAGTATGGCGGTTGACAAGTTCATCTCTACAGGACGTAACGTCCGACCTCACTCGGGGCAAGTGACCTGAGGCTTACTGAGTCCCCCAATGCCCCTTCCTCCTCTGTATATAACCTCTTGTCTATGTACCCTATAATTGTAACTGCTGAAGAGGACCACAGTCAGTGGTCGAAATATACGGTTTTACTCTGTATCTCAGCTTATCTTTCTCCGAGAGTGGGTTTAAGTGTTATATATATATATATATATATATATATATATATATATATATATATATATATATATGTATATATATTATAATGTATATATATTATAATTATATATATATATATATATATATATATATATGTAATGTGCATATATATATATATA
>NC_134783.1:65016487-65018987 GCF_046742065.1 Oratosquilla oratoria
ATTATAATGGTTATTGTTATTATCATCATTATTATCATTATTATTATCATTATTATCATTATCATCATTATTATAATTATCATTATCATTTTTATTATCATTATCATTATTATCATTATTATTATCATTATTATAATCGTTGTTATGATCGTTATTGTTATTACCATTATTATTATAATCGTTATTGTTATCATTATTATTATTATAATCGTTATCATTATCATTATTATTATAATCATTGTTATCATAATCACTATTGTCGTTATTATTATCATTATTACTATCATTATTAGTATCATTATTAATATTATCATTATCATCATTATTGTTATCAGTATTGTTATCTATTATTATTATTATTATTATTATTATTATTATTATTATTATTATTATTATTATTATTATTATTATTATTATTATTATTATTATTATTATTATTATTATTATTATTATTATTTATCATCATCATCATCATCATCATCTATTATTATTATTATTATTATTATTATCTATTATTATTATTATCTATTATTATTATTATCTATTATTATTATTATTATTATCATTATCATTATCATTATCATTATCATTATCATTATCATTATCATTATTATTATTATCGGAACCCGTGTAAATTACACGAAAGAGAAGAGGGTAAATCACTGCATCAAGATGGCAAGAGAGGTAGGATATCCTCTCCCTCTGTTGTCCTTCAGGGTACACTATAATGTCACGCTGGACAGGAGGTGCTCCATCATCACCGACAAATATTGCTACAATTTCATCATTTGTTGGATTACTATATCTCCTCGCATCAGGGCCGGCAATAAATTGCATGGTTATTTTTCTGGGAGGGATATTTTGTAATGTAGCTCTCTGTTGCTCTTCAAGTTCGACAGTTCTCATGCTTTTATATGCCCCTACATAAAGATTATCGACCATTGCTTGAGATTTTTTTTTTTCGAAAACTGAATATAAGCAATTAGAATTTTGATTAGCATTTGACCTCAGATTTAATGCTTCATTTGTTTCAATTATATAGAGCTGTCCATATTTTCTTACAAAGGATTACAAAGGATTACAAAGGCGGAGCATGCCGACAGGAGACCTTTTGATCCATATCTAGGTCGGATGCGAAAAAAAATCATATTTATAATAAGATAATAAATAAAAACTATAATAATGTAAATAACAAATAAAATACATAAATGCATAAGTATAGTTAAATAACAAACAAACAGGTAAATAGTAGATAATAAATTGACATATAACTAATAATAACTGAAAACCAGACAGACAAATGATAACAAAACAAAAACAAATACAAGATAAATTATAATCATTACAGCATCTTAGGTATTTATCCAAGATGCTGTAACGATTATTTTATTATTATCATTTATCCTATTATTTGCTTATTATAATTTATTTCATTTTTATCTGTTTATTTATTGTCAAAATATGTGGACGAAACATGCAAACTCATCCCAACTTGAACTTCGAAATATTATCGCCTGAGAATTCTGCGCAGAAATTGGAAAGAGACGTCGTGAGCGATTATGGTCTAACTCGCACCACCGCAGTAGATTCTGACCCCCTTATTGGTTGATAGCCTCAAGATAAATACATACGCATGCACATATATGTGTATATACATACATATACACACATATACACACACATACATATATATATATATATACACACACATATACATATACATATACATATACATACAGTTTTCTACCAACAACAAAACACTAGGCCGGGCCGCCACATTGCAATGACGGATCGAAGCATAGACGCCGTGGAGAGGTAAAGCCTATAGGCCTAGCCTACTATAATACATCGAAATTCATACACTACATCAGCTTTAAATGCTGTCTTCGTTTAGCTAAACAAATTATATATATATATACACACACGTGTGTGCATGTACAGAATGGGTAATGTATACTTAAATGCAGTACTTTTAAGTGCGGTTGAAAGATAAAAGTATATGGGTGTGGGACGGGGCCTAGTCGCGCCTTATTCAGTTCGCCATCTCGGCCCAACAACCTTTCGGTTTTCCGTCGATGCTTTCGGCCACGGTTGTCTTCCAGAAATTGTCTTCAGAGTACAGCAAGATGATCTGCAAGTCCCACCATCGCATCAGGATCGCCCTTTTAGCAGCCTTCGGAGCAACGTTCGGACTCTTCATCGTTGGACAAGGCCACTTCTGAATGGAGACCTCTCCCGGAATCGTGATTCTGTTGGCTCAGCTCCTGGTTCTCTCCAGCGGATTTCTCGGCTTCTGCATCGCGAGGAACCCCGGCCGAGATCCCTGGAGATACGACCCAGAGAGAGCAGAAGAGGAGCTCGAGCCCGTGGGAGAGTTCTGCCCTGTCTGCCGCTACCAGGAGGGTCCCCGCGACCGGCACTGCGAAGAGTGCCGAGTCTGTATTCAGGAGAAAGACCACCACTGTTACCTACTGGGCATTTGCGTCGGGGGCCGCAATTA
>NC_134783.1:65023987-65086487 GCF_046742065.1 Oratosquilla oratoria
AGAGTTGTCTTTCTTCATATCTTTGCATGTCACACCTCTTCCTTCAGTATATTGGATCAATCCATTCCTTCTCCCTGTATCTGTTTTCTCTTATGTCGTAACAAAGTGCTGTTGTATATTGCTCCCATCTAGCAATGTCTTTCATTATTGAGCTCTTTGATCGTCTGTTCCCACTTATTTCTCTTATTTTCTCAAACAAGTGAGAGTTATTTGCAGTCGCATAAGGATAAAAATTCAAATCAAACAATCTTTTGCATCATGACCACAAACTTCCTATCATCTTCAGGCTCTCTACGCAGCTTTCGGTGCAACGTCGTCGATCCCTCGCGCATGCGCGAGTGTCTTTGGGTCGTCTATAAATTAAACCGATCGTCTGCTGCATACGTCAAATTCCCTCAGACACAGTGGGAAGGATGAGGCAAAAGTGGAACATCCTGCTGTTGGTAGTCCTGCTTGGGTTCTGCGGAGTGGTCCTAGGCCAAGGTAAGTAAACATTGCGGAACGAGTTGATATCTATCTCCTCCCATCAGGTATAATTGTAGCAAATATTGGACCTGACGTCACGCCAACCAAGTTTGGGAGAGACCGGTGCGGGGTCACAGACGCGTTTACAAAAGGCAATTTGTTGTTTTCTAAAATTTCCGAATTAAAGTAATTGGTACCCCTGCTTACCCGCCCCGCTTGATGCAGTGACGCTGTCGGTCGACAGAGTATTCTACTTTCAATTACAACTTCCATGGTCTAAGGCAGTGATTCTCGATTCTCCGTCATTTATCCTCTCGACATGTGGCCAGGGTGGTAACAGCAAAACATAAACGAGGAACTACATCTAAATGCTTAGGTTTATGTATCTCCGACAGTGTGTGTACTTTAGATAAAGAATTTTACCCCCTGAGTGAGAAACGCTAGTGTGGGAAGTCGATGTTAGTGAGTAAGAATTCGTGTATAGTCTTCTCCACTTCCAAGTACAACAGTGGATGATGGCTTCCAGGAAGGTGTGGGCTGTAGGCGTACTGTGGGGCGGGGGGGGAGGTAGGGAGAAGTGAACACCTTTTGGGTCGTCCATTCTTGACGAAGACAACCAAGACGACTCGCTCGAACCTTAAGTGTCCGGTGTATAGAGATACACTCGCTGCGGATGTGGGGCCAGCTGGACAGCCCCTTTTATTCTATTTCCATCTTACTCTGCCGCCCTGTCGCTCATTTCCTCTGTCGCTCTCTCTATCTATCAATCTATCTCTTTCTCTCTAACTCTCTCACATTATTTTTTTCTCTTCCGCTCTCTCTCTCTCTCTCTCTCTCTCTCTCTCTCTCTCTCTCTCTCTCTCTGGTAATTTTCTTTCTATTTTCATTTATAGTATATCTTTTTATTTTCCTTATCTTTTCCCTTTTCTTTTTCTTTTCTCTTTTCTTTTTTCTTTTTCTCTTTCCATTTTCTTTCTTTTTTTCTCTTGTTTCTCCATATCTTTCTCTTTCTATTACATTTTCTATCTTTTCCTATTCTATCTTCTACTTTTTGAAGCTCGCTGGCTGAGCGGATTAAGGCATCGTTACTTGGGGCGAAGGTCTAGGGGATGGCGGTTCGAACCCTTCCACCGGCGAAGTTGAACCAACGGCATGATTGATTAAATTCCATGCTACAAAGTCGATCTGTGAGTGGCACCGTCCTAGCCTTCCGAAAGGGGCGGAGTTTGTGACGTTAAACTATATTATCTTGTACTTTTCCTTTTTTCTTCTTCTTCTTTATCTTTTCTTTTTCCTTTTCCATTTTCACCTTTTCCCTCTACTCAATTATTCCTTTTATCGTTTTTTCTTTCTCTTTTTCTTTTTTCCTTTTCCTGTTACTTTTCTTTCTTTACCTTTTCTCCTTACTTTTTCACTTTTCCTTTTACATTTCTTCTTGCCTTTTATTTTCATTTTCATTCTTTTTAGCCTATTCCTTTTCCTTTTTATTTATTTGTTTATTTATTCATTTATTCTATTTTAATTTTATTTATTTATTTATTTATTTATTTTTTTTCCTTTTCCTTTTAGCTTCTTCTTTCTTTAATTTGTAGAATATGTGCTCTACATTGAAATTGGTGGCGATTGAAACTCTGGTCGTGTTCTTGGTTTTAATGCTCTACTTCAAGGATCTGTTCTGTTCTAACTACTACCTATAGGGCAAGCCCTCAGGTAAGCTCGGACGCTTGCCAGACATATATTATATATATACATATATATATATATATATACATATATATATATATATATATATATATATATATATACACATACAAAGGTTGCCAATTTGTGAAAAGGATGTTGTTGCCATATGAGGAGTAATTAGAATTTGGACCGCTTTGGTCGAGGCGTCGGTCGATCGGTTGCAGGTGGCTGACCTGAGAGACACAGCTGGCCTTTTGTTTAGTGGAGTTCTTGACCTGAGACGCCGAAAGGATATAAAGGCGGAGCATGCCGACAGGAGACCTTTTGGTCCATATCTAGGTCGGATGCGAAAAAATCATACTAATAATAAATCAATCAATAAAAACTATAATAATGTAAATAACAAATAAAATACATAAATAAATGCATAGGTATAGTTAAGTAATCAACAAACAGGTAAATAGTAAATAATAAATTGACATATAACTAATAATAAATCAAAATCAAACAGACAAATGATAACAAAACAAAAACAATAATATAAAATAAATTATAATCATCACAGCATCTTAGGTGTTTATCTAAATGATTCTTAAAGCTTCGAACTGAACTACATTGCACTACCTGTGCACGAAGTTTATTCCATTCATTAACTACACGGTTGGCCAAGTTGTTTCTACCTACTTCCAAATTGAATCTATTTCCGGACAGTTTGAGACCATTGTTTCTTGTCTGATTCTCATTCAATGTGAAAATTTTGTCACTTTTGATGTTGTCAATTTCCTTTAGAATTTTAAAGACCTGTATCAAGTCACCTCTGAGTCTACGCTTTTTTAGGGAAAACAGATTCATATGTTTTAGTCGATTTTCTTATAAATTATTTTTTATATTTGGAATCAGTTTTGTGGCTCGCTGTTGTACTTTTTCCAGTCTGTCAATGTCTTTAATGAGATTCGGTGACCATACGGAAACAGCATATTCCAAATGTGGACGAAATAACGATTTATATAGCTTGTTAATGAGTGGTGGACTTTTGAAATCAAAAGATCGCGCAATCAGTCCCAGAATCTTATTTGCTTTCTCAGAGGCTGAAATACACTGCTTGGATGATTTGAGAGCGTTACTGATAATTACGCCGAGATCTTTTTCACTATCCACTTTTGTTAACGAATTTCCAAATAACTTGTAATCGTACTTACTGTTATTTTTACCTATGTGCATTACCTTGCATTTACTTGTGTTAAATTCCATTAGCCACTTTTCAGACCATTGCTGTAATTGATCTAAATCTTCTTGAATATCTAATTGGTTTAAATGATTATTTGCCATTCCGAACAGTTTTTTGTCATCAGTAAATATGGAAACAATAGATTTTAGTCCATGCTCTATATCATTTATATATACTATGAATAGAAGTGGTCCTGAGGAACTCCACTTGTAACATTTTTCCATCTAGAAGTTTTTCCATTTAAAACAACTCTCTGTTTTTGATCCTTCAACCAATTACTAGTCCAACTTAATAGGTTACCACTTATTCCGTGCGAAGCTAATCTAGTAAGTAGTCTTTCGTGTGGGACGGTATCAAAAGCTTTTGCAAAGTCTAGATATATTAAATTTATATTGTTTCTTTTGTCATAATTCGAGATGAATGTGTTGTAGAATTCGAGTAAATTAGTCACGCAAGAACGTTTCCGTCTGAAACCATGCTGGCTATCATTTATCAAACGGTTACTTTCTAAATGATGTTCGATAGCATCTCTGATGATAGTTTCCATTATTTTTCCTACGATTGAAGTCAAACTTATAGGCCTATAGTTATTTGGTTTCTTTTTGTCACCTTTTTTGAATATGGGAGTAACGTAAGCTAGCTTCCATTCTCTTGGGACATCTCCGGATATGATGGATTTCTTGAAAATAATTTCTAATGGAACAACAATCTTATTTTCAATTTCCTTTAAGATTCTTGGATACCAACCGTCAGTCCCTGGTGTTTTATTAACTTTGAGTTTATCTATACACCTTTTAATTTTTTCTTTTGTTATATTTACCGTGGTGAGTAAGTTTACCCTAGACTTTTCACAAGTTTCAGTTTGGAGTTCACTTTGAGGTGTTTCGTTTACGAATACCGAGCTAAAATAATTGTTTAAAATACTACACATTCCTTCATTTGAATATTCAGGTTGACCGTCAGCAGATAATAGTGGACCAATGTGATTCCTAACAACCTTTTTATCTCTAATGTAACTATAGAATTCTTTGGGATTCTCTTTGGATTTATCAGCGATGTTCATTTCGTATTGTCGTTTTCTTTTTTGTCTCTTTTTAAATCTCTCTGTATTGATATATAACTTTCATAGTCATTAGATGCACCCGAGCACTTATATTTCTTATAAGCCTGTCTCTTTTTAGCAATACTTTTTTCAGTTTCTTTGTCGAGCCACTTTATTATCAAAAGGGTGTAGTCAAGAAAGGTCGGTTAGCTTGGTCACAGAAATCCCTAGGGAGATTCGTGGCTTTCGTCGAAACCACATCCTGTAGCATATTGTGCGTGTGTGCGCGTGCACGCCACTATCGAGGGGAGACACAGCTACGAAGATGATCAGTTACGATGATGCGCAAGTCATCGAAGTGTTGCATATGTTGATTATAACAAACTTTTCCTTTAACTTTTGTTTTCTACCTTTTCCTTTTACTTTTCTTTCCCTACCTTTTTTTTCTTTTTTTTTCTTCTTCGTAGGGTTCCATTACGTCAGGGTCTCTAACTGATTTATCGTGGATCGAGAGATGGAAGAAAAGAAGAAAGGAAACGTCCCGTTCCTTCCCTCTGGCGCCAAACTACCTTCCCTTCCGGGTAGGACTCTCTCCTCTATCGTAGGTGCCGTCGGGTGTTGCTTTCTTCAGTCCATCTCAAGAAACGGTCGTCACTCCAGGATATCCCACCTAAAAAGGATTTGTAAGCTAGGACAAAGGACAAATTGTTGACATGAAATTTCCAGAGGAAAAAAAAATGTATCGTGCTACATGGATTTAAGAATCTTCGTTTCCTGCCACGCACATTCGTAATGCATTTCTTGCGTTTGTCCCATTAATACTCGATCGACTGCGTGTACACACCGGTATCCACCACAGACACTAAGTGGCTCACAGAACTGTGAGCGTAACCATGACCTTCAATGATGCGGTCAGCTCCCCACTCATCACTGTGAATCACTGATCTTAATTGAACCACTGTTTATTGTAGGAAGAAGGGTGACGTCATACTTTGTAACGACAATTCCCATGGAGGCAAATGAAGGGTTCCCCCATTGTAACGACAATATCTGAATCCCAAATGGGGGATCGTGGTGTACGGCCATGATGATGTTTAGCATCATGAGATGTGCAAGATTCGTCAGTTTCTATGGTGATCCAAGGTCCACAAAGTCTAACAACATTCAGTGAGACCCTAACCCTACAAGACCAAATGTTACCTAAGGATATTCCATCTGAAGTGTTGTCATCACCATTGTCAGCAATATCCTCATCATTGTCAGCAGTATCACCACAATTGTCAGCAGTGTCATCACAATTGTCAGCAGTGTCATCACCAGTCATTGTTGTTGTTATTGGGAGACAGAAAGAACAAATTTGAATGTGTTCGATAAAGTGTTTGAGAAGGATGGTTGGGGTTTCGAGAATGGACAGAGTGATAAATGAGGAGGAGAGAATGGGTGGAAAGGGAGATCGCAAATAAAATTGATGGAAAAATAATGAAATGGTTTAGGCACATGGAAAATGATGAGAGGCTGGCAAAAGGAATATGGAGGAAAAAGGTGGATGGAGTGAACATGAGGGAAAGACCAAAAATAAGATGATGGATAGGGTGAAGGGGAGAAGGTAAGAGATAGGTGTTAGTGGAAGATAGTTGTAAATGGGTAATTAATTGACACGCCCCAACGGGATATCTCCTCGTCTCTTTTATTTACGCATGCTGGGACGAGGAGAGAAGGTTGCCATGTAAATTAAATTGTGGGAGTAAACCAGTTTAGGGCTTTGCTGTGAATGTGCTGTGCCTTTGCTGCATTGCTTCTGACCCAGTGAGTAGGGTTGAGGGTAGGGGGTGGCCTCTCGTCCATGAGGACCTACGATGGAAAGGAAACAAAGGGACGTCGGATGGATGCGAGTCCGACTGGCGGTCTACGCATGCCTTCGCTGGCTACGAAGAAGATCCCTTTTGGTATACTCGTAGATGTATTGTTATCATTACTGATTGTTACCCTTAGTGTCACTATTTGTATTATTTACTATTTCTATTATGGATGCTCGCTGGTCGAACTTATTAGAGCGTCGCCTCTTCTGGCAAAGATAGAGGTGACAGTAGTTCGAACCCTGATCCCAGCGAGTTGGACCAAGGGAATGCCTCACAAAGTTACATGCTACAAAACAATGTGTAGGGGCACCGTTCTAGCCTCCTGATAGAAGAATTTTGCGACGTTAAATCGAATTACTTTCTATCATATATTATTTCATCATTATAATTGTTAGTGTTTATCATTGTTACTTCGGTACTTCTATTTTACTATTACCATTATAATTTCGTTGTTACCAATATTACTGTTGCTATTGTTAGAATCACAACATAGGACGTTCGAAAATGTAAGCATTTCCTCATAACCACCTGGGTTATAAAACCCAGCTGCAATGGCTGGGGGAAGCAGGCTGGGAAAGAACTCCGAGAGTAATTTCGACGTCTCCTTTGGCAGGTTCTCTCCTGCCCACAAACATCCAGCAGCCCGTGCGCACAGTCCCTTCCGAGTTTCCCCGGCCTCCGTTCTCCCGGCCCGTGAGACCGGACGTGTCCTTCCCGAATCCGTCCCCGAACTCGTCATGTACGGTTAGGGGGACTTCCGTCAGAGGAACCTGCACGCTCATCTACGAATGTAACTCCGTCCTGCAGGACTTCCGTAATGTCTTCCCCACCATCTGCCGATTTGGAGAACGACAGCTCCACGTGTGCTGTCCCTCAGGTAAGTTTCGAGGAGTTCCCTCCAGTCTCAGGTGCAATATATAAACTCCGGAGGGAACAGTGACGATTTAGATCATGGAAATGACTGCTTACGGTCAAAGAACTACATTTTATCCTTGCCATATGAATTTTTAATCGTTCGTTTTCTCTCTAGGCTCCCCCAGTGTCTCCGATGTGTCGCCGCCCTCCGTCAGCTTCAGTAAGTATAAGAGTTCGAGAACACCTTACCCATGGTTTGCTTCCACCAATCAGAGGCAGGATTAGGTAGAATTTGTGACATCATGTCGCTGAGAGTTGGGCTCCTGTAACTACGTTTTTTAAAAAGAAAACTCAGTTCAAAGATCCACTTAAAACAATAAAAAATTTCTCATTTATGAAAATTACCCTTCAGTCTTTATCATGAATTCAAAGGGTCGGTTAATCTTACTGTAAAGCCTACGAATAGTGTCAAATATGAAGGATAAGTAAAAGCCAGTCATTTGTGGTCCGCACATGAAAAGGTGGAATAACGCTAGAGTATTTTCTTCATCGCAGCTGTAGTCCTAGGTCACAGCGGGTTCTCGGTTTATTGATGAAGATTTGATGGAGGACTTCGAAGTGCTCTAAGGACTGAACTGCATTTTACCGGAGGGAATACCCGCCCTTGACGCAAACTTAATCTGAAAAAAATTAACTGAAACTACAAATGAGGCCGTAGGTTTCACTACGATGCGAAGAGCAACAACATTGCCATTGCATACAGATAGATCTCTTTATTGAATATCTCCAAGATTTGAGTCTCCATAATTCATTATGAAAACTTACGAAATCTACATAATTTCGTGTTTTCTTTCTAGGAAAATTGCATATTACAGTTGCTCCTCCGACACATGGCTATATGTGAATTTTTGAGGGAGGTATGGTGGAAGGAGCTATGAACAGCCATTGTGATGCATTTGCCCTATAAACAGTGCTTTCTTCAAAAAGTGAGCGATTGTTTTCTTACAAAGAAACAAGAAAATAGAATTGCTATCACACATTGAGCCACGTTTGTCCGCAACAGAACATGAGCCAGGAGGGAAGCGTCGCTGAGAAGAGGCAAAGATTCCAGCGAAGGAGGTGGAGGGAGGGATGGAGGGAGACATAAAGTGGAAGCGGGGGACACGAATGCGAGAATAGTTCACATGAGGATGAAGAGAATGTTTATTCTTCTTTATTCTTTTCGTTGTTGCAGCCTGTGGCATAACGCCCCAGAACTCAATCACCTTCGCTTCTGCTCGGCGCCTCGTCGAATCACCAGTTGGAAGACCCGAGGTGTTCAATGGATTTGATTCAATAAAGAACTCTTGGCCCTGGATGGTGAGTTGAAATATTTGTTTCCTAGTGTGTTTATGTTGCTAAAGGGAAAGAGAGACACAAATGTGAAAAAAATGGGCGAAATCGACAACCAGACAAATTTACCCTCATTCATTTGTTTATTCGTTAACTTTTTTATTAATTCATTACTTACTCATTGACCTGTTATTTGATTGGTTTGAGATTATTCTAATTTCCGAGGTCTCTCTTCTCTTCCCACTTCCTTTCGGTTCGTTCTCAGTACCAGTGGTGCAAGTGTTTCAGTCCCACTGTGCCTTCGCATCCTGCATGCCACGTGGCATTTTTTTCTTTTCATGCTACCTGACTTCAGGTCTTCATGTATGTGTAGCTGCGCGCGTGCATGTGTGCGTGCGCGCGTACATGTTCGCATGCGCGCGTGCATGTTTGCATGTGCATTACCACAATCCGTAATTGCATCGTCGGTATGAAGAGACCGGACGGTTACTTCGTCCTGCTGACCCGTTCTTTGGGGCCGTTCCAGGCACTGCTGGGGGAGGAGAACAATCCGAGGGCGCCCTGGTTCTGCGACGGGGTCCTCATCAACGAGCAGTGGGTGTTGACGGCGGCGCACTGCATCATTGCAAAGTAAGTTTTCATTGTCTTGCCAAATAAAAGCTCAGAGCTAACTGTTCTCGGACTTTTAAGGCAAGATTGTGGGTGGTAACAGTTAGCCGCCGGGTAGGAAGTTCACCCACCCCTAGATTACCTTTCTAACGATGTCTGGTGTAAACAGAAACCTCTGAAACGAAAACGTAAAATAGATTTCCTAACAAAAGACAGTGCGGAGTGGTAGCAGATTAATTTTTCTTTGGTCTATGGTACGCTGCCATGACACACCCTGCCATAGTAGAACCACAATGTAAAGTTCTTTCTTTCTCTCCTACAGTCTAAGAATACTTTTCAAAGGTTTTATCATCGTCACTCTGAAACAACTGGCCATGGTTAGCATTTTTTTTCTGATCTGAAGTAAATTAATGTTCTCGTATATAGAATGCTCAAGGATAAATCATACTGTTTGACTGTCCTCAGAATTGAGAACTACGGATCAATAAAGGAACAATCGCGACCAATGCCCCCAGGAATTAACTTAGCTTGTTTCTTGTTGAGAGGCAGTTATCTCCCTATCCTAACATTACGTGGCTTGGAAGGGGAAGACTCCTCTGATACAGAAAGGTGTTACCCAAATTCATTATCATGTTCATGGATTTCAAAGGACTTTCAAATATTATCTAAAGCAATTCAGTATTGTCTTTCGGATATTATTGAAAGCTATTTTCACCCGTCGTTTAGGTATCCAATGGAATTGTTTACCCTTTCATCAGGACAATGCTATGCTAAAAGAAAAAAGATGATCGTTTTGGTGTTTTCTTAGGGTTCCGCATGTGGTACGGCTGGGTGAACACGACCTTTCCAAAACGCGTGAATCCATTCACCGAGACTACTACGTGAAGAGTTTCGTCTTCCACCCAGATTATGACCACAGACGTGTCTACCATGACCTTGCTCTTGTCCAACTGAAACAGAGGGTCTCTATCACAGTAAGCCACCCACTTTTCTTCGTTTCAGACTACCAACTAATTCAAAATTAAGGTTGTGGGTATTCTTTCTTGGTCTTAGCAATGCCAAGGAAAACGATACGGCCCTCTTAGGACATACAGAATTCAACATATCAAAACAGAGTTTTGTGTCCTAATCTAGATCATCCTGTAGTCACCTCTCTCGGATGCTAGAGAAGATTTGTATTAGCAATTGATGTGATTTTTTACTGAATGAACAAAGAACCAATTTAATCACACGACTTTCGTAATGTATAAACAATATATAACCTCTATTGTCCAGCTAAGTGCTTGATGTGTCACCTGGATTTTCAGAATACGATACGTCCCGTGTGTCTGCCCTGGGGAAGGCATCCTCTTCCTGCAACCGGGTCCCTTCTCACACTCACAGGATGGGGAGGAACCTATTATAGTAAGTGTTGATTTCAGGAGACAAACGAGAAGATCAAATCAGCTCTTCTTCCTTGTCAAAAGTATACGTCTACACTCAATTAGCCAGAGGCAATACTATTTTCGAACATCCTTATATTGTTTTTTTTGACAAAACAATAATCACCTTTCCATGCCCGAGACACTAACAAACGACTTAACCCCTTCCCCACTGTTGAAGTTTGCTCAGACTTCAGTCCCCTATTATCAGTCATCCTCAGCAACACATAAAGTTGACAACTACGAACTGTCGTCAAGGATATCTTCCGAAACCTTGTTAAAAATATATATTTCAACGACCTTAACTGAAAAAAACATCTCTATCTTTGCCAAGTGTTACATCCTTCCCAACTACTGCTTTTTGTTAGGTCTTAAGTAAACTTTGCATGATTCTATAAATTCTCTGGTAATTCTGGTATCTACCAAAAACTAAATGACTAAAATATCCTAAATTGATCATTCCTTTCGTATTTCGACAATATTTTGCAGCTCACTTTTGCTTGACTGTCTATAAATATTTGGCCATTTTACTACTTTTGTCCCAAACCGGAAGCCTGGCCCTTCCCTGCTCCACCATGACTTTCACGCCTGTCTCCTCTTCCTTTTATCCGTCCCAAAGAGTGGCTGCATGCCCACCCGTCTGTCCCTTTTATCTATTTCTTTGCCGTTCTCCCACAGACGGCCCCAGGAGCGATGTTCTTCAGGAGGCTTCTCTGTATCTCCTCCCAGCGAGTAAATGTGTCGCAGGCTACTCCACACTCCATGACTACGCTCAGAAGTACCCCAAGGGTATCACTTCGGACCTTCTTTGTATTGGGGACACGGATGGCCAGGGCCAAGATGCCTGCCAGGTAATAATTGCTCTACTCGTGGTCACCCCGAGGATAGACGATTGCGGATACCCGATTCTGACCCGTGATATGTCAGAGTTCCGGAGAGTAGCATTTGTTGTAGTTTTGTTAATACTTCTATTTGCACAACCTTTAATCGTCATGAATAGAGTATTCAATAACCATATCTATGGTTTCCCAAAAATTAAAAGTACCAAATTCCTGTTGAGGTCTAAATATCATACCGTGAAGTACGTGCAATTGCTCATTTCATTGGATCCCGTGCTGGATTTGGAATGGTAGCCTTACTAGATGAGAGCTCGGAAGTCTTATTCAGAGTTATAGGTAATGTTATAACCTTAAATGCACCACACATCCATTCCATTGCTCAGGGAGAACGGTACTGGCTTGCATTATAGTCAGGCTTTCACGCTCTGACTGCAGCACACGCCCAAATGAATATAGTACTGTATATATGTATGTATTCAAGTTCTCGCCTAGTGATGCAACAAACGAGTTTTCAGAATATATGAAAGCAGAAGTAATTTGTTTTGCGATGATGACGTGTTTTGGTCTCCTCTTCCAGGGCGATTCCGGTGGTCCGGTGATGCACAGGAGAAATAACAAGTACTACCTATCCGGAATCGTGTCCCTGGGCTACGGATGCGGAAAACCGGAGTTCCCCGGAATCTACGCCTCTGTTCACCACTCCCCGGACCTCGCCTGGATTAAGCGCATTGCCTTCTGAAGGAGGATAATGAACTGATGCGGACGGGAGAGTTGTGGTGGGGGCAGGGGGTGAGGAGTAGACAGCTCATGGACCTGGGTATGGTAAGACCTTCATACTGTTAGTCATTGCCATATAAATACAAGACTAATAGATTCTGTCAGTTCCTATTATTACTAGTTTATTATTCTTTCGTATGGCGGTGTACTTTATTGAAATAAATTCAGTTTTATTAGATTTTTGTTTATTATCTTTACCTATCTTAGTCTAAACATGCCTTCTCAACTTTCTCAGTCACCCACGTACGTTTTTACTTATCTAATATCCTGACAACGATCCCTTATGGTTTCATTCACCCTACCTCCATCATTGTTTTGTCCTACCCCTTGAATTCTCTCCTAGCATCGCAGATTTGTACATTTTAAAGGTATTTATTTCAATGCAAAATCCTTAGGAAGATATTTGGTCCAGTGTATGATGTAGATGAACAAGCATGGAGACGGCGACACAACCATGAACTGAGAGAGTTGGTAGATCAAGGAAGTATCGTAAATACAATAAAGATAAGACGAATGCAACGGGCTGGTCATGTCGCCCGAATGGAAATGGACAGAATTCCAAGAAAGGTCATGATGGAAAGAATTATCGGTGGAAGAAGATCAGTAGGAAGACCCAGAAGATAGATGGATAACATCAAAAACTACCTAAGAAGTGCTGGGATGGAGAATACGGAAGACTGGATAAGTAGTTCGCAAAACCGACTTTAATGGAGGCAGATAGTATCGGCGGTGAGGGGTCAGCAAGCGGCCCAAGAACCAACAGAGTAAGAGAGTATTTATTTCATTGCATTCCCTGTGTTACGGTGGGGGGAAAATTCTGCCACCGTGATTCCCATGCAATTCGTAAAATGTGACAAGCTGGGACGGAGTGGTAGGACTAGGGATCTAGCTCTCTGTATGTTCATCCTATGAGAAGTTAGGCATGAGAGGGCTTGGGAGAACTCCAATCTAAACCCTATAAACAGGGTCATTAGGTGAGCGTGGTTGTGGTACAGTTGAGAGTAAAAGGGAAGAGATTGACAGTATGTTTGTGAGAGAGAAGATGGATGTGTTAGTGCTATAAATTAATTTGAAATGAAAGGGTGATTTTGAGTTTAGGAGTGTTGTGGAGAGTGTCAGGAATGAGGGGACAAGAGAAGGAAAGAGTGGGCCTTCTGGAAAGGGAGGGAAATGTCTTAAAGGTGTGGATGAAGATGAAACTAGGATGGGGGATGTGGGCTCTCGTAAGCGCATATAGAGATGGTAATGAGAAGAGTGAGAGGAAGGGGAGGCTTTTTGGATAGATTTAGATCAGTGTTTAGATTTTTGAGAGTAACGTCAATGAAGTAGTGTTGGGGGATCTTAATGCTAGAGTAGATGAACCAATAGATGGAATATTAGGAAAGTTTGTGGTGCCAGATAAAAATCTTGGCGGAGAGACGGTGTTGGATATGTGTTTAGAAAGAAAGAGTAAACAATGTTTAAGAAGAATAAAGCATAAGTGTACATGGGAAAGATTAGTGGAAGGAATGGGGGTTGATATGGCGTCAATGGTCTATATAGTGGTATCAAAAGGAAGGGGAGAAAGTTGTTGGTATACAAAAATATAAAGAGAAGTAAAACGTAAAATGAAGGAGCCAAAGAAGATAACAAACGTGAAATAGGATAGGTGAACGGTGGGGAATTAAAAAAAAAAATAGATAAAAAGATCTTATGGAGGTGAGTAGAGTGATAGGGTGAGCCAGGTATAGAGAAAGGGTAAAAGGTGGATATGGACAGATATGAATAGAAGTTAAGGTGGTAAGGGGAAGATGGGTACTGCGGATACATGGCATAAGAGAAAATCTTTTAGGAGCCGCCAAGAGTTTTTACGAGAATAGTAGAGCCTGTGTTAGGATTAGAAATGGAGAGAGTGAGTGGTTTGAGGTAAAGGTGGGACTTCGTCAGGGATGTGTTATGTCGCCCTGGCTGTTCAACTTATACATGGGTAGGGTGGTGCGAGAGGTAAATGCAAGGGTACTGGGTCAGGGATTGGAGATGGTTAAAGAAAATGGAGATAAGTGGGAGACAAGCCAGCTGTTGTTTGCAGACGACACTGCGCTTGTTCCAGGATCAGAGGAGGGATTGAGAAAGTTAGTGATAGAATTTGGTAAGGTGTGCGAAAGAAGAAAGTTAAAGATAAATGTAGGTAAAGGTAAGGTGATGAAATGTACAAGGGGAGAAAGTGGCAGCAGACTGGAAGTGAGAATTAAGGGAGAGAGACTGGAGAATGTGGATGCTTTTAGGTACTTGGGTGCGAATGTGGCGGGAAAGGGATAAATGGAGGTGGAGGTAGAATGTAGATTGAGAGAAGCAAGTAAATGCTTTAGGGGATTAAAAAGTGTAATGAGAAATAGGCATTTGGGAATGGATGCTAAGATTTTACCTCCGTCTCTCCGTAAATACTGCTATATAATTCTGTTTACTATTCTCTTCTATGGTTTTGTAATTCTTCTTTCACTTTCAACTTTTTACCATCACTGTCTTAAGTATGTCTTTCAGCATATCATTCTGTTGGAAGTAAGTAATGTTTTTTCTATGGGGCGAATTAAACAGAGGTGAATTTTTTCTTCTTTTCTTTTCCCAAATAATATTACACTTGGCTTGTCAATTTACACCAAAGGACCCCCTACTGGGATACTCAATCCACTCACTAAGCCACCTCTGCACCCGCGTCACGACTTTATTATTCCAATGATCTTTTCCTGTTATAACTAAGTGCCTCCCCTAAGGCCGTGACTTTTCTCCCGTGTACCAATAAGTCTTTCTCCTCCTCCATCCTTTCTCCAAACAGAAAGACTGTTGCAACGTCTTAAGCAATACTACTTACACAAGCAATCAAGATAACCATGTATGAATGGCTTAATTTACACATTCTCACATCAGCATTAAAATCTGGTCCCTAGCTGTTATTTATAAACTTTAGAGGAAGAGCGAGATTATGCAACTTTTTCGCGGCTATTATGACCAAACATCCTACTCATAAAAACGAGAGTCTCGCTATCTACTCCTCTATCTACCTTATGCATGAGGTGGAATGGGTGGAGGATGGAGATGAGGGAGTATGTTTGAAAAATAAATTGATGCAGCACAAAGAGATTTCTCCCCGTCTTCTCCTTTTCTGCATGAGGGGACGGAGAAAGGGGTCACCGATTTAATGAAGCGGCGTTGCTGTGGATGTGCTGTGTCTTGTGGCACTGCTTCTAACCCAGGGCAGTGGACAGGATGCAGGGATGACCCGTCATCCAGGAGGTGCCAAGATAAGAGGGAGGAAAGGGGGTGGAGAGGAGTGGAGTATGATAGGGATGGAATGGGTGGGAGTGGTTTTGATGCCTTTTTTTTTAACTACCTCCCTTATAAGGGGGAAAAAGCCTTTGGTATATGTATATATGTATTACTATTACTATCATTATCATCCTTATCATTATTATCATCACTATTACTATTGTCAGTATTGATATAACCATTATCATTACCTCTAGTATCACTTATGATCATCACTAAACTAGGACCAGCCACCACTCCTCCCTCCACCCGCCTAATAATGTAACTGCACTGTTTTCTCCTCCTCACTCACTCCCCCTCCTCACCTCCATCCTTTGTTGTGAGCGATCCCACACCCCCTCCCTGTTCCCACTCCTCATCCCACCTCCTTGACTCTCCCTTCCTCTTCTCCTTTCCCTCCCCCATTTTTCATACATTTATACTCCTTAAACCCTCAGACTTCTCATATGTTTTACCCACTTGCATTGCCTTACTCTGATCCCATCCAGCGATTCTGCTCAGCTAAGAGATCTCCTCATATTTCGTTAAAATAATAACAATGAAGAGATAGATATAGAATAAGATGAATTATTAATAACAAATTAGAAATAGATTAACACTGCAAATGATCTCGTACAATTTGAAAGATCATGTTGTGGCTAACAAGAGACGGTTGTACTCTGTACAGTACACGGCCACTCCGTCGGCTCTCGTGAACTTCCTAGTCCAACTTTTCCTGCGGGGAATTACCGTCTCCGCTTTCACTGTGTCCTCTGTTAATCCTCTCGTCATAAGTTTGTGGGTAAAGCATCTGAGGAGTCTGAGGGTTTAAGGAGTATAAATGTATGAAAATGGGGAAAGGAAAGGAGAAGAGGAAGGGAGAGTCAAGGAGTGGGAACAGGGAGGGGGAGTGGCATCGTTCACAACAAAGGATGGAGGTGAGGAGGCGGGGTGAGTGAGGTGGAGGAAAGAGTGCAGTTACATTATTAGGCTGGTGGAGGGAGGAGTGGTGGCTGGTCCTAGTTTAGTGATGATCATAAGTAATACTAGAGGTAATGATAATGGTAATATCAATACTGATAATAGTAATAGTGATGATAAGAATGATAAGGATGATAAGGATACTAATAGTAATACATATATACATATACCAAAGTCTTTTTCCCCCTTATAAGGGAGGTAGTTAAAAAAACAAAGGTATCAAAACCACTCCCACCCATTCCATCCCTATCATACTCCACTCCCGTCCACCCCCTTCCCTCCCTCTTATCTTGACACCTCCTGGATGACGGGTCATCCCTGCATCCTGTCCACTGCCCTGGGTTAGAAGCAATGCCACAAGACACAGCACATCCACAGCAACGCCGCCTCATTAAATCGGCGACCCCTTTTTCCGTCCCCTCATGCAGAAAAGGAGAAGACGGGGAGAAATCTCTTTGTGCTGCGTCAATTTATTCTCCACACATACTCCCTAAACCTCCATCCTCCACCCATTCCACCTCATGCATCCGGTAGATAGAGGGGTAGATAGCGAGACTCTCGTTTTTATGAGTAGGATGAGTAGGTCCATAATCTCGCTAGGGACCAGATTTTAATGCTGATGTGAGAATATGTAAATTAAGCCATTCATGCATGCTTATCGATATTGCTTGTGTAAGTAGTATTGCTTAAGACGTTGCAACAGTCTTTCTGATTGGAGAAAGGGTGGAGGAGGAGAAAGACTTATTGGTACACGGGAGAAAAGTCATGGCCTAAGGGGAGGCACTTAGTTATAACAGGAAAAGATCATTGGAATAATAAAGTCGTGGCGCGGGTGCAGAGGTGGCTTAGTGAGTGGATTGAGTATCCCAGTGGGGAGTCCCTTGGTGTAAATTGACAAGCCAAGTGTAATATTATTTGGGAAGAAAAGAAGAAAAATTTTACCTCCGTTTAATTCGCCCCATAGAAAAAACATTACTTACTTCCAACAGAATGATAAGTTGAAAGACATAGTTAAGACAGTGATGGTAAGAAGGTGAAAGTGAAAGAAGAAATACAAAACCATAGAAGAGAACAGTAAACAGAATTATAAACCAGTAATTACGGAGAGACGGAGGTAAAATCTTAGCCTCCACGCCCAAAAGTCTATTTCCCATTACACTTTTTAATCCCCTATGGCATTTACTTGCTTCTCTCAATCTACATTCTACCTCCACGTCCACTCCTCCCTTTCCCACCACATTGGCACCCAAGTACCTAAAACTATTCACTTCCTCCAGTCTCTCTCCCTTAATACTCACTTCCAGTCTGCAGCCACTTTCTCCCCTTGTACATCTCATCACCTTGCTTTTACCCATATTGATCTTCAACTTTCTTCTTTCACACACCTTGCCAAATCCTATCACTAACTTTCTCAATCCCTCCTATAATCCTACTACAAGCGTAGTGTCGCCCGCAAACAACAGCTGGCTTGTCTCCCACTTATCTACATTTTTTTTAACAATCTCCAATTCCTGACCCAGTACTCTTGCATTTACCTCTCACACCACCCCATCCATGTACAAGTTGAACAGCCAAGGCGACATAACACATCCCTGATGAAGTCCCACCTTTACCTCAAACCACTCACTCTCTCCATTTCTAATCCTAACACAGGCTCTACTATTCTCGTAAAAACTCTTGACAGCTCCTAAAACCTTTTCTCTTATGCCCTATATCTGCAATACCCATCTTCCCCTTACCACTTTAACTTCCATTCACATCTGCCCATATCCACCTTATACCTTTTCCTCTATACCTGGCTCACCCTATTAATCTACTCACTTCCATAAGATCTTTTCATATATTCTTTTTAATTCCCCATCATTCTCCTATCCTATTTTACGTTTGCTATCTTCTTTGGGTCCTTCATTTTACGTTTTGCTTCTCTTTTTATTTTTGTATACCAACAACTTTCTCCCCTTCCTTTTGATACCACTATATAGACCACTGACGCCCTATCAACCACCATTCTTTCCACTAACCTTTCCCATGTACACTTATGTTTGATTCTTCTTAAACATTGTTTACTATTCCTCTCTAAATACATATCCAACACCGTCTCTACGTCCAAGATTTTTATCTGGCAAACTTTCCTAATACTCCATCTATTGGTTCATGTACTCTAACATTAAGATCCCCCAACACTATTTCAAGATCCATACTCCTACCACTCCGTCCCAGCTTGTCGCATTTTACGAATTGCATGAGAATCATGGTGGCAGAATTCTCCTTCCGCTGTAACACAGGGAATGCATTGAAATAAACATCTCTAAAAATGTACAAATCTGGGGTGCTAGGAGTGAATCCAAGGGGTAGGACAAAACAATGTTCGAGGTAGGGTGAATGAAACCATAAGAGATCGTTGTCAGGATGTCGAACAAGTAAAAATGTTCGTGGGTGACGGAGAAAGTTGAAAAGGAATGTTTAGACTAAAAGGTAGATGAAGATAATAAACAGAAATCCAATAAAACAGAATTTATTTCAATAAAGTACACCGCCATACGAAAGATTGATAAATCAGTAATAATAGGAACTAACAGAGTCTATTAGCCTTGTATTTATATGGCAATGCCCAACAGTATGAAGGTCTTACCATGCCCAGGTCCATGGGCTGCCTGCCCCCCACCCTCTGCCCCCACCACAACTCTCCCTTCCGCATCAGTTCATTATCCTCCTTCAGAAGGCAATGCGCTTAATCCAGGCGAGATCCGGGGAGTGGTGAACAGAGGCGTAGATTCCGGGGAACTCCGGGTTTCCGCATCCGTAGCCCAGGGACACGATTCCGGATAGGTAGTACTTGTTATTTCTCCTGTGCATCACCGGACCACCGGAATCGCCCTGGATGAGGAGACCAAAACATGTCATCATCGCAAAACAAATTACTTCTGCTTTCATATATTCTGAATACTCGTTTGTTGCATCACTAGGCGAGAAGTTAAATACATACATATATACAGTACTATATTAATTTTGGCATGTGCTGCAGTCAGAGCGTGAAAGCCTCACTATAATGCGTTCTCCTTGAGCAAGGGGATGGATGTGTGATGCATTTAAGGTTACAACATTACCCATAAATCTGAATAAGAGTTCCGAGCTCTCATCTAGTAAGGCTACCATTCCAAATCCAGCATGGATCCAAGGAAATGAGCAATTGCACGTACTTCACGGTACGGTATTTAGACCTCAACGGGAATTTGGTACTTCTAATTTTTGGGAAACCATAGATATGGTTATTGTGCAAACAAAAGTATTAACAAAACTACAACAAATGCTACTTTCCGGAACTATGATGTATCATGGGTCAGGATCGGGTATTCGCAATCGTCTATCCTCGGGGTGACCACGAGTAAAGGAATTATTACCTGGCAGGCGTCTTGGCCTTGGCCATCCGTGTCCCCAATACAAAGAAGGTCCGAAGTGATACCCTTGGGGTACTTCTGAGCGTAGTCATGGAGTGTGGAGTAGCCTGCGACACATTTACTCGCTGGGAGGAGATACAGAGAAGCCTCCTGAAGAATATCGCTCATGGGGCCTTCTGTGGGAGAACGGCAAAGAAATAGATAAAAGGGGCAGACGTGTGGGCATGCAGCCACTCTTTGGGACGGATAAAAGGAAGAGGAGACAGGCGTGAAAGTCATGGTGGAGCAGGCTTCCGGTTTGGAGACAAAAGTAGTAAAATGACCAAATATTTATAGACAGTCAAGCAAAAGTGAGCTGCAAAACAATGTCAAAATGCGAAAGGAATGATCAAGTTTGGATGTTTTAGTCATTTAGTTTTTGGTAGATACCAGTATTACCAGATAATTTATGAAATCATACAAAGTTTACTTAAAACCTAACAAAAAAAGTAGTTGGGAAGAACGTAACACTTGGCAAAGATAGAGATGTTTTTTTTCAGTTAAGGTTGTTGAAATACATATTTCTAACAAGGTTTCGTAAGATATCAGTAGTTGTCAGCTTTATGTGTTGCTTAGGATGACTGATAATAGGGAACTGAAGTCTGAGCAAACTTCAACGGTGGGGAAGGGGATAAGTCGTTTGTTAGTGTCTAGGGTATAGAAAATGTGATTCTTCTTTTGTCAAAAGACCCATCATAAGGATGTCCGAAAATAGTATTTTTGCCTCTAGCTAACTGAGTGTAGACGTATATTTTTGACAAGGAAGAAAAGCTGATTTGATCTTCTCTTTGGTCTCCTGAAATCAACACTTACTATAATAGGTTCCTCCCCATCCTGTGAGTGTGAGAAGGGACCCGGTTGCAGGAAGAGGATGCCTTCCCCAGGGCAGACACACGGGACGTATCGTATTCTGAAAATCCAGGTGACACATCAAGCACTTAGCTGGACAATAGAAGTTATATATTGTTTATCCTTTACGAAAGTCGTGTGATTAAATTGGTTCTTTGATCATTCAGTAAAAAGTCACATCAATGATCAATAAAAATCTTCTCTTGAATGGGTTTAGAGTCACAGAGTAAACTTCTAGCATCCGAGAGAGGTAGCTACAGGATGATCTAGATTAGGACACAAAACTCCGTTTTAACACGTCGAATTCCCTTGGCATTGCTGAGACCAAGAAAGAATACCCACAACCTTAATTTTGAATTAGTTGGTAATCTGAAACAAAGAAAAGTGGGTGACTTACTGTGATAGGGACCCGCTGTGTCAGTTGGATAAGAGCGAGGTCATGGTAGACTTGTCTGTTGTCATAATCTGGGTGGAAGACGAAGTTCTTCACGTAGTAGTCTTGGTGGTTGGATTCATGCGTGCTGGAAAGGTCGTGTTCACCCAGCCGTACCACATGCGGAACCCTAAGAAAACACCAAAACGATCATCTTTTTTCTTTTAGCATAGCATTGTCTTGATGACAGGGTAAACAATTCCATTGGATACCTAAAGGACGGGTGAAGATAGCTTTCAATAATATCCGAAAGACAATACTGAATTGCTTTAGATAATATTTGAAAGTCCTTTGAAATCCATGAACATGGTAATCAATGAATTTGGGTAACACCTTCCTGTATCAGAGGAGTCTTCCCCTTCCAAGCCACACAATGTTAGGATAGGGAGATAACTGCCTCTCAAAAAGAAACAAGCTAAGTTAATTCCTGGGGGCATTGGTCGCGATTGTTCCTTTATTGATATGTAGTTCTCAATTCTGAGGACAGTCAAACAGTATGGTTTATCCTTGAGAATATAAATTTACCCCAGATCAGAATAAAACAATTTGGTAACCATGGCCAGTTGTTTCAGAATGGCGATGATAAAACCTTTGAAAAGTATCCTTAGACAGTAGGAGAGAAAGAAAGAGCTTTACATTGTGGTTCTTCTGTAGCAGGGCGTGTCATAGCAGCGTACCATAGACCAAAGAAAAATTAATCTGCAACCACTCCGCACTGGCTTTTATTAGTAAATCTATTTTACGTTTTCGTCTCAAAGGTTTCTGTTTACACCACAAATCGTTAAAAAGGTAATCCAGGGGTGGGTGAACTTCCTACCCGGCGGCTGCCTTCCAACTGTTGCCACCCACAACCTTGCCTTAAAAGTCCGAGAACAGTTACCTCTGAGCTTTTATTTGGCAAGACAAAGAACACTTACTTTTCTATGATGCAGTGCGCCGCCGTCAACACCCACTGCTCGTTGATGAGGACCCCGTCGCAGAACCAGGGCGCCCTCGGATTGTTCTCCTCCCCCAGCAGTGCCTGGAACGGTCCCAAAGAACGGGTCAGCAGGACGAAGTAACCGTCCGGTCTCTTCATACCGACGATGCAATTACGGATTGTGGTAATGCTCATGCAAACATGCACGCGCGCATGCGAACATGTACATGCGCACGCACACATGCAAGCGCGCAGCCACACATACATGTAGACCTGAAGTCAGGTAACATGAAAAGGAAAAATGCCGCGCGGCATGCAAGGGGTTGCGAAGGCACATTGGGACTGAAACACTTTCACCTCTGGTACTGAGAACGAACCGAAAGGAAGTGGCAAGACAAGAGAGACCTTGGAAATGAAAATAATCTCAAACCAATCAAATAACAGGTCAATGAGTAAGTAATGAATTAATAAACAAGTAAACGAATAAACAAATGAATGAAGGTAAATTTGTCTGGCTGTCGGCTTTGCCCCTTTTTTTCCACATTTGTGTCTCTCTCTCTTTCCCCATGGCAACAGAAACACATAAGGAAACAAATATTTCAACTCACCATCCAGGGCCAAGAGTTCTTTATTGATTCAATTCCATTAACCACCGACCTCACATCGGTATTCAGGGGAAAAGAGCGGTCGACACCAGCGTTTTTTCCACACATCTCGTCCTGGCTGTCATTCCTTCTTGAAAGCTCTTTGATAGTTCTGCTGGACTGGCCCACTACCTGAATGTTTCAACGCCCAAGTGTCCGGGTGAGGGTGGCGGTGACGCTGCTGGCTGGACGGATAAGCCTCCCGGACACTTGGGCGTTGCAACATTCAGGTAGTGGGCCAGTCCAGCAGAACTATCAAAGAGCTTTCAAGAAGGAATGACAGCCAGGACGAGATGTGGGGAAAAAACGCTGGTGTCTACCGCATACCCTGTGCTGGATGTGATAAAGTATACATCGGCGAGACTTCCCGTGACCTGAAGACCCGGATCCGGGAGCATCGCTACGATTCCCGGAACAACATCACCACCAACGCCTGTGTTATCCACCGGAACACCAACGACCACCTGATGGATTGGGATAACGCAGAACTTCTGTTTAGTGAACCAGACAGGATGAGGAGAAAATGCCTCGAAGCGGCCGCCATTCAAAGCTTCAAAACCATTGAGCAGAACAGAGGCATGTTTAACATCGCCCCTCCTATAATCCATCTGTTACCCGCATTAAATAAATGTACGAAATGTCCCCCTTAGTCCACTTCAACAAACTGTCCGAAATGTCCTCCTTTGTCTCCACCAAGTCCCACCCGTCCCCCTCCTCGATCTCCACCTACCCCCCCCTCCCTGATAACCTCTCCCAGTTCCTTCCCTGTTGGCTTATATGTGCTCAGAGTGTGTGTCATGTCTGTACTTGAAAAAGCTGTAACAAGCGAAACGTAGTACTAATAAAGGTTTCGATCTCACAAGGTGTTTATTCTCACAGTCTTGTCGGCTTTTGCCATTGTGATTCATTTTATATGTGAATTTTTGAGGGAGGTATGGTGGAAGGAGCTATAAACAGCCATTGTGATGCATTTGCCCTATAAACAGTGCTTTCTTCAAAAAGTGAGCGATTGTTTTCTTACAAAGAAACAAGAAAATAGAATTGCTATCACACATTGAGCCACGTTTGTCCGCAACAGAACATGAGCCAGGAGGGAAGCGTCGCTGAGAAGAGGCAAAGATTCCAGCGAAGGAGGTGGAGGGAGGGATGGAGGGAGACATAAAGTGGAAGCGGGGGACACGAATGCGAGAATAGTTCACATGAGGATGAAGAGAATGTTTATTCTTCTTTATTCTTTTCGTTGTTGCAGCCTGTGGCACAACGCCCCAGAACTCCATCACCTTCGCTTCTGCTCGGCGCCTCGTCGAATCACCAGTTGGAAGACCCGAGGTGTTCAATGGATTTGATTCAATAAAGAACTCTTGGCCCTGGATGGTGAGTTGAAATATTTGTTTCCTAGTGTGTTTATGTTACTAAGGGGAAAGAGAGACACAAATGTGAAAAAAATGGGCGAAATCGACAACCAGACAAATTTACCCTCATTCATTTGTTTATTCGTTAACTTTTTTATTAATTCATTACTTACTCATTGACCTGTTATTTGATTGGTTTGAGATTATTCTAATTTCCGAGGTCTCTCTTCTCTTCCCACTTCCTTTCGGTTCGTTCTCAGTACCAGTGGTGCAAGTGTTTCAGTCCCACTGTGCCTTCGCATCCTGCATGCCACGTGGCATTTTTTTCTTTTCATGCTACCTGACTTCACGACTTCATGTATGTGTAGCTGCGCGCGTGCATGTGTGAGTGCGCACGTACATGTTCGCATGCGCGCGTGCATGTTTGCATGTGCATTACCACAATCCGTAATTGCATCGTCGGTATGAAGAGACCGGACGGTTACTTCGTCATGCTGACCCGTTCTTTGGGGCCGTTCCAGGCACTGCTGGGGGAGGAGAACAATCCGAGGGCGCCCTGGTTCTGCGACGGGGTCCTCATCAACGAGCAGTGGGTGTTGACGGCGGCGCACTGCATCAATATAAAGTAAGTTTTCATTGTCTTGCCAAATAAAAGCTCAGAGCTAATTGTTTTCGGACTTTTAAGGCAAGATTGTGGGTGGTAACAGTTAGCCGCCGGGTAGGAAGTTCACCCACCCCTAGATTACCTTTCTAACGATGTCTGGTGTAAACAGAAACCTCTGAAACGAAAACGTAAAATAGATTTACTAATAAAAGCCAGTGCGGAGTGGTTGCAGATTAATTTTTCTTTGGTTTATGGTACGCTGCCATGACACACCCTGCCATAGTAGAACCACAATGTAAAGCTCTTTCTTTCTCTCCTACTGTCTAAGAATACTTTTCAAAGGTTTTATCATCGCCATTCTGAAACAACTGGCCATGGTTAGCATTTTTTTTCTGATCTGAAGTAAATTAATGTTCTCGTATATAGAATGCTCAAGGATAAATCATACTGTTTGACTGTCCTCAGAATTGAGAACTACGGATCAATAAAGGAACAATCGCGACCAATGCCCCCAGGAATTAACTTAGCTTGTTTCTTGTTGAGAGGCAGTTATCTCCCTATCCTAACATTACGTGGCTTGGAAGGGGAAGACTCCTCTGATACAGAAAGGTGTTACCCAAATTCATTATCATGTTCATGGATTTCAAAGGACTTTCAAATATTATCTAAAGCAATTCAGTATTGTCTTTCGGATATTATTGAAAGCTATCTTCACCCGTCCTTTAGGTATCCAATGAAATTATTTAGCCTTTCATCAAGACAGTGCTATGCTAAAAGAAAAAAATAATAATTATCGTTTTGGTGTTTTCTTAGGGTTCCGTATGTGGTACGGCTGGGTGAACACGACCTTTCCAGCACGCGTGAATCCATTCACCGAGACTACTACGTGAAGAGTTTCGTCTTCCACCCAGATTATGACCACAGACGTGTTTACCATGACCTCGCTCTTGTCCAACTGAAACAGAGGGTCTCTATCACAGTAAGCCACCCACTTTTCTTCGTTTCAGACTACCAACTAATTCAAAATTAAGGTTGTGGGTATTCTTTCTTGGTCTTAGCAGTGCCAAGGAAAACGATACGGCCCTCTTAGGACATACAGAATTCAACATATCAAAACAGAGTTTTGTGTCCTAATCTAGATCATCCTGTAGTCACCTCTCTCGGATGCTAGAAGTTTACTCTGTGACTCTAAACCCATTCAAGAGAAGATTTGTATTAGCAATTGATGTGATTTTTTACTGAATGAACAAAGAACCAATTTAATCACGCGACTTTCGTAATGTATAAACAATATATAACTTCTATTGTCCAGCTAAGTGCTTGATGTGTCCCCTGGATTTTCAGGGTTCGATACGTCCCGTGTGTCTGCCCTGGGGAAGGCATCCTCTTCCTGCAACCGGGTCCCTTCTCACACTCACAGGATGGGGAGGAACCTATTATAGTAAGTGTTGATTTCAGGAGACAAACGAGAAGATCAAATCAGCTCTTCTTCCTTGTCAAAAGTATACGTCTACACTCAATTAGCCAGAGGCAATACTATTTTCGAACATTCTTATATTGGATTTTTTGACAAGACAATAATCACCTTTCCATGCCCTAGACACTAACAAACGACTTATCCCCTTCCCCACTGTTGTAGTTAGCTCAGACTTCAGTTGCCTATTATCAGTCATCCTCAGCAACACATAAAGCTGACAACTACGAACTGTCGTCAAGGATATCTTCCGAAACCTTGTTAAGAATATATATTTCAACGACCTTAACTGAAAAAACATCTCTATCTTTGCAAAGTGTTACGTCCTTCCCAACTACTGCTTTTTGCTAGGTCTTAAGTAAACTTTTCATGATTCTATAAATTCTCTGGTAATTCTGGTATCTCCCAAAAACTGACTAAAATATCCTAACTTGATCATTCCTTTCGTATTTCGACAATATTTTGCAGCTCATTTTTGCTTGACTGTATATAAATATTTGGGCATTTTACTACTTTTGTCCCAAACCGGAAGCCTGGCCCTTCCCTGCTCCACCATGACTTTCACGCCTGTCTCCTCTTCCTTTTATCCGTCCCAAAGAGTGGCTGCATGCCCACCCGTCTGTCCCTTTTATCTATTTCTTTGCCGTTCTCCCACAGACGGCCCCAGGAGCGATGTTCTTCAGGAGGCTTCTCTGTATCTCCTCCCAGCGAGTAAATGTGTCGCAGGCTACTCCACACTCCATGACTACGCTCAGAAGTACCCCAAGGGTATCACTTCGGACCTTCTTTGTATTGGGGACACGGATGGCCAGGGCCAAGATGCCTGCCAGGTAATAATTGCTCTACTCGTGGTCACCCCGAGGATAGACGATTGCGGATACCCGATTCTGACCCGTGATATGTCAGAGTTCCGGAGAGTAGCATTTGTTGTAGTTTTGTTAATACTTCTATTTGCACAACCTTTAATCGTCATGAATAGAGTATTCAATAACCATATCTATGGTTTCCCAAAAATTAAAAGTACCAAATTCCTGTTGAGGTCTAAATATATATCATACCGTGAAGTACGTGCAATTGCTCATTTCATTGGATCCCGTGCTGGATTTGGAATGGTAGCCTTACTAGATGAGAGCTCGGAAGTCTTTTTCAGAGTTATAGGTAATGTTGTAACCTTAAATGCACCACACATCCATTCCATTGCTCAGGGAGAAGCGGTACTGGCTTGCATTATAGTCAGGCTTTCACGCTCTGACTGCAGCACACGCCCAAATGAATATAGTACTGTATATATGTAGGTATTTAACTTCTCGCCTAGTGATAGAACAAACGAGTATTCAGAATATATGAAAGCAGAAGTAATTTGTTTTGCGATGATGACGTGTTTTGGTCTCCTCTTCCAGGGCGATTCCGGTGGTCCGGTGATGCACAGGAGAAATAACAAGTACTACCTATCCGGAATCGTGTCCCTGGGCTACGGATGCGGAAAACCGGAGTTCCCCGGAATCTACGCCTCTGTTCACCACTCCCCGGACCTCGCCTGGATTAAGCGCGTTGCCTTCTGAAGGAGGATAATGAACTGATGCGGACGGGAGAGTTGTGGTGGGGGCAGAGGGTGAGGGGTAGACAGCTCATGGACCTGGGTATGGTAAGACCTTCATACTGTTAGTCATTGCCATATAAATACAAGACTAATAGATTCTGTCAGTTCCTATTATTACTAGTTTATTATTCTTTCGTATGGCGGTGTACTTTATTGAAATAAATTCAGTTTTATTAGATTTTTGTTTATTATCTTTACCTATCTTAGTCTAAACATGCCTTCTCAACTTTCTCAGTCACCCACGTACGTTTTTACTTATTTAATATCCTGACAACGATCCCTTATGGTTTCATTCACCCTACCTCCATCATTGTTTTGTCCTACCCCTTGGATTCTCTCCTAGCATCGCAGATTTGTACATTTTAAAGGTATTTATTTCAATGCAAAATCCTTAGGAAGATATTTGGTTCAGTGTATGATGTAGATGAACAAGCATGGAGACGGCGACACAACCATGAACTGAGAGAGTTGGTAGATCAAGGAAGTATCGTAAATACAATAAAGATAAGACGAATGCAACGGGCTGGTCATGTCGCCCGAATGGAAATGGACAGAATTCCAAGAAAGGTCATGATGGAAAGAATTATCGGTGGAAGAAGATCAGTAGGAAGACCCAGAAGATAGATGGATAACATCAAAAACTACCTAAGAAGTGCTGGGATGGAGAATACGGAAGACTGGATAAGTAGTTCGCAAAACCGACTTTAATGGAGGCAGATAGTATCGGCGGTGAGGGGTCAGCAAGCGGCCCAAGAACCAACAGAGTAAGAGAGTATTTATTTCATTGCATTCCCTGTGTTACGGTGGGGGGACAATTCTGCCACCGTGATTCCCATGCAATTCGTAAAATGTGACAAGCTGGGACGGAGTGGTAGGACTAGGGATCTTGCTCTCTGTATGTTCATCCTATGAGAAGTTAGGCATGAGAGGGCCTGGGAGAACTCCAATCTAAACCCTATAAACTGGGTCATTAGGTGAGCGTGGCTGTGGTACAGTTGAGAGTAAAAGGGAAGAGATTGACAGTATGTTTGTGAGAGAGAAGATGGATGTGTTAGTGCTATAAATTAATTTGAAATGAAAGGGTGATTTTGAGTTTGGGAGTGTTGTGGAGAGTGTCAGGTATGAGGGGACAAGAGAAGGAAAGAGTGGGCCTTCTGGAAAGGGAGGGAAATGTCTTAAAGGTGTGGATGAAGATGAAACTAGGATGGGGGATGTGGGCTCTCGTAAGCGCATATAGAGATGGTAATGAGAAGAGTGAGAGGAAGGGGAGGCTTTTTGGATAGATTTAGATCAGTGTTTAGATTTTTGAGAGTAACGTCAATGAAGTAGTGTTGGGGGATCTTAATGCTAGAGTAGATGAACCAATAGATGGAATATTAGGAAAGTTTGTGGTGCCAGATAAAAATCTTGGCGGAGAGACGGTGTTGGATATGTGTTTAGAAAGAAAGAGTAAACAATGTTTAAGAAGAATCAAACATAAGTGTACATGGGAAAGATTAGTGGAAGGAATGGTGGTTGATATGCCGTCAATGGTCTATATAGTGGTATCAAAAGGAAGGGGAGAAGTAAAAGTAAAATATAAAGAGAAGTAAAATAAAAAGAGAAGCAAAACGTAAAATGAAGGAGCCAAAGAAGATAGCAAACGTGAAATAGGATAGGTGAACGGTGGGGAATTAAAAAAAAATAGATAAAAAGATCTTATGGAGGTGAGTAGAGTGATAGGGTGAGCCAGGTATAGAGAAAGGGTAAAAGGTGGATATGGACAGATATGAATAGAAGTTAAGGTGGTAAGGGGAAGATAGGTACTGCAGATACATGGCATAAGAGAAAATCTTTTAGGAGCCGCCAAGAGTTTTTACGAGAATAGTAGAGCCTGTGTTAGGATTAGAAATGGAGAGAGTGAGTGGTTTGAGGTAAAGGTGGGACTTCGTCAGGGATGTGTTATGTCGCCCTGGCTGTTCAACTTATACATGGGTAGGGTGGTGCGAGAGGTAAATGCAAGGGTACTGGGTCAGGGATTGGAGATGGTTAAAGAAAATGGAGATAAGTGGGAGACAAGCCAGCTGTTGTTTGCAGACGACACTGCGCTTGTTCCAGGATCAGAGGAGGGATTGAGAAAGTTAGTGATAGAATTTGGTAAGGTGTGCGAAAGAAGAAAGCTAAAGATAAATGTAGGTAAAGGTAAGGTGATGAAATGTACAAGGGGAGAAAGTGGCAGCAGACTGGAAGTGAGAATTAAGGGAGAGAGACTGGAGAATGTGGATGCTTTTAGGTACTTGGGTGCGAATGTGGCGGGAAAGGGATAAATGGAGGTGGAGGTAAAATGTAGATTGAGAGAAGCAAGTAAATGCTTTAGGGGATTAAAAAGTGTAATGAGAAATAGGCATTTGGGAATGGATGCTAAGATTTTACCTCCGTCTCTCCGTAAATACTGCTATATAATTCTGTTTACTGTTCTCTTCTATGGTTTTGTAATTCTTCTTTCAGTTTCAACTTTTTACCATCACTGTCTTAAGTATGTCTTTCAGCATATCATTCTGTTGGAAGTAAGTAATGTTTTTTCTATGGGGCGAATTAAACAGAGGTGAATTTTTTCTTCTTTTCTTTTCCCAAATAATATTACACTTGGCTTGTCAATTTACACCAAGGGACCCCCTACTGGGATACTCAATCCACTCACTAAGCCACCTCTGCACCCGCGTCACGACTTTATTATTCCAATGATCTTTTCCTGTTATAACTAAGTGCCTCCCCTAAGGCCATGACTTTTCTCCCGTGTACCAATAAGTCTTTCTCCTCCTCCATCCTTTCTCCAATCAGAAAGACTGTTGCAACGTCTTAAGCAATACTACTTACACAAGCAATATCGATAAGCATGCATGAATGGCTTAATTTACACATTCTCACTTCAGCATTAAAATCTGGTCCCTAGCTGTTATTTATAAACTTTAGAGGAAGAGCGAGATAATGCAACTTCTTCGCGGCTATTATGACCAAACATCCTACTCATAAAAACGAGAGTCTCGCTATCTACCCCTCTATCTACCTTATGCATGAGGTGGAATGGGTGGAGGATGGAGATGAGGGAGTATGTTTGAAAAATAAATTGATGCAGCACAAAGAGATTTCTCCCCGTCTTCTCCTTTTCTGCATGAGGGGACGGAGAAAGGGGTCACCGATTTAATGAAGCGGCGTTGCTGTGGATGTGCTGTGTCTTGTGGCACTGCTTCTAACCCAGGGCAGTGGACAGGATGTAGGGATGACCCGTCATCCAGGAGGTGCCAAGATAAGAGGGAGGGAAGGGGGTGGAGAGGAGTGGAGTATGATAGGGATGGAATGGGTGGGAGTGGTTTTGATGCCTTTGTTTTTTTAACTACCTCCCTTATAAGGGGGAAAAAGCCTTTGGTATATGTATATATGTATTACTATTACTATCATTATCATCCTTATCATTATTATCATCACTATTACTATTGTCAGTATTGATATAACCATTATCATTACCTCTAGTATCACTTATGATCATCACTAAACTAGGACCAGCCACCACTCCTCCCTCCACCCGCCTAATAATGTAACTGCACTGTTTTCTCCTCCTCACTCACTCCCCCTCCTCACCTCCATCCTTTGTTGTGAACGATGCCACTCCCCCTCCCTGTTCCCACTCCTCATCCCACCTCCTTGACTCTCCCTTCCTCTTCTCCTTTCCCTCCCCCATTTTTCATACATTTATACTCCTTAAACCCTCAGACTTCTCAGATGTTTTACCCACTTGCATTGCCTTACTCTGATCCCATCCAGCGATTCTGCTCAGCTAAGAGATCTCCTCATATTTCGTAAAAATAATAACAATGAAGAGATAGATATAGAATAAGATGAATTATTAATAACAAATTAGATATAGATTAACACTGCAAATGATTTCGTACAGTTTGAAAGATCATGTTGTGGCCAACAAGAGACGGTTGTACTCTGTACACGGGCACTCCGTCGGCTCTCGTGAACTTCCTAGTCCAACTTTTCCTGCGGGGAATTACCGTCTCCGCTTTCACTGTGTCCTCTGTTAATCCTCTCGTCATAAGTTTGTGGGTAAAGCATCTGAGGAGTCTGAGGGTTTAAGGAGTATAAATGTATGAAAATGGGGAAAGGAAAGGAGAAGAGGAAGGGAGAGTCAAGGAGGTGGGATGAGGAGTGGGAACAGGGAGGGGGAGTGGCATCGTTCACAACAAAGGATGGAGGTGAGGAGGCGGGGTGAGTGAGGTGGAGGAAAGAGTGCAGTTACATTATTAGGCGGGTGGAGGGAGGAGTGGTGGCTGGTCCTAGTTTAGTGATGATCATAAGTAATACTAGAGGTAATGATAATGGTAATATCAATACTGATAATAGTAATAGTGATGATAAGAATGATAAGGATGATAAGGATACTAATAGTAATACATATATACATATACCAAAGGCTTTTTCCCCCTTATAAGGGAGGTAGTTAAAAAAACAAAGGCATCAAAACCACTCCCACCCATTCCATCCCTATCATACTCCACTCCCGTCCACCCCCTTCCCTCCCTCTTATCTTGACACCTCCTGGATGACGGGTCATCCCTGCATCCTGTCCACTGCCCTGGGTTAGAAGCAATGCCACAAGACACAGCACATCCACAGCAACGCCGCCTCATTAAATCGGCGACCCCTTTTTCCGTCCCCTCATGCAGAAAAGGAGAAGACGGGGAGAAATCTCTTTGTGCTGCGTCAATTTATTCTCCACACATACTCCCTAAACCTCCATCCTCCACCCATTCCATCTCATGCATCCGGTAGATAGAGGGGTAGATAGCGAGACTCTCGTTTTTATGAGTAGGATGTTTGGTCATAACAGCCGCGAGAAAGTTCCATAATCTCGCTAGGGACCAGATTTTAATGCTGATGTGAGAATATGTAAATTAAGCCATTCATGCATGCTTATTGATATTGCTTGTGTAAGTAGTATTGCTTAAGACGTTGCAACAGTCTTTCTGATTGGAGAAAGGGTGGAGGAGGAGAAAGACTTATTGGTACACGGGAGAAAAGTCATGGCCTAAGGGGAGGCACTTAGTTATAACAGGAAAAGATCATTGGAATAATAAAGTCGTGACGCGGGTGCAGAGGTGGCTTAGTGAGTGGATTGAGTATCCCAGTGGGGAGTCCCTTGGTGTAAATTGACAAGCCAAGTGTAATATTATTTGGGAAGAAAAGAAGAAAAATTTTACCTCCGTTTAATTCGCCCCATAGAAAAAACATTACTTACTTCCAACAGAATGATATGCTGAAAGACATACTTACTTAAGACAGTGATGGTAAGAAGGTGAAAGTGAAAGAAGAAATACAAAACCATAGAAGAGAACAGTAAACAGAATTATAAACCAGTAATTACGGAGAGACGGAGGTAAAATCTTAGCCTCCACGCCCAAAAGTCTATTTCCCATTACACTTTTTAATCCCCTATGGCATTTACTTGCTTCTCTCAATCTACATTCTACCTCCACGTCCACTCCTCCCTTTCCCACCACATTGGCACCCAAGTACCTAAAACTATTCACTTCCTCCAGTCTCTCTCCCTTAATACTCACTTCCAGTCTGCAGCCACTTTCTCCCCTTGTACATCTCATCACCTTGCTTTTACCCATATTGATCTTCAACTTTCTTCTTTCACACACCTTGCCAAATCCTATCACTAACTTTCTCAATCCCTCCTATAATCCTACTACAAGCGTAGTGTCGCCCGCAAACAACAGCTGGCTTGTCTCCCACTTATCTACATTTTTTTTAACAATCTCCAATTCCTGACCCAGTACTCTTGCATTTACCTCTCACACCACCCCATCCATGTATAAGTTGAACAGCCAAGGCGACATAACACATCCCTGATGAAGTCCCACCTTTACCTCAAACCACTCACTCTCTCCATTTCTAATCCTAACACAGGCTCTACTATTCTCGTAAAAACTCTTGACAGCTCCTAAAACCTTTTCTCTTATGCCCTATATCTGCAATACCCATCTTCCCCTTACCACTTTAACTTCCATTCACATCTGCCCATATCCACCTTATACCTTTTCCTCTATACCTGGCTCACCCTATCAATCTACTCACTTCCATAAGATCTTTTCATATATTCTTTTTAATTCCCCATCATTCTCCTATCCTATTTTACGTTTGGTATCTTCTTTGGGTCCTTCATTTTACGTTTTGCTTCTCTTTTTATTTTTGTATACCAACAACTTTCTCCCCTTCCTTTTGATACCACTATATAGACCACTGACGCCCTATCAACCACCATTCTTTCCACTAACCTTTCCCATGTACACTTATGTTTGATTCTTCTTAAACATTGTTTACTATTCCTCTCTAAATGCATATCCAACACCGTCTCTACGTCCAAGATTTTTATCTGGCAAACTTTCCTAATACTCCATCTATTGGTTCATCTACTCTAACATTAAGATCCCCCAACACTATTTCAAGATCCATACTCCTACCACTCCGTCCCAGCTTGTCGCATTTTACGAATTGCATGGGAATCATGGTGGCAGAATTCTCCCCCCGCTGTAACATAGGGAATGCATTGAAATAAACACCTCTAAAAATGTACAAATCTGGGATGCTAGGAGTGAATCCAAGGGGTAGGACAAAACAATGTTCGAGGTAGGGTGAATGAAACCATAAGAGATCGTTGTCAGGATGTCGAACAAATAAAAATGTTCGTGGGTGACGGAGAAAGTTGAAAAGGAATGTTTAGACTAAAGGTAGATGAAGATGATAAACAGAAATCCAATAAAACAGAATTTATTTCAATAAAGTACACCGCCATACGAAAGATTGATAAATCAGTAATAATAGGAACTAACAGAGTCTATTAGCCTTGTATTTATATGGCAATGCCCAACAGTATGAAGGTCTTACCATGCCCAGGTCCATGGGCTGCCTGCCCCCCACCCTCTGCCCCCACCACAACTCTCCCTTCCGCATCAGTTCATTATCCTCCTTCAGAAGGCAATGCGCTTAATCCAGGCGAGATCCGGGGAGTGGTGAACAGAGGCGTAGATTCCGGGGAACTCCGGGTTTCCGCATCCGTAGCCCAGGGACACGATTCCGGATAGGTAGTACTTGTTATTTCTCCTGTGCATCACCGGACCACCGGAATCGCCCTGGATGAGGAGACCAAAACACGTCATCATCGCAAAACAAATTACTTCTGCTTTCATATATTCTGAATACTCGTTTGTTGCATCATTAGGCGAGAAGTTAAATACATACATATATACAGTACTATATTCATTTCGGCATGTGCTGCAGTCAGAGCGTGAAAGCCTCACTATAATGCGTTCTCCTTGAGCAAGGGGATGGATGTGTGATGCATTTAAGGTTACAACATTACCCATAAATCTGAATAAGAGTTCCGAGCTCTCATCTAGTAAGGCTACCATTCCAAATCCAGCATGGATCCAAGGAAATGAGCAATTGCACGTACTTCACGGTACGGTATTTAAACCTCAACAGGAATTTGGTACTTCTAATTTTTGGGAAACCATAGATATGGTTATTGTGCAAACAAAAAGTATTAACAAAACTACAACAAATGCTACTTTCCGGAACTATGATGTATCATGGGTCAGGATTGGGTATTCGCAATCGTCTATCCTCGGGGTGACCACGAGTAAAGGAATTATTACCTGGCAGGCGTCTTGGCCTTGGCCATCCGTGTCCCCAATACAAAGAAGGTCCGAAGTGATACCCTTGGGGTACTTCTGAGCGTAGTCGGGGAGTGTGGAGTAGCCTGCGACACATTTACTCGCTGGGAGGAGATACAGGGAAGCCTCCTGAAGAATATCGCTCCTGGGGCCGTCTGTGGGAGAACGGCAAAGAAATAGATAAAAGGGGCAGACGGGTGGGCATGCAGCCACTCTTTGGGACGGATAAAAGGAAGAGGAGACAGGCGTGAAAGTCATGGTGGAGCAGGCTTCCGGTTTGGAGACAAAAGTAGTAAAATGACCAAATATTTATAGACAGTCAAGCAAAAGTGAGCTGCAAAACAATGTCAAAATGCGAAAGGAATGATCAAGTTAGGATCTTTTAGTCATTTAGTTTTTGGTAGATACCAGTATTACCAGATAATTTATGAAATCATACAAAGTTTACTTAAGACCTAAAAAAAAAAAGTAGTTGGGAAGAACGTAACACTTGGCAAAGATAGAGATGTTTTTTTCGGTTAAGGTTGTTGAAATACATATTTCTAACAAGGTTTCGTAAGATATCAGTAGTTGTCAGCTTTATGTGTTGCTGAGGATGACTGATAATAGGGAACTGAAGTCTGAGCAAACTTCAACAGTGGGGAAGGGGATAAGTCGATTGTTAGTGTCTAGGGTATAGAAAATGTGATTCTTCTTTTGTCAAAAGACCCATCATAAGGATGTCCGAAAATAGTATTTTTGCCTCTAGCTAACTGAGTGTAGACGTATATTTTTGACAAGGAAGAAGAGCTGATTTGATCTTCTCTTTGGTCTCCTGAAGTCAACACTTACTATAATAGGTTCCTCCCCATCCTGTGAGTGTGAGAAGGGACCCGGTTGCAGGAAGAGGATGCCTTCCCCAGGGCAGACACACGGGACGTATCGTATTCTGAAAATCCAGGTGACACATCAAGCACTTAGCTGGGCAATAGAAGTTATATATTGTTTATCCTTTACGAAAGTCGTGTGATTAAATTGGTTCTTTGATCATTCAGTAAAAAGTCACATCAATTATCAATAAAACTCTTCTCTTGAATGGGTTCAGAGTCACAGAGTAAACTTCTAGCATCCGAGAGAGGTAGCTACAGGATGATCTAGATTAGGACACAAAACTCCCGTTTTAACACGTCGAATTCCCTTGGCATTGCTGAGACCAAGAAAGAATACCCACAACCTTAATTTTGAATTAGTTGGTAATCTGAAACAAAGAAAAGTGGGTGACTTACTGTGATAGGGACCCGCTGTGTCAGTTGGATAAGAGCGAGGTCGTGGTAGACTTGTCTGTTGTCATAATCTGGGTGGAAGACGAAGTTCTTCACGTAGTAGTCTCGGTGGTTGGATTCATGCGTGCTGGAAAGGTCGTGTTCACCCAGCCGTACCACATGCGGAACCCTAAGAAAACACCAAAACGAACATCTTTTTTTATTTAGCATAGCATTGTCTTGATGACAGGGTAAACAATTCCATTGGATACCTAAAGGACGGGTGAAGATAGCTTTCAATAATATCCGAAAGACAATACTGAATTGTTTTAGCTAATATTTGAAAGTCCTTTGAAATCCATGAACATGGTAATCAATGAATTTGGGTAACACCTTCCTGTATCAGAGGAGTCTTCCCCTTCCAAGCCACACAATGTTAGGATAGGGAGATAAGTGCCTCTCAAAAAGAAACAAACTAAGTTAATTCCTGGGGGCATTGGTCGCGATTGTTCCTTTATTGATACGTAGTTCTCAATTCTGAGGACAGCCAAACGGTATGGTTTATCCTTGAGAATATAAATTTACTCCAGATCAGAATAAAACAATTTGCTATCCATGGCCAGTTGTTTCAGAGTGGTGATGATAAAATCTTTGAAAAGTATTCTTAGACTGTAGGAGAGAAAGAAAGAGCTTTACATTGTGGTTCTTCTGTAGCAAGGTGTGTCATAGCAGCGTACCATAGACCAAAGAAAAATTAATCTGCAACCACTCCGCACTGGCTTTTATTAGTAAATCTATTTTACGTTTTCGTCTCAAAGGTTTCTGTTTACACCACAAATCGTTAAAAAGGTAATCCAGGGGTGGGTGAACTTCCTACCCAGCGGCTGCTTTCCAACTGTTGCCACCCACAACCTTGCCTTAAAAGTCCGAGAACAGTTACCTCTGAGCTTTTATTTGGCAAGACAAAGAACACTTACTTTTCTATGATGCAGTGCGCCGCCGTCAACACCCACTGCTCGTTGATGAGGACCCCGTCGCAGAACCAGGGCGCCCTCGGATTGTTCTCCTCCCCCAGCAGTGCCTGGAACGGCCCCAAAGATCGGGTCAGCAGGACGAAGTAACTGTCCGGTCTCTTCATACCGACAATGCAATTATGGATTGTGGTAATGCTCATGCAAACATGCACGCGCGCAGGTAGCATGAAAGTGAAAAATGCCGCGCGGCATGCAAGGGGTTGCGAAGGCACATTGGGACTGAAACACTTTCACCTCTGGTACTGAGAACAAACCGAAAGGAAGTGGCAAGACAAGAGAGACCTTGGAAATGAAAATAATATCAAACCAATCAAATAACAGGTCAATGAGTAAGTAATGAATTAATAAACAAGTAAACGAATAAACAAATGAATGAGGGTAAATTTGTCTGGTTGTCGGCTTTGTCCCTTTTTTTCCACATTTGTGTCTCTCTCTCTTTCCCCTTGGCAACAGAAACACATAAGGAAACAAATATTTCAACTCACCATCCAGGGCCAAGAGTTCTTTATTGATTCAATTCCATTAACCACCGACCTCACATCGGTATTCAGGGGAAAAGAGCTGAGGTCCGCTCGCCGCGCCACACGGGAGAGGATTGATGAAGGGGATAGAGGAGAGAGGTCGGGCGCTCTGCCAAACTGCTTGACGATTTCCGATCGGAAGTCGGGTCTTGCAATCGCTGATTCGACAAAGCGCCGATGAAATTCGAAGGTGATGGGGTTCTGGGCCGTTGTGCCACAGGCTGCAACAACGAAAAGAATAAAAAGGAATAAACATTCTCTTCATCCTTTTGTGAACTATTCTCGCATTCATGTCCCTCGCTTCCAGTTTATGTCTCCGTCCCTCCCTCCACCTCCTTCGTCGGAATCTTTGTCGCTTCCCTCTTGGCGCATGCCTTGTTGCGGACATACCTGGCCCATGGTGTGATAGCAATTCTATCTTTTCTTGTTTCTTTGTAAGAAAACAATCGCTTACTTTCTGAGGAAAGCACTGTTTATAGAACTAGGGTAGACAATGGCTGTTCACAACTCCTTCCACCACACCTCCCTCAAAAATGCACATATTATAGACATGTGTCGGAGGAGCAACTATCATATGTAATTGTCCCTGAAAAACATACACGAAATTCTGTAGATTTTGTAAGTTTTCATAATTAATTATGGAGACTCAAAAATCTTGGAGATACCCAATAAAGAGATCTATCTGTATGCAATGGGCAATGTTGTTGCTCTTCGCATCGTAGTAAAACCTACGGCCGCATTTGTAGTTTCAGTTAATTTTTTCAGATTAAGTTTGCGTCAAGGGCACGTATTCCCTCCGGTACAATGCAGTTCAGTCATTAGAGCACTTCGAAGTCCTCCATCAAATCTTCATCAATAAATCGAGAACCCGCTGTGACCCAAGACCGCAGCTGGGATGAAGAAAATACTCTAGTGTTATTCCACCTTTTCATGTGCGGACCACAAATGACTGGCTTTCACTTATCCTTCATATTTGACACTATTCGTAGGCTTTACAGCGAGATTAACCAACCGTTTGCATTCATGATAAAGACTGAAGGGTAATTTTTATGGATGAGAAAAATTGCATTGTTTGAAGTGGATCTTTGAACTGAGTTGTCTTTTTAAGAAACGTAGTTACAGTAGCCCAACTCTCAGCGACATGATGTCACAAATTGTACCTAATCCTGCCTCTGATTGGTGGAAGCGAACCATGGGTAAGGTGTTCTCGAACTCTTATACTTACTGAAGCTGACGGAGGGCGGCGACACATCGGTGACACTGGAGGAGCCTAGAGAGAAAAGGAACGATTAAAAATTCATATGGCAAGGAAAAAATGTAGTTCTTTTACCGTAAGCAGTCATTTCCATGATCTAAATCGTCACTGTTCCCTCCAGGGTTTATATATTGAACCTGAGACTCGGGGGAGCTCCTCGAAACTTACCTGAAGGACAGCACACGTAGAGCTGTCGTCCTTCAAATCGGCAGATGGTTGGGAAGACCTTGCGGATGTTCTGCACGACGAAGGTACATTCGTTGATGAGCGTGCAGGTTCCTCTGACGGAAGTCCCCCTAAGCGTACAGGACGAGCTCGTGGACGGATTCGGGAAGGACAGGTCCGGTCTCACGGGCCGGGGATCGTCGAAAGGGACCGGGCGAACGGGTCGGCGGATGTTTGTGGGCAGGAAAGAACCTACCGAAGGAGACGTCGAAATGATTTTCGGAGTTCTTTCCTTAGCCTGCTTCCCACAACCAATGAAGCTGGGTTTTATAATCAAGGAGGTTGTGAGGAAATGCTTACGTTTTCGAACGTCCCATGTTGTGATTCTAACAATAACAGTAATATTGGTAACAATAGAATGATAATGGTAACAATAAGATAAGAGTATCAAAGTAACAATGATGGACAATAATGATAATGATCAAATATGATAGAAAGTGATTCGGTTTAACGTCGCAAACTGAGGCTAGAATGGGGCCCCTAACACCTGGTTTCGTAGCGTGGAATTTAGTGAACAATTCCCTTGGTCCAACTCGGAGGCAGCAGGGTTCGAACTGCCGCCACCCCGATCTCCGCCGGAAGAGGCGACGCTCTAATCAGTTCTGCCAGCGAGCATCCATAATAGAAATAGTAAATAATACAAGCAATGACACCAAGGGTAACAATCAGTAATGATGACAATACATCTATACTAAAGGGGCTCCTCCTCGTAGCCAGCCAAGGCATGCGCCGACCGTCAATCCGACGCTCAATCATCCGGCGTCCATTTGTTTCCTTTCCATCTTAGGTCCTCATGGACGAGGGGACACCCCCTACCCCCACCCCACTGACTGGGTCAGTAGCAATCCAGCAAGGCACAGCACATCCACAGCAAAGACCGACGGCCTAATCTGGTTCACCCCCACAGTTTCATTTACACGGGGACCTTCTCTCCTCGTCCCAGCATGTGTAAATAAAAGAGACGAGGAGATATCCCGTGGAGGCGTGTCAATTAATTACCCATTTACAACTATCTTCCACTCACACCTATCTCTTACCTTCTCCCCTTCACCCCATCCATCATCTTATTTTTTATCTTTCCTTCATGTCCACTCCATCCACCTTTTTCTTCCATATTCCTTTTGCTAGTCTCTTTTCATTTTTCCATGTGCCTAAACCATTTTATTATTCTTCCATCAATTTTATTTGCGATCTCCCTTTCCACCCATTCTCTCTTCTTCATCTATCAGTCTGTCCATTATCGAAACCCCAACCATCCTTCTCAAACACTTTATCGAACACATTCAAATTTGTTCTTTCTGTCTCCCAATAACAACAATAATGACTGGTCATGATACTGCTGACAATAGTGATGACAACACTTCAGATGGAATATCCTGGGGTAACATTTGGTCTGGTAAGGCTAGGGTCTCGCTGAATGTTGTTAGACTTTATGGACCTCGGATCACCACAGAAACAGATGAATCTTGCAAATCTCATGATGCTAAACATTTGGGATTTGCCACTCAATGTTCTTTTTGTGAAATCGTGTACTGTATTTTGGAATACGAAGTATTTTCCATTTTTCTTTTACTTGGCATGACAGAGATGCACAACACAAAGAATCGTATCTCCTATGTCCTAGCTTACAAATTCTTTCCTTCGGTGGGGCATCCTGGAGTGACGACCGTTTCTTGGGATGGACTGAAGAAAGCAACACCTGACGTCACCTACGATAGAAGGGAGAGTCCTACCCGGAAGGGAAGGTAGTTTGGCGCCAGGAGGAAGGAACGGGTCGTTTCCTTTCTTCTTTCCTTCCATCTCTCGATCCACAATAAATCAGTTAGAGGCCCGGGCGTATTCGAACAGTACGAAGAAGAACAAGAAAGAGAAAAAAAGGAAAATTTAAGGAAAGAAAAGTAAAAGGAAACGGTAGAAAAATAAGAGATTAAAGGAAAATTTTGTTATAGTCAACATATGCAACACTTCGATGACTTGCGCATCATCGTAGCTGTGTCTTCCTTCGATTGTGGCGTGCACGCGCACGCACGCACAATATGCTATAAGATGTGGTTTCGACGAAAGCTACGAATCTCCTTAGGGACTTCTGTGACCAAGCTAACCGACCTCTCTTGACTACACCCTTTTAATAACAAAATATACTCTCGGCGTCTCAGGTCAAGCACGCTACTAAACAAAATGCCATCTGTGTCTCTCAGGTCAGCCACCTGCAACCGATCTGCCGACGACTCGACCGAAGCGATCCAACTTCCAAATACTCCTCATATGGCAACAACATTCTTTTCACAAATTGGCAACCTTTGTATATACGTGTAATATATGTCTGGCAAAATGTCCTAGCTTACCTGAGGGCTTAAACCAGAACCGATCCTAAAGGTGGAGCATTACAGCCAAGAACTCGGCCTGAGTTTCACTCACCACCAATGGGAGTAAGCACGCATTACCTCACCAGATGGCAGGACTGTGTGATGAGTCGTGAAGTTCACTTCCTGTTTTACAGTCTTGTTTCCAAACGTGATAAAACTAACTTTAAAATGCCGCAGCATTGCTCTGTTCCACTGTGTTCAGCACATAAGGGTGGACACAAGTTTCCGTCAGATGAGAAGATGAATATGAAGTGGAGAATAGCGATAAAACGCCTTGAACCAGGTACAAATAAGCCATGGATTCCAAAGAAATACAGTGTTCTCTGTGAAAAACATTTTACAGCAGATGGCTACATGCCTACTGGTCTTCTAAGTAAGTGATATTCAACTTTGTTGTCATTTATATATAAAGAAAAATAACAGGCACTATTCTTTTTTAACTCAGCTAGATAACCCGTTCCCCATGCTGTGTCATCATGTCAAGTGTGTGTAGTAGTAAGAATTTTTCTTTGCTTTAATTTCAGGTTCTCGTAATACAACACCATCCACGTTCACCTCAACACTAAATGCAGAAAGAGCAGAAAGGGTAGCTAAGAGACGTTTATTCCAATATGAACCAGATATTCAGGATGTTGGCAACGAAGAGGTAGTGTCAGCTGAAAGGGAAAATGAGATTCTACAAAGTGATGCTGACGAAGAGAAATCGATCCAGGACCACGGTATCCAGTGTGAGATACTAAATTCTATGAGTGCTAGATTCTCTATCTTCCGGTTTAAAATGACAATAAGCCATTCAGTATTACACAGGATTTAATGACTTTGCACATTTTTCCTTAATATTCTCCGTGCTTGGTCCAGCTGTCAATAATCTTGATGAAATGGACTACGATTTATTATTAGCGGAAGATCAGTTGTTCTAACTATAATCAAGTTGAGACAGGCCAAAGATGATATTAAATTATCTATTTTGTTCAGAATCAGTCAAACTTATGCGTCAAAAGTTGTGAATGTATGGATTAATTTTATGTTCTTCCAACTCCAAGAAATCATTTTTTGGCCAGAAAGAAACACAGTGCAGGACTTAATGCCAGTGAACTTCAAGAAATAATTTCCATCAACAAGAGTAATTTTGGATGCAACAGAGGTGCCGATTCAAAAACCCAGTAATGTTAATGCACAAAGTGGAACATTTTCGACTTGTAAAAATCGCAACACATTGAAGACAATGATCGGCTGCACTCTAGGTGGACTAATTTCTTATGTGAGTGATAGCTACGGTGGCAGCGCATCTGACAGACAGATAATCAAAAAATCTTCTTTAATATAAGGACATGTGTTTGAATCTGGGGACAGTATTATGGCAAACCGTGGTATTAGAGTACAAGATTTGTTTGCTTCGTTAGACGTTAAGGTGAACACTCCGACCAATAAGATGGATATTTACACAATAACAAAGGACTATTGTTACTTGAAATCGTGTTGAAAGTAAGTACGATATCTTACCTTTATCAAATTCTCTTTCCTCCCTGAGACAAGTGCTCCTCTTGTTGCCAATTTAACTTTTAAACGCTGAACTGCCCAATTTTCATATGACGCCATTGCGTGTTTACGACGACTGATGGTACAGTGGAGCCATCTACCGGGATAAATTATGATGCTTACTCCCATTACAACGTAGAGTATAAATTCTACAAGTTAAGGAAAACTAAAAAGAAAAGGAAAAAAGAAAAAAGAAAAAAGAAATAGGCAAAAAAGAAAAAGAAAAGGAAAAAGAAAAGGCAAGTAGAAATGTAAAAGGAAAAGTAAAAAAAAAAGAAAGTAAAGTAACGGGAAAAGGAAAATGAGAAAGAAAAAAAATTGATTAGAGGGGAAAAGATGAAAATGGAAAAGAAAAGAGAAGAAAAAGTAAAAGAATGAGAAAGATAAAGAGAAACAAATGAAAAGGCCAGAAAAGGAGAAGAGAAAATAAAAGAGGAAAGAAAGACAGGGGAAAAGAAAAGGAAAATAAAAAATTATAAGAAAAATTAAAATAGAGAGAAAATTGCCAGAAGGGAAAGAAAGCAAGAAAAAATATATATATATAGTATGAAAGAGAGAGAAAGAGATAGGTGGAGAGAGGTAAAGAAATCGAGAGAAAGAGAGCGAGAGAGAGAAACTGGAGAGAAAAAAACGAAAAATAGTGCGAGAGAGTTAAAGAGAGAGATAGGGAGAGAAAAAGAAATCGAGAGAGAAATCGTAGGAGAAATAGAGAGAGAGAGAGAGAGAGAGAGAGAGAGAGAGAGAGAAAGAGAGAGAAAAAGAAATCGAGAGAGAAATCGTAGGAGAAATAGAGAGAGGCAGAGAGAGAGAGAGAGAGAAAGAGAGAGAGAAAGAGAGAGAGAGAGAGAGAGAGCGAGAGAGAGAGAGAGAAAGAGAGAGAGAGAGAGAGAGAGCGAGAGAGAGCGAGAGAGAGAGAGAGATGAAACGAGTGACAGTACGGCAGAGGAAGATGGAAATGGAACAAAAGGTGTTGTACAGCTGACCCCACATCCGCAGCGAGTGTATCTCTATACACCGGGCACTTACGGTTCGAGCGAGTCATCTTGGTCGTCTTCGTCATGAATGGACGACCCACAGTATGCCCACAACCCACACCTTGCTGGAAGCCATCATCCACTGTAGTACTTGGAAGTTTAGAGTTCTTACACGAGTTCTTACTCACTAACATTGATTTCCAACACTAGCGTTTCCCACTCAGGGGGTTAAATTCTTAATCTAAAGTACACGCGCTGTCGGAGATATATACACCTAAGCATTTAGATGTCGTTCCATGTTTATGTTATGCTGTTACCACCACCCTGGCCACCTGTAACATGCACGAGTGGGAGATGCGTTTTCTTTCGTGATCAAAGTTTACTTTGTGCAGAACCTCAGTGGTAAGGAGGTTTGTCTCTATTTTCCTGTTTTTCTGTGCCTTTATCTTGGCCATCGTTATCGTGTAGGACAGTAATTGGGTAAATAGTTAAGACGAAAGGTAAAATGACGGAGAATCGAGAATCACTGCTTTAGACCGTGGAAGTTGTAATTGGAGTACAATACTCAGTCGACCGACAACGTCACTGTGTCTAGCGGGACGGCAAGCAGGGGCACCAATCACTTTCCTTCGGAAAATTAAGAAAACAACAAATTGCTTTAATCTTATAAACGCGTCTGTGACCTCGCACCGGTCTCTCCCAAATTTGGTTGAAGTGACGTCAGGTCCAATTTTGGGTACAGCTGTACCTGATGGGAGGAGATAGACATCAACTCGTTCCGCAATGTTTACTTACCTTGGCCTAGGACCACTCCACAGCACCCGAGCAGGACTACCAACAGCAGGACGTTCCACCTTTGCCTCATGCTTCCTGCTGTGTCTGACGGTATCTGACGTATGCAACAGACGACCGGTTCCATTTATAAACGGCACAGAGATACTCGCGCATGCGCGAGGGATCGACGACCTGCGCTGAAAGCTGCGTGGAGAGCCTGTAGACAATAGGAAGTTTGTGGTCATGATGTAAAAGATTTTGATTTGAATTTTCATCCTTATGCGGCTGCAAATGATATAACTCTCTTGTTTGAGAAAATAAGAGAAATAAATGGGAACAGACAACCAAAGAGCTCAATAACGAAAGACATTGCTAGATGGGAGCAATACTCAACAGTGCTTTGTAACGACATAAGATAAAATATATACTGGGAGAAGGAATGGATTGATCCAATACACTGAAGGATGAGGTGGGACATGCAAGGATATGAAGAAAGACTGAACTCTCAGGAAAGCTGAAATATCAGTGGAAACGGGTAAGAAAAGTAGTATGAATTCAGTGAGGGTAAGGGAACGGTCAACGCAATATTTGCTTTGAGAATGGCAAGAGAAAAAACTTTTAGATGTGCTTTATTGACTTTGAGAATGTTTTTGACACAGTGAGACATAAAGCGATGGTGGAGATTATGAAAGATATTGGATTAGATAGAAATGACTTGAAAACCTATACTGGTACCAAAGGGCTTCCGTGAAGATTGAATATGACAAAAGTGGTTGAAAAAGAAAAGAAAGAAAGAAAAAGAATAGAGGAGTCAGACAGGGGTGCTTAGTTTCACCCGCATTATTTCTATTGTACAGGAAAAAATGCATAAAGGAACTAGAGGGGGCACATGGGATCAGGACAGGAGGAAGAAGTGTGTCCTCGTGATACGTCACTGCTTGCAGGTTCCGAGAAAAAGAAGCCTTGGATTGACCAGCAACACGGATTTGTGTGAAACAAGAGGACTGAAGATGGGACCTAGAGAACAAAAATCATGTGAGAATTACCATAAAGAAAAGGCAAAATGAACCTAAGGATACCTATTGAAAATTAAATTATCCATCAAGTGCAAGGGTTAGAATATTTAGGATGTGTCATTTTAGAAAAATCGAATTATGAAGAGATAGAAAGATATATAGATAGACAGAGAGGGAGAGATAGATGAATAGATAAACAGACAAACATGTATACTTATATATATATATATATATATATATATATATACACATATATATATATATACATATATATATATGTATATATATATATATATATATATATATATATATATACATATATATATATATACAGTGAGAGAGATAGAGATAGAGAGATAGATAGAGAGAGAGAGCAGGAGAGAGAGAGAAAGAGAGATACATAGATAAATAGATAGAGAGATAAACAGACATGTAGATAGATAGATAGATAACTAGATTGATAGATAGACAGATAGAGAGGGAGAGAGGGAGCGAGAGAGAGAGAGAGAGGGACAGTCTTTTATTGTCGCATGAAATTCAACCTTCAGAATAATGATAAAGTTGTTAATAGTTAAATCTATGAACAAGGAGAATATTGAGAAGGTTGTGACTGCTGAGAAGAGTGGAGGGAATACGATCTGGAGAACCAATTTCATGAATGTGTTACTTCAGTCTCCTTAAAAAGTGGCAGTTTTGCTTGAAAAAGCTGTAATAAGCGAAACGTCGTACAAATAAAGGCTCCGTCCTCATATGGTGTTTATTTCAGTCTCTTGGAGATGGACGAAGGGTCGAGGAATCACGAAGTTAGACTTGCTAATGACGACAGAGTCCTCAGGACAACCGTGGTCGTCTACCACGTCACGTGACTGGCACTCCAGTAAGGAACTTGCTAAATCATTTTACATTTTTAGAAAGGTGAATGGATATGAAACTACATATTTCTAATTTTCCTGGAATCCCTAAGGGTGAAACATCGGTATGTGTCATCATGTGGTCCGTAATACTTATGATGACGCTGTTTCCTCTGTCACTTCACCCTTCCTTCCGCTTCTCGCCTGGGTTGTGAAACCTGTTTTGACAGTTGTACGGGTAGTGACGTCCCTAGTGGGGAAGGCCTGAGTAGGTAAACAGACATACATGTATAAACACACACATATACACTCACCTGAGTATGTAAACATACATACATGTATAAAGACACACACACACAACACACACACACACACACACACACACACACACACACACACACACACACACACACACACACACACACACACACACACACACACACACACACACACACACACGCCCAACCACAAACACACGCTCATACACCCACACACACATATTGTACGCTCACACGCACACAAATAAACAAGAGTTCGACCCCCGCCCAGAGCTGAAAAGTATAGTTACTCGAGCCGACCTTCTCGCTTGGAGAAGGGTTTCTGTTTTTTGTGTGTGTGTGTATGTGATTTAACTTGGCTACCTACCTTGTAAAAGGGGAAAAAGCCTTTGGTATATGTATGTATGCTGTTATATATATGAGTATCCTATATATGTACTGTATGAAAATAATGATTATTTTGGGTATAAAGACGTCATTATTCTACGCTAGAGAAGCGAGCCCACGTTTTCGATGTCACGTAGAGAGAATGAAAACGTTTTGGGTTGATATCTTAATACTCTATTGAATCATGTTCAACTCTATAAGATACATTATTATTTTTATGTATTATTCAGTAATCATGTCAAACCATGTGAGTATTTTGTTTTTTCTGTTGATACAGTACAATCTTATGTATCGTTTTCAAAGTAGTGTGTCAGACGTTTCTGTCGTATTTGTTCGAGAAGCGTCACCAAGTTTGGACGCAAAATACGTTTACTCTGTCTTGGCCAATCAGGTTCAAACCCCCGTAGACGTTGGTTCTATGGACCAATCAGAATTAATTTTGTACAAAAGGGAGGGATGCTTTGCGGGCGTTCAGTGCCAGTGTTAGGCAGACCTGGCTAGAGGAAGGAATAGAGATGTTCCGGCTAAGAATTAAGTCCCTCCCTCGCCCTGTTGTATATTTAACTCAGCTAGTAATTAATTTCATTTATGTGTGAAGTCTATGGCAGTGACTCCGGAAGCCTTGACAGTGAATCTCTTGGTAATTATATCTCTTCACCCCCGTTAAAATTTGTGCAGAACTTGGAATTATCTTGAGAATTTATCATTCACTTTTATGCCCTTGGTTCTAATTACCTTGTTAATCTTATTAACTTTAATGAATAATGTTAAATGCTATATGTGTTTAATTTTTCTTAATTTTCATGACGACGCAAAATTAAGGGGCAGCCTATTAATTGATACTGTGAACAGATTATCCCAAAGACATAGGGTCTTTGGAATCATTCATATAATCTTGGAAGATCTTAATATTACGAGTCATAAGTGTTTGAAAGATTCGTAACAATGTATGTATGCATATATGTATTTACCTAGTTGTAGAATACAGGAGAGGAGCAACGCTCATGAGGTCCTTTCTCCATCTTTCCATTTTAGTCTACTTAGCTTCGAGTTCATGTATGGTCCCAACTTGGTATATACATATATTTTCCAATTATCATACTTAGATTTGCCTCTTAGTTATCCGATATGCCTTGGTTTCCATATGAGACGACTGTGGGGTATTTAATCAAAAGCCATTTCTCGACCGAGGTACACACAGTCCATCGAACCTTCCCTCTCCTGAAGCTATTCAAGCACTTGATTAAAAACTTAAAAGGTTTGACATCCATGCACTTCCAGATCTAAAGTCAAACTGATTGTCAAGATGCCTAACTCATCGTGATTTCACAAGCCTTCTACGTAGTTTTACCCTTGTGTCTGTCAATGATACCAGCCTATAGTTTAGTGGTACCTCCTTACTTCCATCTTTATGAATTTGTACCTCATTATCCCTTTTCCAATCCTGTGGCACTTTTAACGAACATAAAATAAGACTGTGAATATTGTCCGCTAGTTCTTCCCTACATTTTCTGAGTATCCAGTTTGAGATCCCATCATGTCCTGAAGCTCTGTGTGTGTATGTCTGTGTGTGTGTGTGTGTGTGTATGTATGTATATATATATATATATATATATATATATATACATATGTATATACATGTATGTGTGTGTGTATGTGTGTGTGTGCGCGTGTACATGTGTGTAACGTCACAGCATTACCCATGAATCGGGTCAAATACGAGCTATTAAATCTTGTATGGGTGTGGATCACAAGTTCAACATTTGATTCAAGACCGTGGTGAACCACACACAAACACACTTATGACGAGAGGAAGAACAGAGGACACAGTGAAAACGGAGACGGTAATTCCCCGCAGGAAAAGTTGGACTGGGAAGTTCACGGGAGCCGACGGAGTGCCCGTGTTCAGAGTACAACCGTCTCTTGTTAGCCACAACATGATCTTTCAAATTGTACGAAACCATTTGCAGTGTTAATGTATTTCTAATTTGTTATTAATAATTTACCTTATTCTTTATCTCTCTTCATTATCATTATTTTACGAAATATGAGGAGATCTCTTAGCTGAGCAGAATCGAAGGATGGTATCAGAGTAAGGTTTAAGGAGTATAAATGTATGAAAAATGGGGGAGGGAAAGGAGAAGAGGAAGGGAGAGTCAAGGAGGTGGGATGAGGAGTGGGAAGAGGGAGGGGGTGTGGGATCGCTCACAACAAAGGATGGGGGTGAGGAGGTAGGGTGAGTGAGGTGGAGAAAACAGTGCAGTTACAATATTAGGCGGGTGGAGGGAGGAGTGGTGGCTGGTCCTAGTTTAGTGATGATCATAAGTAATACTAGAGGTAATGATAATGATAATATCAATACTGACAATAGTAATAGTGATGATGATAATGATAAGGATGATAATTATAGTAATAGTAATACATGCATACATATACCAAAGGCTTTTTCCCCCTTATAATGGAGGTAGTAACAAAAAAAAAAAAAAAAACCCACCCATTCCATCCCTATCATACCCCACTCCAGTCCACCCCCTTCCCTTCCTCTTATCTTGGTACCTCCTGGATGAAAGGTCATCTCTGCATCTCGCCCACTGCCCTGGGTTAGAAGCAGTGCCACAAGATACAGCACATCCACAGCAACGCCGCCTCATTAAATCGGCGACCCCTTTTTCCGTCCCCTTATGCAGAAAAGGAGAAGACGGGGTGAAATCTCTTCTTGCTGCGTCACTTTATTCTCCACACATACTCCCTCAACCTCCATCCTCCACCCATTCCACCTCATGCATCACAGCATTATCCATATACAATCATTCTCCATTCACCCCTGTCTTCTATCCTCTCCCGTCCTTCCTCAACAGAAATTCCTCTCTTTCCCAAAGCCCCTTCTACCCATCTATCCATCTCATCCCTCATGTTCACTCCTTCCACCTTTACCTACCGCACCTCTTTTACTAGTCTTTCCTCACTCATTCTTTCCATGTGTCCAAACCATCCCAATACTCTTTCATCCACCTTATCTCCCAACTCCCTTTCTTCCACTGCTCTCCTCCTCACCTCCTTATTTTCACTCTATCCAGCCTAGTAACCCCTATCATACTTTTCAGACACATCTCAAACGTATCCAAATTCCCCCTCTCTTCCTCTCTTATGTTCCATGTTTCTGCCCCGTACAGTGCTGTCCTCACAATCACTCCTTCATTCGCACACAATCTCCTCATATATTAGATTCTAGTAGATAAAGGTAGACAAATAAGGTAGATAGAGGGGTAGGTGGCGAGAATCCCATTTTTGTGAGTGGTATGTTTGGTAATAATAGCCGCGAAGAAGTTGCATTATCTCGCTCCTCGTCTAAAGTTTATAAATAACAGCTAGGGACCAGATTTTAATGCTTATGTGAGAATATGTAAGTGAAGCCATTCATACATCGCTATCGTCATTGCTTGTGTAAGTAGTACTGCTTAAGATGTTGCAACAGTCATTTTGATTGGAGAAAGGGTGGAGGAGGAGAAACACTTATTGGTACACGGGAGAAAAGTCATGGCCTTAGTGGAAGCACTTAGTTGTAACAGGAAAAGATCATTGGACTAATAAAGTCGTAACGCCGGAGCAGAAGTGGCTTAGTGAGTGGATTGAGTATCCCAGTGGGGAGTCTTAGTGTAAATTGACAAGCCAGGTGTAATATTATTTGGGAAGAAAAGAATAAAATTTTTACCTCCGTTTAATTTGCCCCATAAAAAACATTACTTACTTCCAACAGAATGATATGCTGAAAGACATACTTAAGACAGTGATGATAAAAAGTTGAAAGTGAAAGAAGAAATACAAAAACATAGAAGAGAACAGTAAACAGATTTATAAACCAGTAATTACGGAGAGACGGAGGTAAAATCTTAGCATCCACGCCCAAAAGTCTATTTCCCATTACACTTTTTAATCCCCTAAGGCATTTACTTGCTTCTATCAATCTACATTCTACGTCCACCTCCACTCCTCCCTTTTCCGCCACATTCGCACCCAAGTACCTAAAACTATCCACTTCTTCCAGTCTCTCTCCCTTAATACTCACTTCCAGTCTGCTGCCACTTTCTCCCCTTGTACATCTCATCACCTTACTTTTACCCACATTTATCTTCAACTTCCTTCTTTCGCATACCTTCCCAAATTCTATCACTAACTTTCTCAATCCCTCCTATGATCCTGCTACAAACGCAGTGTCGTCTGCAAACAACAGCTGGCTTGTCTCCCACTTATCTCCATTTTCTTTAACCATCTCCAATCCCTGACCAAGTACCCTTGCATTTACCTCTCGCACCACCCCATCCATGTATAAGTTGAACAGCCAGGACGACATAACACATTCCTTGCGAAGTTCCACCTTTACCTCAAACCACTCACTCTCTCCATTTCTAATCCTAACACAGGCTCTACTATTCTCGTAAAAACTCTTGGTAGCTCCTAAAAGATTTTCTCTTATGCCATATATCTGCAATACCCATCTTCACCATACCACCTTAACTTCTATTCACATCTGCCCATATCCAACTTTTACCTTTTCCTCTATACCTGGCTCACCCTATCACTCTACTCACTTCCAAAAGATCTTTTTATCTATTTTTTTTTAATTCCCCACCATTCTCCTATCCTATTTTACGTTTGCTATCTTCTTTGGCTCCATTTTACGTTTTGCTTCTCTTTTTATTTTTGTATACCAACAACTTTCTCCCCTTCCTTTTGATACCACTATGTAGACCATTGACGCCATATCAACCACCTTTCTCTCCGCCACCTCTTCTCATGTACACTTATGCTTTATTCTTCTCAAACATTGTTTACTATTCCTTTCTAAACACATCCAACACCGTCTCTCCGCCAAGATTTTTATCTGGCACCACAAACTTTCCCAATATTCCATCTATTGGTTCATCTACTCTAGCATTAATTTCCCCCAACACTACTTCATTGACGTTACTCTCAAAAATCTAAACACTGATCTAAATCTATCCAAAAAGCCTCCCCTTCCTCTCACTCTTCTCATTACTATCTCCATATGCGCTTACGAGAGCCCACACCCCCCATCCTAGTTTCATCTTCATCCACACTGACCTTTAAGACATTTCCCTCCCTTTCCAGAAGGCCCACTCTTTCCTTCTCTTGTCCCCTCATTCCTGACACTCTCCACAACACTCCCAAACTCAAAATCACCCTTTCATTTCAACTTGATTTATTGTATAGCACTAACATATCCATCTTCTCTCCAACAAACATACTGTCAATCTCTTCCCTTTTACTCTCAACTGTACCACAACCACGCTCACCTAATGACCCAGTTTATAGGGTTTAGATTGGAGTTCTCCCAGGCCCTCTCATGCCTAACTTCTCATAGGATGAACATACAAAGAACAAGATCCCTAGTCCTACCATTACGTCCCATCTTGTCGCATTTAACGAATTGCATGGGAATCACGGTGGCAGAATTCTCCCCCGCTGTAACACAGGGAATGCATTGAAATAAATAACTAAAAATGTACAAATCTGCGGTGCTAGGAGAAAAACCAAGTGGTAGGACAAATCAATGATGGAGGTAGGGTGAATGAAACCATAAGAGATCGTTGTCAGGATGTCGAACAAGTGAAAATGTACGTGGGTGACGGAGAAAGTTGAAAAGGAATGTTTAGACTAAAGGTAGGTAAAGATAATAAACCAAATTCAAAAAAACTGAATCTATTTTAATAAAGTACACCGCCATATGAAAGAATAATAAACTAGTAATAATAGGAACTGACAGAATCTATTAGTCTTTTATTTATATGGCAACGACCAACAATATGAACGTCTTACCATGTCCAGGACCATGGGCTTTCTGCCCCCCCACCCCATGCCCCCACCACAACTTCTCCGTCCGCATCGGTTCATTATCCTCCTTCAGAAGGCAACGCGCTTAATCCAGGCGAGGTCCGGGGAGTGGTGAACAGAGGCGTAGATTCCGGGGAACTCTGGTTTTCCGCATCCGTAGCCCAGGGACACGATTCCGGATAGGTAGTACTTGTTATTTCTCCTGTGCATCACCGGACCACCGGAATCGCCCTGGAAGAGGAGACCAAAACACGTCATCATCGCAAAACAAATTACTTCTGCTTTCATATATTCTGAATACTCGTTTGTTCTATCACTAGGCGAGAAGTTAAATACCTACATATATACAGTACTATATTCATTTGGGCGTGTGCTGCAGTCAGAGCGTGAAAGCCTGACTATAATGCAAGCCAGTACCGCTTCTCCCTGAGCAATGGAATGGATGTGTGGTGCATTTAAGGTTACAACATTACCTATAACTCTGAAAAAGACTTCCGAGCTCTCATCTAGTAAGGCTACCATTCCAAATCCAGCACGGGATCCAATGAAATGAGCAATTGCACGTACTTCACGGTATGATATATATTTAGACCTCAACAGGAATTTGGTACTTTTAATTTTTGGGAAACCATAGATATGGTTATTGAATACTCTATTCATGACGATTAAAGGTTGTGCAAATAGAAGTATTAACAAAACTACAACAAATGCTACTCTCCGGAACTCTGACATATCACGGGTCAGAATCGGGTATCCGCAATCGTCTATCCTCGGGGTGACCACGAGTAGAGCAATTATTACCTGGCAGGCATCTTGGCCCTGGCCATCCGTGTCCCCAATACAAAGAAGGTCCGAAGTGATACCCTTGGGGTACTTCTGAGCGTAGTCATGGAGTGTGGAGTAGCCTGCGACACATTTACTCGCTGGGAGGAGATACAGAGAAGCCTCCTGAAGAACATCGCTCCTGGGGCCGTCTGTGGGAGAACGGCAAAGAAATAGATAAAAGGGACAGACGGGTGGGTATTCCGGTTTGGGACAAAAGTAGTAAAATGCCCAAATATTTATATACAGTCAAGCAAAAATGAGATGCAAAATATTGTCGAAATACGAAAGGAATGATCAAGTTAGGATACTTTAGTCATTTAGTTTTTGGTAGATACCAGTATTACCAGAGAATTTATGAAATCATACAAAGTTTACTTAAAACCTAACAAAAAGAAATAGTTGGGAAGAACGTAACACTTGGCAAAGATAGAGATTTTTTTTAGTTAAAGTTGTTGAAATACATATTTCTAACAAGGTTTCGTAAGATATCAGTAGTTGTCAGCTTTATGTGTTGCTGAGGATGACTGATAATAGGGAACTGAAGTCTGAGCAAACTTCAACAGCGGGGAAGGGGATAAGTCGTTTGTTAGTGTCTAGGGTATAGAAAATGTGATTTTTGTTTTGTCAAAAGACCCTTCATAAGGATGTTCGAATCGAAAACAGTATATTTGCCTCTGGCTAATTGATTGTAGACGTGTATTTTTGACAAGGAAGAAGAGCTGATTTGATCTTCTCTTTGGTCTCCTGAAATCAACACTTACTATAATAGGTTCCTCCCCATCCTGTGAGTGTGAGAAGGGACCCGGTTGCAGGAAGAGGATGACTTCCCCAGGGCAGACACACGGGACGTATCGAACCCTGAAAATCCAGGTGACACATCAAGCACTTAACAATAGAAGTTATATATTCTTCATACATTACGAAAGTCGTGTAATAAGATTGATTCTTTGTTCATTCAGTAAAAAGTCACATCAATTTCTAATACAACTCTTCTCTTGAATGGGTTTAGAGTCACAGAGTAAACTTCTAGCATCCGAGAGAGGTGACTACAGGATGATCTAGATTAGGACACAAAACTCAGTTTTGATATGTTGAATTCTGTAAGTTCTAAGCGGGCCGTCTCGTTTTCCTTGGCATTGCTAAGACCAAGAAAGAATACTCACAACCTTTATTTTGAGTTAGTTGGTAGTCTGAAACGAAGAAAAGTGGGCGACTTACTGTGATAGAGACCCTCTGTTTTAGTTGGATAAGAGCGAGGTCATGATAGACTTGTTTGTGGTCATAATCTGGGTGGAAGACGAATTTCTTCACGTAGTAGTCTTGGTGATTGGATGCATGCGTGCTGGAAAGGTCGTGTTCACCCAGCCGTACCACATGCGGAACCCTAAGAAAACACCAAAACGATCATCTTTTTCTTTTAGCATAGCACTGTCTTGATGACAGGGTAAACAATTTCATTGGATACCTAAAGGACGGGTGAAGATAGCTTTCAATAATATCCGAAAGACAATACTGAATTGTTTTAGCTAATACTTGAAAGTCCTTTGAAATATATGAATATGATAATCAATGAATTTTGGTAACACCTTCCTGTATCAGAGGAGTCTTCCCCTTCCAAGCCACACAATGTTAGGATAGGGAGATAACTGCCTCTCAACAAGAAACAAGCTAAGTTAATTCCAGGGGACATTGGTCGCGATTGTTCCTTTATTGCTCCGTAGTTCTCAATTCTGAGGAGTAGTCAAACAGTACGGTTTATCCTTGAGAACATTAATTTACTCCAGATCAGAATAACGCAATTTGCCAGCCGTTTCAGAGTGGCGATGATAAAACCTTTGAAAAGTATTCTTAGACTGTAGGAGAGAAAGAAAGAGCTTTACATTGTGGTTCTACTATGGCAGGGTGTGTCATGGCAGCGTACCATAGACCAAAAAAAAATTAATCTGCAACCACTCCGCACTGGCTTTTATTAGTAAATCTATTTAACGTTTTCGTCTCAAAGGTTTCTGTTTACACCAAACATCGTTCAAAAGGCAATCCAGGGGTGGGTGAGCTTCCTACCCGGCGGCTGCCTTCCAACTGTTGCCACCCACAACCTTGCCTTGAAAGTCCGAGAACAGTAAGATCTGAGCTTTTATTTGGCAAGACAATGAACACTTACTTTTCGATGATGCAGTGCGCCGCCGTCAACACCCACTGCTCGTTGATGAGGACCCCGTCGCAGAACCAGGGCGCCCTCGGATTGTTCTCCTCCCCCAGCAGTGCCTGGAACGGCCCCAAAGAACGGGTCAGCAGGACGAAGTAACCGTCCGGTCTCTTCATACCGACGATGCAATTACGGATTGTGCACATGCAAACATGCACGCGCGCACGCACACATGCACGCGCGTACGCACACATGCACGCGCGCAGCTACACATACATGAAGCCCTGACGTCAAGTAGCATGAAAAGGAAAAATGCCACGTGGCACGAAAAGGGTTGCGAAGGCACATTGGGACTGAAACACTTTCACCACTAGTACTGAGAACAAAGCGAAAGGAAGTGGGAAGACAAGAGATACCTTGGAAATTAAAATGATCTCAAACCAATCAAATAACAGGTCAATGAGTAAGTAATGAATTAATAAACAAGTAAACGAATAAACAAATGAATGAGGGTAAATTTGTCTGGTTGTCGATTTCGCCCATTTTTTTTTCCTACACTTGTGTCTCTCTCTCTTTCCCCTTGGCAACATAAACACATGAGGAAATAAAAATTTCAACTCACCATCCAAGGCCAAGAGCTCTTTATTGAAACAACTCCATTGTAAACCTGCACCGTATAGGAATCCGGGCGAAAAGAGCTGAAGTCCGCCTGCTGCGGCAAAAGAGAGCCGAGTGATGAAGGGGTTAGAGGCCGGAGGTCGGGGTCTCCGTCAAACTTCTTGACGATTTCTGATCGGAAGTTGGGTCTTGCAATTGGTGATTCGACGAAGCGCCGAGCAAGACCGAAGGTGATGGGGATCTGGGGCCTTGTGCCACAGACTGCAACAACGGAAAGAATAAAGAAGAATATACATTCTCTTCATCCTCTTGTAAACTATTCTCGCATTCGTGTCCCCCGCTTCCACTTTATGTCTCCTTCCCTCCCTCCACCTCCTTCGTTGGAATCTTTGTCTCTTCCCTCCTAGCGCATGCCTTGTTGCGGAAAAACCTGGCCCATGTTGTGACAGCAATTCTATCTTTTCTTGTTTCTTTATAAGAAAACAATCGTTTACTTTCTGAGGAAAGCACCGTTTATAGAACTATCGCAAACGCATCACAATGGCTGTTCACAACTCCTTCCACCACACCTCCCTCAAAAATTCACATTTATTATAGCAACGTGTCGAAGGAGCAACTGTCATATGTACATGTCCCTGAAAAAACACGAAATTCTGTAGATTTCGTAAGTTTTCATAATGAATTATGGAGACTCAAATCTTGGAGATACCCAATAAAGAGATCTATCTGTATGCAATGGGCAATGTTGTTGCTCTTCGCATCATAGTAAAACCTACGGCCTCATTTATAGTTTCAGTTAATTTTTCCAGTTTAAGTTAACGTAAAGGGCAAGTATTCCCTCCGGTACAATGCAGTTCAGTCCTTAGAGCACTTCGAAGTCCTCCATCAAATCTTCATTAATAAACCGAGAACCCGCTGTGACCCAAGACTGCAGCTGGGATGAAGAAAATACTCTAGTGTTATTCCACCTTTCCTTGTGCGGACCACAAATAACTGGCTTTCACTTATCCTTCATATTTGACACTATGCGTAGGCTTTACAGCGAGATTAACAGACCCTTTGAATTCATGATAAAGACTGAAGGGTAATTCTTATGGATGAGAAAAATTGTATTGTTTGAAGTGGATCTTTGAACTAAGTTGTCTTTTTAAAAAACGTAGGAGCCCAACTCTCAGCGACATGATGTCACAAATTGTACCTAATCCTGCCTCTGATTGGTGGAAGCGAACCATGGGTAAGGTGTTCTCGAACTCTTATACTTACTGAAGCTGACGGAGGGCGGCGACACATCGGTGACACTGGAGGAGCCTAGAGAGAAAACGAACGATTAAAAATTCATATGGCAAGGAAAAAATGTAGTTCTTAGACAGTAAGCAGTCATTTCCATGATCTAAATCGTCACTGTTCCCTCCGGGGTTTATATATCGAACTACTGTCACCTCTATCTTCGCCAGAAGAGGCGACGCTCTAATCAGTTCGGCCAGTGAGTATCCATACTAGAAATAGTAAATGATATACGCAATGACACTAAGGGTAACAATCAGTAATGATAACAATACATCTACGAGTATACCAAAAGGGATCTTCTTCGTAGCCAGCGAAGGATCTCCCTATCCACCCACTCTCTCCTCCTCATTTATCACTCTGTCCATTCTCGAAACCCCAACCATCCTTCTCAAACACTTTATCGAACACGTTTTAATTTGTTCTTTGTCTCCCAATAACAACAACAACAATGACTGGTGACGCTGCTGCTGACAATGGTGATGACAACTCTTCAGATAGAATATCCTGGGGTAATATTTGGTTTGGTAGGGTTAGGGTCTCATTGAATGTTGTTAGACTTTGTGGATCTTGGATCACCATAGAAACTGACTAATCTTGTACATCTCATGATGCTAAACATCATCATGACCGTACACCACGATCCCCCCATTTGGGGTTCAGATATTGTCGTTACAATGGGGGAACCCTTCATTTGCCTACATGGGAATTGTCGTTACAAAGTATGACGTCACCCTTCTTCCTACAATAAACATAGTTCAATTAAGATCAGTGATTCACAGTGATGAGTGGGGAGCTGACCACATCATTGAAGGTCATGGTTACGCTCACAGTTCTGTGAACCACTTAGTGTCTGTGGTGGATACCGGTGTGTACACGCAGTCGATCGAGTATTAATGGGACAAACGCAAGAAATGCATTACGAATGTGCGTGGCAGGAAATGAATATTCTTAAATCCATGTAGCACGATACATTTTTTTTTCTTTTTTCTCTGGAAATTTCATGTCAACAATTTGTCCTTTGTCCTTGCTTACAAATGCTTTTTAGGTGGGATATCCTGGAGTGACGACCGTTTCTTGGGATGGACTGAAGAAAGCAACACCCAACAGCACCTACGATAGAGAGGAGAGTCCTACCCGGAAGGGAAGGTAGTTTGGCGCCTGGAGGAAGGAACGGGTCATTTCCTTTCTTCTTTTCTTCCATCTCTCGATCCACGACAAATCAGTTAGAGACCCGGGCGTATTCGAACACTACGAAGAAGAAGAAAGAAAAAATGGAAAATGTAAGAAAAGTAAAGTAAAAGGAAACGATAGAAAAATAAAAGATTAAAGGAAAAGTTTGTTATAGTCAACATATGCAACACTTCGATGACTTGTGTATCATCTTCGTAGCTGTGTCTCCCCTGGATAGTGGCGTGCACGCGCACGAACGCACGCACAATATGCTACAGGATGTGGTTTCGACGAAAGCTACGAATCCCCCTAGGGACTTCTGTGACCAAGCTAACCGACCTTTCTTGACTACACCCTTTTGATAACAAAATATCCTCTTGGCGTCTCAGGTCAAGAACTCCACTAAACAAAAGGCCAGCTGTGTCTCTCGGGTCAGCCACCTGCAACCGATCGGCCGGCGCCTCGACCGAAGCGATCCAACTTCCAAATACTCCTCATATGGCAACAACATTCTTTTCACAAATTGGCAACCTTTGTATATATGTGTAATATATGTCTGGCAAAATGTCCGAGCTTACCTTAGGTAGTAGTTAAACCAGAACCGATCCTAAAGGTGGAGCATTAAAGCCAAGAACTCGGCCTGAGTTTCAGTCACCACCAATTCCAATGTAGAGTACAAATTCTACAAGTTAAGGAAAGCTAAAAGGAAAAGGAAAAAAAAAAGAAAAAAAAAGGAAAAAGAAAAGTAGAAATGTAAAACGAAAAGTAAAAAAGAAAGTAAAGTAACGGGAAAAGGAAAAAGAAAAAAATATTAAAAGGAATAATTGAGTAGAGGAGAAAAGATGAAAATGAAAAAGAAAAGAGAAAGGCTAAAAAAAAAAACATAAGATAGCATAGGAAAAGATCGAAAAAGTAAAAGAGAAAGATAACGAGAAACAAATGAAAAAGCAAGAAAAGAGAAAAGAAAAGAAAGACAGGGGAAAAGATAAGGAAAATAAAAAGTTATAATGAAAAATAAAATAGAGAAAATTGCCATAAGGGAAGGAGATAGAGAAACGGAAAAAAAAGAAAAATAAGGTGAAAGAGAGAAAGATACATGGAGAGAAAGAAAAAATAGAGAGAAAGAGCGAGAGAGAGAAACAGAAGAGAAAAAACGAAAAATAGTGTGGGAGCTAAAGAGAGAGAAACGTAAGAGAAAAAACGAAAAATAGTTTGAGAGTTAGAGATAGAGAGAAAGAAATCGAGAGAGAAATCGTGAGAGAAATAAAGAGAGAGAGAACGGAAGAGAATAAAAAACAGTGTTAGATAGTTAGAGAGAAAGAGATAGAGAGAGTAACAGAAGAAACGAGCGACAGGGCGGCAGGGGAAGATGGAAATGGAACAGAAGGTGTTGTACAGCTGGCCTCAAATCCACAGCGAGTGTATCTCTATACACCGGACACTTACGGTTAGAGCGAGTCGTCTTGGTCGTCTTCGTCATGAATGGACGACCAAAAAGGTGTTCACCTCTCCCTACCCCCTCCCTCACAGTATGCCGACAGCCCATACCTTCATGGAAGACATCATCTACTATAGTACTTGGAAGTGGAGAGCACTATACACGAGTTCTTACTCACTAACATAGATTTCCTTCACTAGCGTTTCTCACTCAGGGGGTAAAATTCTTAATCTAAAGTACACACGCTGTCGGAGATATATAAACCTAAGCATTTAGATGTAGTTCCTCGGTTATGTTATGCTGTTACCACCCTGGCCACCTGTAACATGCACGAGTGGGAGATGCGTTTTCTTTCGTGATCAAAGTTTACTTTGTGCACAACCTCAGTGGTAAAGAGGTTTGTCTCTATCTTCCTGTTTTTCTGTGCTTTTGTCTTGGCCATCGTTATCGTGTAGGACAGCAACGGGGTGAATAGTTAAGTCGAAAGGTAAAATGACGAAAATCGAGAATCACTGCTTTAGGCCGTGGAAGTTGTAACTGGAGTACAATACTCAGCCGACCGACAGCGTCACTGCATCTAGCTGGACGGCAACCAGGGACACCAATTACTTTCCTTCGGAAAATTAAGAAAACAACAAATTGCTTTCATTTTGTCAACGCGTCTATGAACCCGCACCGGTCTCTCCCAAATTTGGTTGGCGTCACGTCAGGTCCAATCTTGGGTACAGCTGTACCTGATAGGAGGAGGCAGACATCAACTCGTTCCGCAATGTTTACTTACCTTGGCCTAGGACCACTCCACAGCACCCAAGCAGGACTACCAACAGCAGGACGTTCCACTTTTGCCTCATCCTTCCTACTGTGTCTGACGGAATCTGACGTATGCAGCAGACGACCAGTTCCTTTCTAAACGACGTAGAGACATTCGCGCATGCGCGAGGGATCGACGACGTGCGCTGAAAGCTGCGTGGAGAGATGAGTATAAGCAGCAACGACTGCAACAGCACTGCAGGAAAGAGGCCAAACGCAGGGTATGGGATCCAATATATTTGACGTTTCGCCCAGCAGGGCTTCTTCAGAAAAAAACACAGATGAAAAACATTCTACTCCTTATATTATAGCCCGAGCTTGCGGGGAGAAACAAACAAAAAATTGGTGTACACACAATTTGCGCAAATTGCTTGTTACTTGGTTATTAAAACTGCCAGTGGTTTATTCATTGCAAAAAATCCACTATTCTGATTTATATTATCAATGAGGGATATAAACGCAGATTCAAAACATCTACGTTTC
>NC_134783.1:65093987-65121487 GCF_046742065.1 Oratosquilla oratoria
TCATCACCACTCATTATTGTTGTTATTGGGAGACAGAAAGGACAAATTTGAATGTGTTCGATAAAGTGTTTGAAAAGGATGGTTGGGGTTTCGATAATGGACAGAGTGATAGATGAAGAGGAAAAAATGGGTGGAAAGGGAGATCGCAAATAAAATTGATGGAAGAATAATGAAATGGTTTAGGCACATGGAAAAATGAAAAGAGACTGGCAAAAGGAATATGGAAGAAAAAGGTGGGTGGAGTGGACATGAAGGAAAGACCAAAAATAAGATGATGGATGGGGTGAAGGGGAGAAGGTAAGAGATAGGTGTGAGTGGAAGATAGTTGTAAATGGGTAATTCATTGACACGCCTCCATGAGATATCTCCTCGTCTCTTTTATTTACACATGCTGGGACGAGGAGAGAAGGTTCCCGTGTAAATGAAACTGTGGGGGTGAACCAGATTAGGCCGTCGGTCTTTGCTGTGGATGTGCTGTGCCTTGCTGGATTGCTTCTGACCCAGTCACTGGGGTGGGGGTAGGGGGGTGTCCCCTCATCCATGAGGACCTAAAATGGAAAGGAAACAAATGGACGCCGGATGATTGAGAGTCGGATTGACGGTCGGCGCATGCCTTGGCTGGCTACGAGGAGGAGCCCCTTTAGTATAGATGTATTGTCATCATTACTGATTGTTACCCTTGTTGTCATTGCTTGTATTATTTACTATTTCTATTATGGATGCTCGCTGGCAGAACTGATTAGAGCGTCGCCTCTTCCGGCGGAGATCGGGGTGGCGGCAGTTCGAACTCTGCTGCCTCCGAGTTGGACCAAGGGAATTGTTCACTAAATTCTATGCTACGAAACCAGGTGTTAGGGGTACCATTCTAGCCTCAGTTTGCGACGTTAAACCGAATCACTTTCTATCATATTTGATCATTATCATTATTGTCCATCATTGTTACTTTGTTGCTATTATTTTATTATAACCATTATCATTCTATTGTTACCAATATTACTGTTATTGTTAGAATCACAACATGGGACGTTCGAAAACGTAAGCATTTCCTCACAACCTCCTTGGGTATAAAACCCAGCTTCATTGGTTGTGGGAAGCAGGCTAAGGAAAGAACTCCAAAAATAATTTCGACGTCTCCTTCTTTAGGTTCTTTCCTGCCCACAAATATCCGCCGACCCGTTCGCCCGGTCCCTTTCGACTTTCCCCGGCCCGTGAGACCGGACCTGTCCTTCCCGAATCTGTCCCCGAGCTCGTCCTGTACGCTTCGGGGGACTTCCGTCAGAGGAACCTGCACGCTCATCAACGAATGTACCTTCGTCGTGCAGAACATCCGCAAGGTCTTCCCCACCATCTGCCGATTTCAAGGACGAGAGCTCTACGTGTGCTGTCCTTCAGGTAAGTTTCGAGGAGTTCCCCCGAGTCTCAGGTGCAATATATAAACTCCGGGGGGAACAGTGACAATTTAGATCATGGAAATGACTGCTTACAGTCTAAGAACTACATTTTATCCATGCCATAGGAATTTTTAATCGTTCGTCTTCTCTCTAGGTTCCTCCAGTGTCACCGATGTGTCGCCGCCCTCCGTCAGCTTCAGTAAGTATAAGAGTTCGAGAACACCCTACCCATGGTTCGCTTCCACCAATCAGAAGCAGGATTAGGTACAATTAGTGACATCATGTCGCTGAGAGTTGGGTTCCTGTAACTACGTTTCTTAAAAAGACAACTCGGTTCAAAGATCCACTTCAAACAATACAATTTCTCTCATCCATAAAAATTACACTTCAGTCTTTATCATGAATGCAAAGGGTCGGTTAATCTCACTGTATAGCCTACGAATAGAGTGTCAAATATGAAGGATAAGTGAAAGCCAGTTATTTGGGTCCGCACATGAAAAGGTGGAATAACACTAGACTATTTTCTTCATCCCAGCTGCGGTCTTGGGTCACAGCGGGTTCTCGATTTATTGATGAAGATTTGATGGAGGACTTAGACTGAAGAAATTAAGTGAAACTACAAATGAGGCTGTATGTTTTACTACGATGCGAAGAACAACAATATTGCCCATTGCATGCAGATAGATTTCTTTATTGAGTATTACCAAGATCTGAGTCTCCATAATTCATTATGAAAACTTACGAAATCTACAGAATTTCGTGATTTTTTTCAGGGACAATTTCATATGACAGTTACTCCCCCGACCCATGGCTATAATATATGAATTTTTGAGGGAGGTGTGGTGGAAGGAGTTGTGAACAGCAATTGTGATGCATTTGCCCTAGTTCTATAAACGGTGCTTTCCTCAGAAAGTAAGCGATTGTTTTCTTACAAAAAAAAAAAAGAAAAAAAAATAGAATTGATATCACACCATGGGCCAGATTTGTCCGCAACAAGGCATGCGCCAAGAGGGAAGTGACAAAGAGTCCAACGAAGGAGGTAGAGGGAGGGAGGGAGTCATAAACTGGAAGCGAGGGACATGAATGCGAGAATAGTTCACATGAGGATGAAGAGAATGTTTATTCCTTTTTATTCTTTTCGTTGTTGCAGCCTGTGGCACAACGACCCAGAACTCCATCATCTTCGAATCTACTCGGCGCATCGTCGAATCAACGATTGCAAGACCCGACTTCCGATCTGAAATCGTCAAGGAGTTTGGCAGAGAGCCCGACCTCGCTCCTATATCCCCTTCATCAGTAGTCTCTCGTGTGGCGCGGCAGGTGGACCGCAGCATTGTACCCCCGGTGGTTAATGGAATTCCATCAATAAGGAACTCTTGGCCCTGGATGGTGAGTTGAAATATTTGTTTCCTTGTGTGTTTCTGTTGCCAAGGGGAAAGAGAGAGAGACACAAATGTGGAAAAAAATGGGCAAAGCCGACAACTAGACAAATTTACCCTCATTCATTTGTTTATTCGTTTACTTGTTTATTAATTCATTACTTACTCATTGACCTGTTATTTGATTGGTTTGATATTATTTTCATTTCCAAGGTCTCTCTTGTCTTGCCACTTCCTTTCGGTTTGTTCTCAGTACCAGAGGTTAAAGTGTTTCAGTCCCAATGTGCCTTCGCAACCCCTTGCATGCCGCGCGGCATTTTTCACTTTCATGCTACCTGCGCGCGTGCATGTTTGCATGAGCATTACCACAATCCGTAATTGCATTGTCGGTATGAAGAGACCGGACAGTTACTTTGTCCTGCTGACCCGATCTTTGGGGCCGTTCCAGGCACTGCTGGGGGAGGAGAACAATCCGAGGGCGCCCTGGTTCTGCGACGGGGTCCTCATCAATGAGCAGTGGGTGTTGACGGCGGCGCACTGCATCATAGAAAAGTAAGTGTTCTTTGTCTTGCCAAATAAAAACTTAGAGCTAACTGTTCTCGGACTTTTAAGGCAAGGTTGTGGGTGGCAACAGTTGGAAAGCAGCCGCCGGGTAGGAAGTTCACCCACCCCTGGATTACCTTTTTAACGAGGTCTGGTGTAAACAGAAACCTTTGAGACGAAAACGTAAAATAGATTTACTAATAAAAGCCAGTGCGGAGTGGTTGCAGATTAATTTTTCTTTGGTCTATGGTACGCTGCTATGACACACCCTGCTACAGAAGAACCACAATGTAAAGCTCTTTCTTTCTCTCCTACTGTCTAAGAATACTTTTCAAAGGTTTTATCATTGTCACTCTGAAACAACTGGCCATGGTTAGCAAATTGTTTTATTCTGATCTGGAGTAAATTTATATTCTCAAGGATAAACCATACTGTTTGACTGTCCTCAGAATTGAGAACTACATATCAATAAAGGAACAATCGCGACCAATGCCCCCAGGAATTAACTTAGCTTGTTTCTTTTTGAGAGGCAGTTATCTCCCTATCCTAACATTGTGTGGCTTGGAAGGGGAAGACTCCTCTGATACAGGAAGGTGTTACCCAAATTCATTGATTATCATATTCATATATTTCAAAGGACTTTCAAATATTAGCTAAAACAATTCAGTATTGTTTTTCGGATATTATTCAAAGCTATCTTCACCCGTCGTTTAGGTATCCAATGAAATTGTTTACCCTGTCATCAAGACAATGCTATGCTAAAAGAAAAAAGATGATCATTTTGGTGTTTTCTTAGGGTTCCGCATGTGGTACGGCTGGGTGAACACGACCTTTCCAGCACGCGTGAATCCAATCACCGAGACTACTACGTGAAGAAATTCGTCTTCCACCCAGATTATGACCACAAACAAGTCTATCACGACCTCGCTCTTATCCAACTGACACAGCGGGTCCCTATCACAGTAAGTCACCCACTTTTCTTTGTTTCAGAGTACCAACTAATTCAAAATTAAGGTTGTGGGTATTCTTTCTTGGTCTCAGCAATGCCAAGGGAATTCGACGTGTTAAAACGGGAGTTTTGTGTCCTAATCTAGATCATCCTGTAGCTACCTCTCTCGGATGCTAGAAGTTTACTCTGTGACTCTGAACCCATTCAAGAGAAGAGTTTTATTGATAATTGATGTGACTTTTTACTGAATGATCAAAGAACCAATTTAATCACACGACTTTCGTAAAGGATAAACAATATATAACTTCTATTGCCCAGCTAAGTGCTTGATGTGTCACCTGGATTTTCAGAATACGATACGTCCCGTTTGTCTGCCCTGGGGAAGTCATCCTCTTCCTGCAACCGGGTCCCTTCTCACACTCACAGGATGGGGAGGAACCTATTATAGTAAGTGTTGATTTCAAGAGACCAAAGAGAAGATCAAATCAGCTCTTCATCCTTGTCAAAAATACACGTCTACACTCAGTTAGCTAGAAGCAAAAATACTATTTTCGGACATCCTTATGATTGGTCTTTTGACAAAAGAAGAATCACATTTTCTATACCGTAGACACTAACAAACGACTTATCCCCTTCCCCACTGTTGAAGTTTGCTCAGACTTCAGTTCCCTATTATCAGTCATCCTCAGCAACACATAAAGCTGACAGCTACTGATATCTTACGAAACCTTGTTAGAAATATGTATTTCAACAACTTTAACAAAAAAAAATCTCTATCTTTGCCAAGTGTTACGTTCTTCCCAACTACTTTTTTTTTTAGGTCTTAAGTAAACTTTGTATGATTTCATAAATTATCTGGTAATACTGGTATCTACCAAAAATTAAATGACTAAAATATCCTAACTTGATCATTCCTTTCGCATTTTGACAATGGTTTTGAAGCTCACTTTTGCTTGGCTGTCTATAAATATTTGGCCATTTTACTACTTTTGTCCCAAACCGGAAGCCTGGCCCTTCCCTGCTCCACCATGACTTTCACGCCTGTCTCCTCTTCCTTTTATCCGTCCCAAAGAGTGGCTGCATATCCATCCGTCTGTCCCTTTTATCTATTTCTTTGCCATTCTCTCACAGACGGCCCCAGGAGCGATGTTCTTCAGGAGGCTTCTCTGTATCTCCTCCCAGCGAGTAAATGTGTCGCAGGCTACTCCACACTCCCCGACTACGCTCAGAAGTACCCCAGGGGTATCACTTCGGACCTTCTTTGTATTGGGGACACGGATGGCCAAGGCCAAGACGCCTGCCAGGTAATAATTCCTTTACTCGTGGTCACCCCAAGGATAGACGATTGCGGATACCCAATCCTGACCCGTGATATATTAGAGTTCCGGAAAGTAGCATTTGTTGTAGTTTTGTTAATACTTTTGTTTGCACAATATACCTCTAATCGTCATGAATAGAGTATTCAATAACCATATCTATGGTTTCCCAAAAATTAGAAGTACCAAATTCCTGTTGAGGTCTAAATATCGTACCGTGAAGTACGTGCAATTGCTCATTTCCTTGGATCCGTGCTGGATTTGGAATGGTAGTCTTACTAGATGAGAGCTCGGAAGTCTTATTCAGATTTATGGGTAATGTTGTAACCTTAAATGCACCACACATCCATCCCCTTGCTCAAAGAGAACGGTACTGGCTTGCATTATAGTGAGGCTTTCACGCTCTGACTGCAGCACACGCCCAAATGAATATAGTACTGTATATATGTAGGTATTTAACTTCTCGCCTAGTGATACAACAAACGAGTATTCAGAATATATGAAAGCAGAAGTAATTTGTTTTGCGATGATGACGTGTTTTGGTCTCCTCTTCCAGGGCGATTCCGGTGGTCCGGTGATGCACAGGAGAAATAACAAGTACTACCTATCCGGAATCGTGTCCCTGGGCTACGGATGCGGAAAACCGGAGTTCCCCGGAATCTACGCCTCTGTTCACCACTCCCCGGACCTCGCCTGGATTAAGCGCGTTGCCTTCTGAAGGAGGATAATGAACCGATGCGGACGGAGAAGTTGTGGTGGGGGCATGGGGTGGGGGGGCAGAAAGCCCATGGTCCTGGACATGGTAAGACGTTCATATTGTTGGTCGTTGCCATATAAATAAAAGACTAATAGATTCTGTCAGTTCCTATTATTACTAGTTTATTATTCTTTCATATGGCGGTGTACTTTATTAAAATAGATTCAGTTTTATTGAATTTTTGTTTATTATCTTTACCTACCTTTAGTCTAAACATTCCTTTTCAACTTTGTCCGTCACCCACGTACATTTTTACTTGTTCGACATCCTGACAACGATCTCTTATGGTTTCATTCACCCTACCTCCATCATTGATTTGTCCTACCACTTGGTTTTTCTCCTAGCACCGCAGATTTGTACATTTTTAGAGTTATTTATTTCAATGCATTCCCTGTGTTACAGCGGGGGAGAATTCTGCCACCGTGATTCCCATGCAATTCGTTAAATGCGACAAGATGGGACGTAATGGTAGGACTAGGGATCTTGTTCTTTGTATGTTCATCCTATGAGAAGTTAGGCATGAGAGGGCCTGGGAGAACTCCAATCTAAACCCTATAAACTGGGTCATTAGGTGAGCGTGGTTGTGGTACAGTTGAGAGTAAAAGGGAAGAGATTGACAGTATGTTTGTTGGAGAGAAGATGGATATGTTAGTGCTATACAATAAATCAAGTTGAAATGAAAGGGTGATTTTGAGTTTGGGAGTGTTGTGGAGAGTGTCAGGAATGAGGGGACGAGAGAAGGAAAGAGTGGGCCTTCTGGAAAGGGAGGGAAATGTCTTAAAGGTCAGTGTGGATGAAGATGAAACAAGGATGGGGGGTGTGGGCTCTCGTAAGCGCATATGGAGATAGTAATGAGAAGAGTGAGAGGAAGGGGAGGCTTTTTGGATAGATTTAGATCAGTGTTTAGATTTTTGAGAGTAACGTCAATGAAGTAGTGTTGGGGGAAATTAATGCTAGAGTAGATGAACCAATAGATGGAATATTGGGAAAGTTTGTGGTGCCAGATAAAAATCTTGGCGGAGAGACGGTGTTGGATGTGTTTAGAAAGGAATAGTAAACAATGTTTGAGAAGAATAAAGCATAAGTGTACATGAGAAGAGGTGGCGGAGAGAAAGGTGGTTGATATGGCGTCAATGGTCTACATAGTGGTATCAAAAGGAAGGGGAGAAAGTTGTTGGTATACAAAAATAAAAAGAGAAGCAAAACGTAAAATGAAGGAGCCAAATAAGATAGCAAACGTAAAATAGGATAGGAGAATGGTGGGGAATTAAAAAAAATAGATAAAAAGATCTTTTGGAAGTGAGTAGAGTGATAGGGTGAGCCAGGTATAGAGGAAAAGGTAAAAGGTGGATATGGGCAGATGTGAATAGAAGTTAAGGTGGTAAGGGGAAGATGGGTATTGCAGATATATGGCATAAGAGAAAATATTTTAGGAGCTACCAAGAGTTTTTACGAGAATAGTAGAGCCTGTGTTAGGATTAGAAATGGAGAGAGTGAGTGCTTTGAGGTAAAGGTGGAACTTCGCAAGGAATGTGTTATGTCGTCCTGGCTGTTCAACTTATACATGGATGGGGTGGTGCGAGAGGTAAATGCAAGGGTACTTGGTCAGGGATTGGAGATGGTTAAAGAAAATGGAGATAAGTGGGAGACAAGCCAGCTGTTGTTTGCAGACGACACTGCGCTTGTAGCAGGATCATAGGAGGGATTGAGAAAGTTAGTGATAGAATTTGGCAAGGTATGCGAAAGAAGGAAGTTGAAGATAAATGTGGGTAAAAGTAAGGTGATGAGATGTACAAGAGGAGAAAGTGGCAGCAGACTGGAAGTGAGTATTAAGGGAGAGAGACTGGAAGAAGTGGATAGTTTTAGGTACTTGGGTGCCAATGTGGCGGAAAAGGGAGGAGTGGAGGTGGACGTAGAATGTAGATTGATAGAAGCAAGTAAATGCCTTAGGGGACTAAAAAGTGTAATGGGAAATAGACTTTTGGGCGTGGATGCTAAGATTTTACCTCCGTCTCTCCGTAATTACTGGTTTATAAATCTGTTTACTGTTCTCTTCTATGTTTTTGTATTTCTTCTTTCACTTTCAACTTTTTATCATCACTGTCTTAAGTATGTCTTTCAGCATATCATTCTGTTGGAAGTAAGTAATGTTTTTTATGGGGCAAATTAAACGGAGGTAAAAATTTTATTCTTTTCTTCCCAAATAATATTACACCTGGCTTGTCAATTTACACTAAGACTCCCCACTGGGATACTCAATCCACTCACTAAGCCACTTCTGCTCCGGCGTTACGACTTTATTAGTCCAGTGATCTTTTCCTGTTACAACTAAGTGCTTCCACCAAGGCCGTGACTTTTCTCCCGTGTACCAATAAGTGTTTCTCCTCCTCCACCCTTTCTCCAATCAAAATGACTGTTGCAACATCTTAAGCAGTACTACTTACACAAGCAATGACGATAGCGATGTATGAATGGCTTCACTTACATATTCTCACATAAGCATTAAAATCTGGTCCCTAGCTGTTATTTATAAACTTTAGACGAGGAGCGAGATAATGCAACTTCTTCGCGGCTATTATTACCAAACATACCACTCACAAAAACGGGATTCTCGCCACCTACCCCTCTATCTACCTTATTTGTCTACCTTTATCTACTAGAATCTAATATATGAGGAGATTGTGTGCGAATGAAGGAGTGATTGTGAGGACAGCACTGTACGGGGCAGAAACATGGAACATAAGAGAGGAAGAGAGGAGGAATTTGGATACGTTTGAGATGATGTGTCTGAGAAGTATGATAGGGGTTACTAGGCTGGATAGAGTGAAAATAAGGAGGTGAGGAGGAGAGCAGTGGAAGAAAGGGAGTTGGGAGATAAGGTGGATGAAAGAGTATTGGGAAGGTTTGGACACATGGAAAGAATGAGTGAGGAAAGACTAGTAAAAGAGGTGTGGTAGGTAAAGGTGGAAGGAGTGAACATGAGGGATGAGATGGATAGATGGGGTAAAAGGGCCTTTGGGAAAGAGAGGAATTTCTGTTGAGGAAGGACGGGAGAGGATAGAAGACAGGGGTGAATGGAGAATGATTGTATATGGATAATGCTGTGATGCATGAGGTGGAATGGGTGGAGGATGGAGGTTGAGGGAGTATGTGTGGAGAATAAAGTGACGCAGCAAGAAGAGATTTCACCCCGTCTTCTCCTTTTCTGCATAAGGGGACGGAAAAAGGGGTCGCCGATTTAATGAAGCGGCGTTGCTGTGGATGTGCTGTGCCTTGTGGCACTGCTTCTAACCCAGGGCAGTGGGCGAGATGCAGAGATGACCTTTCATCCAGGAGGTGCCAAGATAAGAGGGAGGGAAGGGGGTGGACTGGAGTGGGGTATGATAGGGATGGAATGGGTGGGAGTGTTTTTTTTTTTCTTTGTTTTTTTTTTACTACCTCCCTTATAAGGGGGAAAAAGCCTTTGGTATATGTATGCATGTATTACTATTACTATCATTATCATCCTTATCATTATCATCATCACTATTACTATTGTCAGTATTGATATTATCATTATCATTACCTCTAGTATTACTTATGATCATCACTAAACTAGGACCAGCCACCACTCCTCCCTCCACCCGCCTAATATTGTAACTGCACTGTTTTCTCCACCTCACTCACCCTACCTCCTCACCCCCATCCTTTGTTGTGAGTGATCCCACACCCCCTCCCTCTTCCCACTCCTCATCCCACCTCCTTGACTCTCCCTTCCTCTTCTCCTTTCCCTCCCCCATTTTTCATACATTTATACTCCTTAAACCTTACTCTGATACCATCCAGCGATTCTGCTCAGCTAAGAGATCTCCTCATATTTCGTAAAATAATGATAATGAAGAGATAGATAAAGAATAAGGTAAATTATTAATAACAAATTAGAAATACATTAACACTGCAAATGGTTTCGTACAATTTGAAAGATCATGTTGTGGCTAACAAGAGACGGTTGTACTCTGAACACGAGCACTCCGTCGGCTCCCGTGAACTTCCCAGTCCAACTTTTCCTGCGGGGAATTACCGTCTCCGTTTTCACTGTGTCCTCTGTTCTTCCTCTCGTCATAAGTGTGTTTGTGTGTGTCTCACCACGGTCTTGAATCAAATGTTGAACTTGTGATCCACACCCATACAAGATTTAATAGCTCGTATTTGACCCGATTCATGGGTAATGCTGTGACGTTACACACAGGTACACGCGCACACACACACATACACACACACACACATGTATATACATATGTGTATATATATATATATATATATATATATATATATATATATATATATATATATACACACACAGACATACACACACAGAGCTTCAGGACATGATGGGATCTCAAACTGGATACTCAGAAAATGTAGGGAAGAACTAGCGGACAATATTCACAGTCTTATTTTATGTTCGTTAAAAGTGCCACAGGATTGGAAAAGGGATAATGAGGTACAAATTCATAAAGATGGAAGTAAGGAGGTACCACTAAACTATAGGCTGGTATCATTGACAGACACAAGGGTAAAACTACATAGAAGGCTTGTGAAATCACGATGAGTCAGACATCTTGACAATCAGTTTGACTTTAGATCTGGAAGTGCATGGATGTCAAACCTTTTAAGTTTTTAATCAAGTGCTTCAATAGCTTCAGGAGAGGGAAGGTTCGATGGACTGTGTGTACCTCGGTCGAGAAATGGCTTTTGATTAAATACCCCACAGTCGTCTCATATGGAAACCAAGGCATATCGGATAACTAAGAGGCAAATCTAAGTATGATAATTGGAAAATATATGTATATACCAAGTTGGGACCATACATGAACTCGAAGCTAAGTAGACTAAAATGGAAAGATGGAGAAAGGACCTCATGAGCGTTGCTCCTCTCCTGTAAACTACAACTAGGTAAATACATACAATGTTACGAATCTTACGAACACCTCTGGCTCGTAACATTAAGATCTTGCAAGATTATATGAATGATTCCCAAGACCCTATGTCTATGGGATAATCTGTTCATAGTATCAATTAAAAGGCCACCACTTAATTTTGCATCATCATGAAAATTAAGAAGAATTAAACACATATAGCATTTAACATTATTCATTAAAGTTAATAAGATTAACAACATAATTAGAACCAAGGACATAAAACTGAATGATAAGTTCTAAAGAATGATTCCAAGTTCTGCACAAATTCTAACGGGGGTGAGATATGATTACTACGAGATTCACTGTCAAGGCTTCCGGAGTCACTGCCATAGACTTCACACATAAATGAAATTAATTACTAGCTGAGTTAAATATACAACAGGGCGAGGGAGGGACTTAATTCTTAGCCGGAACATCTCTATTCCTTCCTCTAGCCAGGTCTGCCTAACACTGGCACTGAACGCCCGCAAAGCATCCCTCCCTTTTGTACAAAATTAATTCTGATTGGTCCATAGAACCAACGTCTACGGGGGTTTGAACCTGATTGGCCAAGACAGAGTAAACGTATTTTGCGTCCAAACTTGGTGACGCTTCTCGAACAAATACGACAGAAACGTCTGACACACTACTTTGAAAACGATACATAAGATTGTACTGTATCAACAGAAAAAACGAAATACTCAAATGGTTTGACATGATTACTGAATAATACATAAAAATAATAATTTATCTTATAGAGTTAAACATGATTCAATAGAGTATTAAGATATCAACCCAAAACGTTTTCATTCTCTCTACGTGACATCGAAAACGTGGGCTCGCTTCTCTAGCGTAGAATAATGACGTCTTTATACCCAAAATAATCATTATTTTCATACAGTACATATATAGGATACTCATATTTGTAACAACATACATACATATACCAAAGGCTTTTTCCCCTTTTACAAGGTAGGTAGCCAAGTTAAATCACATACACACACACACAAAAAACAGAAACCCTTGTCCAAGCGAGCAGGTCGGCTCGAGTGACTATACTTTTCAGCACTGGGCAGGGGTCGAACTCTTGTTTATTTGTGTGCGTGTGAGCGTACAATATGTGTGTGTGGGTGTATGAGCGTGTGTGTGTGTGTGTGTGTGTGTGTGTGTGTGTGTGTGTGTGTGTGTGTGTGTGTGTGTGTGTGTGTGTGTGTGTGTGTGTGTGTGTGTGTGTGTGTGTGTGTGTGTGTGTGTGTGTTGTGTGTGTGTGTCTTTATACATGTATGTATGTTTACATACCCAGGTGAGTGTATATGTGTGTGTTTATACATGTATGTCTGTTTACCTACTCAGGCCTTCCCCACTAGGGACGTCACTACCCGTACAACTGTCAAAACAGGTTTCACAACCCAGGCGAGAATCGGAAGGAAGGGTGAAGTGACAGAGGAAACAGCGTCATCATAAGTATTATGGACCACAGGATGACACCTATCGATGTTTCACCCTTAAGGATTCCTGGAAAATTAGAAATATATAGTTTCATATCCACTCACCTCTCAAAAAATGTAAAATGATTCAGCAAGTTCCTTACTGGAGTGCCAGTCACGTGACATGGTAGACGACCACGGTTGTCCTGAGGACTCTGCCGTCATTAGCAAGTGTGACTTCGTGATTCCTCGACTCTTCGTCCATCTCCAAGAGACTAAAGTAACACATTCAAGAAATTGGTTCTCCAGATCGTGTTCCCTCCACTCTTCTCAGTAGACACTTATTTTCGTCACAACCTTCTTCTCTCAGAATTCGACCGACGAGACTTAGTTGATTCCTCGTAACTCGTATATCTTTTATTTGTTTATCTATGTCTTTTAACTGTTCATTTGTTTATTTATTTTGTTCTTCTTTCTTATCTTTCTTTCTTTATTTCTTTTTTCTTTCTTGGTTGGTTGGTTGGTCGTATATTTCTTTACTTTCCTATCTATTTACCTATCTATTTGTTTATTGTTTATTTTTTTATCGATTTATCTTATTTATCTATTTCTTTATCTATTTGTCTATTTATCTTACTTAGCTATTTACCTATTTATTCATTATTGATTATTTATTCACTTATTTATTTGTTCATTTATCTAGTGATCTAATTACTTACCTATCTATTTATAAATCTATCTATACGTTAACCAAACTTACCTTCTCAATATTCTCCTTCTTCATAGATTTAATTGTTAACAACTTTATCATTATTCTGAAGGTTGAATTTCATGTGACAATCTAGGACTTTCCCTCTCTCTCTCTCTCTCTCTCTCTCTCTCTCTCTCTCTCTCTCTCTCTCTCTCTCTCTCTCTCTCTCTCTCTCTCTCTCTCACTCTCGCTCTCTCTCGCTCACTCTCGCTCTCTCTCGCTCACTCTCGCTCTCTCTCGCTCACTCTCGCTCTCTCTCGCTCACTCTCGCTCACTCTCGCTCACTCTCGCTCACTCTCGCTCTCTATCAATCTCTCTATCTATCTATCTATCTATCTATCAATCTATCTATCTATCTATCTATCTATCTATCTATCTATCTATCTATCTATCTATCGACATGTCTGTTTATCTCTCTATCTATTTATTTATGTATGTATGTATGTATGTATGTATGTATGTATGTATGTATGTATGTATCTCTCTCTCTTGCTCTTTCTATCTATGTATCTATATATCTCTCACTATATATATATATATATATATATGTATATATATATATATACATATATATATGTATATATATATACATATATATAAGTATATATGCGTAAATAACCACTAGGAAAAAGTGAACTAACGAAGCAGAGCGCTTTCGTGTAATTACATCTTCAGTGCAGATACATACATATAATTCCTTCTTTGTATCTGCACTGAAGATGTAATTACACGAAAGCGCTCTGCTTCGTTAGTTCACTTTTTCCTGGTGGTTACTTACGCATTTGCGAACACACGCTCCTAGTGTTTTTATTGCATATGTATATATATATGTATATATATATATATATGTATATATATATATATATATATATATATACCTATATGTATATATATATATATGTCTGTTTATCTATCTATCTCTCCCTCTCTATCTATATATCTTTCTATCTCTTCATAATTCGATTTTTCTAAAATGACATATCCTAAATATTCTAACCCTTGCACTTGATGGATAATTCAATTTTGAATAGGTATCCTTAGGTTCATTTTGCCTTTTCTTTATGGTAATTCTCACATGATTTTTGTTCTCTAGGTGTCATCTTCCGTCCTCTTGTTTCACACAAATCCGTGTTGCTGGTCAATCCGAGGCTTCCTTTTCTCGGAACCTGCAAGCAGTGACGTATCACGAGGACACACTTCTTCCTCCTGTCCTGATCCCATGTGCCACCCTTTGGTTCCTTGATGCATTTTTTCCTCTACAATAGAAATAATGCGGGCGAAAGTAAACACCCCTGTCTGACTCCTCTATTCTTTTTTTCTTTCTTCCTTTTTTTTCAACCACTTTTGTCATATTCAATCTTCACGGAAGCTCTTTGGTCCCAGTATAGGTTTTGACGTCATTTCTATCTAATCCAATATCTTTCATAATCTCCACCATCGCTTTATGTCTCACTGTGTCGTCAAAGCACGTCTAAAAGTTTTTTCTCTTGCCATTCTCAAAGCAAATATTGCGTTGACCGTTCCTTTACCCTCACTGAATTCATATTGCTTTTCCTACATATTTCCACTCATATTTCAGCTTTCCTGAGAGTTCTGTCTTTCTTAATATCTTTGCATGTCCCGCCTCTTCCTTCAGTATATTGGATCAGTCCATTCCTTCTCCCAGTATATATCTTATCTTATGTCGTTACAAAGTGCTGTTGTATATTGCTCCCATCCATGTCTTTCATTATTGAACTCTTTAGTTGTCTGTTCCCACTTATTTCTCTTATTTTCTCAAACAAGAGAGAGTTATATCATTTGCAGTCGCACAAGGATGAAAATTCAAATCAAACAATCTTTTTGCATCATGATCACAAACTTCCTATTGTCTCCAGGCTCTCCACGCAGCTTTCAGCGCACGTCGTCGATCTCCCGCGCATGCGCGAGCGTCTCTGCGTTGTTTATAAATGGAACCGGTCGTCTAGTGCATACGTCAGATTCCGTCAGACACAGTAAGAAGGATGAGGCAAAAGTGGAACGTCCTGCTGTTGGTAGTCCTGCTTGGGTGCTGCGGAGTGGTCCTAGGCCAAGGTAAGTAAACATTGCGGAACGAGTTGATGTCTATCTCCTCCTATCAGGTACAGCTGTACCCAAGATTGGACCTGACGTCACGCCAACCAAATTTGGGAGAGACCGGTGCGAGGTCACAGACGCGTTTATAAGGTTAAAGGAATTTGTTGTTTTCTTAATTTTCCGAAGGAAAGTGATTGGTGCCCCTGCTTGCCGTCCCGCTAGACGTAGTGACGCTGTCGGTCGACTGAGTATTGTACTCCAATTACAACTTCCGGGCTAAAGCAGTGATTCTCGATTCTCCGTCATTTTACCTTTCGACTTAACAATTCACCCCGTTGCTGTCCTACACGATAACGATGGCCAAGATAAAGGCACAGAAAAACAGGATAATAGAGACAAACCTCTTTACCACTGAGGTTGTGCACAACTTTGATCACGAAAGAAAACGCACAACTTTGATCACGAAAGAAAACGCATCTCCCACTCGTGCATGTTACAGGTGGCCAGGGTGGTGGTAACAGCATAACATAAACGAGGAACTACATCTAAATGCTTAGGTTTATGTAACCCCGACAGTGTGTGTACTTTAGATGAAGAATTTTACCCCCTGAGTGAGAAATACTAGTGAGGGAAATCGATGTTAGTGAGTAAGAACTCGCGTATAGTGCTCTCCACTTCCAAGTACTACAGTGGATGATGGCTTCCAGCAAGGTGTGGGCTGTCGGCATACTGCGTGTATGGGTGTGTGTGTGTGGGGGGGGGTGAGGTAGGGAGAGGTGAACACCTTTTGGGTCGTCCATTCATGACGAAGACGACTCGCTCGAACCGTAAGTGTCCGGTGTATAGAGATACACTCGCTGCGGATGTGGGGCCAGCTGGACAGCACCGTTTGTTCCATTTCCATCTTCCCCTGCCGCCCAGTCGCTCGTTTCCTCTTGTCACTCACTCTCCCTCTCTCTCTCTCTCTCTCCCTCTCTCTCTCCCTCTCTCTCTCCCTCTCTCTCTCCCTCTCTCTCTCCCTCTCTCTCTCCCTCTCTCTCCCCCTCTCTCTCCCCCTCTCTTTCCCCCTCTCTCTCTCCCTCTCTCTCCCCCTCTCTCTCCCCCTCTCTCTCTCTCTCTCTCTCTCTCTCTCCCCCTCTCTCTCCCCCTCTCTCTCTCCCCCTCTCTCTCTCTCTCTCTCTCTCTCTCTCTCTCTCTCTCTCTCTCTCTCTCTCTCTCTCTCTCTCTCTCTCTCTCTCTCTCTCTCTCTCTCTCTCTCTCTCTCTCTCTCTCTCTCTCTCTCTCTCTCTCTCTCTCTCTCTCTCTCTCTCTCTCTCTCTCTCTCTCTCTCTCTCTCTCTCTCTCTCTCTCTCTCTCTCTCTCTCTCCCTCACTATTTCTCCCTCACTATTTCTCCTACGATTTCTCTCTCGTTTTCTTTTTCTCTCCCTATCTCTCTCTTTAACTCTCTCGCACTATTTTTCGTTATTTTCTCTCCAGTTTCTCTCTCTCGCTCTTTCTCTCGATTTCTTTCCCTCTCTCCACCTATCTCTTTCTCTCTCTTTCATACTATTTTTTTCTGTTTCTCTCTCTCCTTCCCTTATAGCAATTTTCTCTCTATCTTGATTCTTATTATAACTTTTTATTTTCCTTTTCTTTTCCCCTGTCTTTCTTTCCTCTTTTATTTTCTCTTCTTTTCTTGCTTTTTCATTTGTTTCTCTTTATCTTTCTCTTTCTTCTACTTTTTCTTCTCTTTTCTTTTCCATTTTCATCTTTTCCCCTCTACTCAATTTTTCTTTTATTGTTTTTCTTTTCTTTTTTCCTTTTGCATTTCTACTTGCCTTTTCTTTTTCATTTTCTTTTTCTTTTTTCCTTTTCCTTTTAGTTTTCCTTAACTTGTAGAATTTGTACTCTACATTGTAATGGGAGTAAGCATCACAATTTATCCCGGTAGATGGCTCCACTGTACCATCAGTCGTAGTAAACACACAATGGTGTCATATGAAAATTGGACAGTTGAGCGTTTAAAAGTTGAATTGGCAACAAGAGGAGCACTTGTCTTAGGGAGGAAAGAGAATTTGATAGAAAGGTAAGATATCGTACTTACTGTCAACACGGTATCAAGTAACAATAGTCCTTTGTTATTGTGTAAATATCCATCTTATTGGTCGGAGTGTTCACCTTAACGTCTAACGAAGCAAACAAATCTTGTACTCTAATACCACGGTCTGCCATAATACTGTCCCCAGATTCAAACATATGTCCTTGTATTAAACAAGATCTTTCGATTATCTGTCTATCAGATGCGCTGCCACCGTAGCTATCACTCACATAAGTAATTAGTCCACCTAGAGTGCAACCGATCATTGTCTTCAATGTGCTGCGATTTTTACAAGTCAAAAAAGTTGCACTTTGTGCATTAACATTACTGGGTTTTTGAATCGGCAACTCTGTTGCATCCAAAATTACTCTTGTTGATGGAAAATGTTTTTTTGAAGTTCACTGGCATTAAGTCCTACACTGTGTTTTTTTCTGGCCAAAAATTGATTTCTTGGAGTTGGAAGAACATGAAATTAATCCATACATTCACAACTTTTGACGCATAAGTTTGACTGATTCTGAATAAAATAGATAATTCAACTTGATTATAGTTAAAACAACTGATCTTCCGCTAATAATAAATCGTAGTCCATTCCATCAAGATTGACAGCTGGACCAAGCAAGGAGAATATTAAGGAAAAATGTGCAAAGTCATTAAATCCTGTATAATACTGAATGCCCTCATTGTCATTTTTAACCAGGAAGATAGAGAATCTAGCATTCATAGAATTTAGTATCTCACACTGGATACCGTGGTCCTGGACCGATTTCTCTCCGTCAGCGTCACTTTGTAGAATCTCATTTTCCCTTTCAGCTGACACTACCTCTTCGTTGCCAACATCTTGAATATCTGGTTCATTTTGAAATAAACGTCTCATAGCTACCCTTTCTGCTCTTTCTGCATTTAATGTTGAGGTGAACGTGGATGGTGTTGTATCAAAATAAAAATAAAAAAAAATAGATGGAACCGCACCAGGTTTCAGCCTCATACGAGAACCTGAAATTAAATCAAAGAAAATTTTATTTCTTTGTTTATCTGGAAGCAATAGAGTAATGTTAGGGTAAGTGGTAAGGTCAGGGTTTGAATTTGGGAGTCATAAAAGAACTTTGAAAAAAAAAGTAGCTGTATTTTACGTAAGTGACATCACAATCAAAGTGTGTTAGAAAACCTACGTAATTGTAGACATCCTAATTTAAATAGTAAACCTTTGAAATCATAATTACCTTCCTGAGAATATATACAATGACAGGTACATGGGTTAAAAGATAATGGCTGCTCCCCATAACAAAATTCTTACTACTACACACACTTGCCATGATGACACAGCATGGGGAACAAGTTGTCTTGCTAAATTGTTAAAAAAGAATAGTGCCTGCTATTTTTCTTTATATATAAATGACAACAAAGTTGAATAACACTTACCTAAAGGACCAGTAGGCATGTACCCATCTGTTGTAAAATATTTTTCACATACAACACTGTATTTCCTTGGAATCCACGGCTTATTTGTACCTGGTTTAAGGCGTTTTATCGCTATTCTCCACTTCATATTCATCTCATCTGACGGAAACTTGTGCCCACCCTTATGTGCTCAACACAGTGGAACAGAGCAATGCTACGGCATTTTATAGTTAGTTTTATCACGTTTGGAAACAAGACTGTAAAACAGGAAGTGAACTTCACGACTCATCATACAGTGCTGCCATCTGGTGAGGTAATGCGTGCTTACTCCCATTGGTGGTGACTGAAACTCAGGCCGAGTTTTTGGCCTTAATGCTCCACCTTTAGGATCGGTTCTGGTTTAACTACTACCTACAGGGCAAGCCCTCAGGTAAGCTCGGACATTTTGCCAGACATATATTACACATATATACAAAAGGTTGCCAATTTGTGAAAAGAATGTTGTTGCCATATGAGGAGCATTTGGAAGTTGGATCTCTTCGGTCGAGGCGTCGGCCGATCGGTCACAGGTAGCTGACCTGAGACACAGCTGGCCTTTTGTTTAGTGGAGTTCTTGAGCTGAGACACCGAGAGAATATTTTGTTATCAAAAGGTTGTAGTCAAGAGAGGTCGGTTAGCTTGGTCATAGAAGTCCCTAGGGAGATTCGAAGCTTTCGTCAAAACCACATCTTGTAGCATATTGTGCGTGCGTTCATGCGCGTGCACGCCACTATCGAAGGAAGACACAGCTACGATGATGCGCAAGTCATTGAAGTGTTGTATATGTTGACTATAACAAACTCTTCCTTTAATATTTTATCTTTCTACCGTTTCCTTTTACTTTTCTTTCCTTTCATTTTCCTCTCTCTCTCTCTCTCTCTCTCTCTCTCTCTCTCTCTCTCTCTCTCTCTCTCTCTCTCTCTCTCTCTCTCTCTCTCTCTCTCTCTCTCTCTCTCTCTCTCTCTTTCTTCGTACTGTTGGAATACGCCCGGGTCTCTAACTGATTTATCGTGAACCAAGAGATGGAATGAAAGAGAAAACGAAACGATTCTTTCCTTCAAACTACCTTCCCTTCCGGGTAGGACTCTCCCCTCTATCGTAGGTGACGTCGGGTGTTGCTTTCTTCAGTCCAACCGAAAAAACGGTCGTCACTGCAGGATGCCCTACCGAAGGAAAGAATTTGTAAGCTAGGACGAAGGAGATACGATTCTTTGTGTTATGCATCTCTATCGCTCAAAGTAAAAGAAAAATGCAAAATACTTCGTATTCCAAAATACAGTACACAATTTCACAAACAGAACATTGAGTGGCAAATCCCAAATGTTTAGCATCATGAGATATGCAAGATTCATCTGTTTCTGTGGTGATCCGAGGTCCACAAAGTCTAACAACATTCAGTGAGACCCTAGCCTTACCAGACCAAATGTTACCCCAGGATATTCCATCTGAAGTGTTGTCGTCACCATTGTCAATATCCTCACGATTGTCAGCAGTATCACCACAATTGCCATTAGTATCATCACCAGTCATTATTGTTATTATTGGGAGGCAGAATGAACAAATTTGAATGTGTTCGATAAAGTGTTTGAGAAGGAATGTTGGGGTTTCGAGAATGGACAGAGTGATAGTTGAAGAGGAGAGAGTGGGTGGAAAGGGAGATCGCAAATAAGATTGATGGAAGAATGACAAAATGGTTTAGACACATGGAAAAATGATGAGAGACTAGCAAAAGGAATATGGAAGAAAAAGGTGGATGGAGTGGACATGAAAGACCAAAAATAAGATGATGGATGGGGTGAAAGGGAGAAGGCAACAGATAGGTGTGAGTGGAAGATAGTTGTAAATGGGTAATTAATTGTTACGTCTCCACGGGATATCTCCTCGTCTCTTTTATTTGCGCATGCTGGGACGAGGAGAGAAGGTCCCCATGTAAATGAAACTGTGGGGGTAAACCAGATTAGGCCGTCGGTCTTTGCTGTGGATGTGCTGTGCCTTGCTGGATTGCTTCTGACCCAGTCAGTGGGGTGGGGGTAGGGGGTGTCCCCTCATCCATGAGGACCGAAGGTGGACGCCGGATGATTGAGAATCGGATTGACGGTCGGAGTATGCCTTGGCTGGCTAAGAGGAAGAGCCCCTTTAGTATAGATGTATTGTCATCATTACTGATTGTTACCCTTGGTGTCATTGCTTGTATCATTTACTATATCTATTATGGATGCTCGCTGGCCGAACAGATTAGATCGTCGCCTCTTCCGGCGGAGATCGAGATGGCGGCAGTTCGAACCTTCTACCTCCGAGTTGGACCAAGGGAATTGTTCACTAAATTCCACACTATGAAACCAGGTGTTAGGGGCACTATTCTAGCCTCCTGATAGAAGTTTAAAACGTTAAACCGAATCACTTTCTATCATGTTTTATCATTATTGTTATTATTATTGTCTATCATTGTTACTTTGTTACAATTATTTTGTTACCATTATCATTCTATTGTTACCAATATTATTGTTATTGTTAGAATCACAACATGGGACGTTCGGAAACGTAAGCATTTCCTCCTGGGATATAAAACCCAGCTTCATTGGTTGTGGGAAGCAGGCTGAGGTAAGAACTCCGAAAATAATTTCGACGTCTCCTTCGGTAGGTTCTTTCCTGCCCACAAACATCCGACCCGTTCGCCCGGTCCCTTTCGACTTTACCCGACCCGTTCGCCCGGTCCCTTTCGACTTTACCCGGCCCGTGAGACCGAACCTGTTCTTCCCGACTCCGCCCCCGAGCTCGTCCTGTACGCTTCGTGGGACTTCCGTCAGAGGAACCTGCACGCTCATCAACGAATGTACCTTCGTCGTGCAGAACATCCGCAAGGTCTTCCCAACCATCTGCCGATTTGAAGGACGACAGCTCTACGTATGCTGTCCTTCAGGTAAGTTTCGAGGAGCTCCCCCGAGTCTCAGGTTCAATATATAAACCCCGGACGGAACAGTGACGATTTAGATCATGGAAATGACTGCTTACGGTCAAAGAACTACATTCTATCCCTGCCATATGAATTTTTAATCGTTCGTTTTCTCTCTAGGCTCCTCCAGTGTCACCGATGTGTCGCCGCCCTCCGTCAGCTTCAGTAAGTATAAGAGTTCGAGAACACCTTACCCATGGTTCGCTTCCACCAATCAAAGGCAGGATTAGGTACAATTTGTGACATCATGTCGCTGAGAGTTGGGCTCCTGTAACTACGTTTCTTAAAAAGACAACTCAGTTCAAAGATCCACTTAAAACAATACAATTTTTCTCATTTATGAAAATTACCCTTCAGTCTTTATCATGAATGCAAACGGTTGGTTAATCTCGCTGTAAAGCCTACGAATAGTGTCAAATATGAAGGATAAGTGAAAGCCAGTTATTTGTGGTCCACACATGAAAAGGTGGAATAACACTAGAGTATTTTCTTCATCCCTGCTGCGGTCTTGGGTCACAGCGGGTTCTCGATTTATTGATGAAGATTTGATGGAGGACTTCGAAGTGCTCTAATGACTGAACTGCATTGTACCGGAGGGAATACGTGCCCTTGACGCAAACTTAAACTGAAAAAATTAACTGAAACTACAAATGAGGACGTAGGTTTTACTACGATGCGAAGAGCAACAACATTGCCCATTGCATACAGATAGATCTCTTTATTGGGTATCTCCAAGATTTTTGAGTCTCCATAATTAATTATGAAAACTTACGAAAGCTACAGAATTTCGTGTGTGTTTTTTTTAGGGACAATTGCATATGACAGTTGCACCTCCGACACATGGAGGGAGGTGTGGTGGAAGGAGTTGTGAACAACCATTGTGATGCATTTGCCCTAGTTCTATAAACGGTGCTTTCCTCAGAAAGTAAGCGATTGTTTTCTTACAAAGAAACAAGAAAAGATAGAATTGCTATCACACCATGGGCCAGGTTTGTCTGCGCCAAGAGGGAAGTGACAAAGATTCCAACAAAGGAGATGGAGGGAGGGAGGGAGGGAGGGAGACATAAACTGGAAGCGAGGGACATGAATACGAGAATAGCTCACAAGAGGATGAAGAGAATGTTTATTCCTTTATATTCTTTTCGTTGTTGCAGCTTGTGGCACAACGCTCCAGAACCCCATCACCTTCGAATTTCATCGGCGCTTCGTCGAATCAACGCTTGCAAGACCCGACTTCCGATCTGCAGTCGCCAAGGAGTTTGGCAGAGAGCCCGACCTCGGTCCTCTATCCCCTTCATCAGTCGTCTCTCGTGTGGCGCGGCGGGCGGACCTCAGCTCTCTTCCCCGGGATTTCAATGAGATAGCGGTGGTTAATGGAATTCCATCAATAAAGAACTCTTGGCCCTGGATGGTGAGTTGAAATATGTATTCTAATGTGTTTATGTTGCCAAAGGGAAAGAGAGAGACACAAATGTGGAAAAAAAATGGGCGAAATCGACAACCAGACAAATTTACCCTCATTCATCTGTTTATTCGTTTACTTGTTTATTAATTCATTACTTACTCATTGACCTGTTATTTGATTGGTTTGAGATTATTTTCATTTCCAAGGTTTCTCTTGTCTTCCCACTTCCTTTCGGTTCGTTCTCAGTACCAGTGGTGAAAGTGTTTCAGTCCCAATGTGCCTTCGCAACCCCTTGCATGCCGCGCGGCATTTTTCCTTTTCATGTTACCTGACTTCAGGTCTTCATGTATGTGTAGCTGCGCGCGTGCATGTTACTTTGTTCTGCTGACCCGTTCTTTGGGGCCGTTCCAGGCACTGCTGGGGGAGGAGAACAATCCGAGGGCGCCCTGGTTCTGCGACGGGGTCCTCATCAACGAGCAGTGGGTGTTGACGGCGGCGCACTGCATCACTGTAAAGTAAGTTTTCATTGTTTGGCAAATAAAAGCTCAGAGCTAATTGTTCTCGGACTTTTAAGGCAAGGTTGTGGGTGGCAACAGTTGGAAGGCAGCGGCCGGGTAGGAAGTTCATCCACCTCTGGATTGCCTTTTTAACGATGTCTGGTGTAAACAGAAACCTTTGAGACGAAAACGTAAAATAGATTTACTAAAAGCCAGTGCGGAGTGGCTGCAGCTGTAAAACTTAATGTTGCCAGATTAATTTTTCTTTGGTCTATGGTACGCTGCCATGACACACCCTGCTATAGTAGAACCACAATGTAAAGCTCTTTCTTTCTCTCCTACAGTCTAAGAATACTTTTGAAAGGTTTTATCATTGTCACTCTGAAACAACTGGCCATGGTTAGCAAATTGTTTTATTCTGATCTGGAGTAAATTAATGTCTTCGTATATAGAATGCTCAAGGATAAACCATACTGCTTGACTGTCCTCAGAATTGAGAACTACGGATCAATAAAGGAACAATCGCGACCAATGCCCCCAGGAATTAACTTAGCTTGTTTCTTTTTGAGAGGCAGTTATCTCCCTATCCTAACATTGTGTGGCTTGGAAGAGGAAGACTCCTCTGATACAGAAAAGTGTTACCCAAGTTCATTGATTACCATGTTCATGGATTTCAAAGGACATTCAAATATTAGCTAAAATAATTCAGTATTGTCTTTCGGATATTATTCAAAGCCATCTTCACCCGTCGTGTAGGTATCCAATGAAATTGTTAACCCTTTCATCAAGACAATGTTATGCTAAAAGAAAAAAAAATGATCGTTTTGGTGTTTTCTTAGGGTTCCGCATGTGGTACGGCTGGGTGAACACAACCTTTCCAGCACGCATGAATCCAATCACCGAGACTACTACGTGAAGAACTTCGTCTTCCACCCAGATTATGACCACAGACATGTCTACCATGACCTCGCTCTTATCCAACTGAAACAGAGGGTCTCTATCACAGTAAGTCGCCCACTTTCCTTCGTTTCAGATAACCAACTAATTCAAAATTAAGGTTGTGGGTATTCTTTCTTGGTCTTAGCAATGCCAAGGAAAACGAGACGGCCCGCTTAGAACTTACAGAATTCAACATATCAAAATGGAGTTTTGCGTCCTAATCTAGATCATCCTGTAGCTACCTCTCTCGGATGCTAGAAGTTTACTCTGCGACTCTAAACACATTCAAGAGAAGAGTTGTATTAGAAATTGATGTGACTTTTTACTGGATGAACAAAGAATCAATCTTATTACACGACTTTCGTAATGTATGAAGAATATATAACTTCTATTGTCCATCTAAGTGCTTGATATGTCCCCTGGATTTTCAGGGTTCGATTCGTCCCGTGTGTCTGCCCTGGGGAAGGCATCCTCTTCCTGCAACCGGGTCCCTTCTCACACTCACAGGATGGGGAGGAACCTATTATAGTAAGTGTTGATTTCAGGAGACCAAAGAGAAGATCAAATCAGCTCTTCTTCCTTGTCAAAAATACACGTCTACAATCAATTAGCCAGAGGCAAATATACTATTTTCGAACATCCTTATGATGGGTCTTTTGACAAAACAAAAATCACCTTTCCATGCTCTAGACACTAACAAACGACTTATCTCCTTCCCCACTGTTGTAGTTAGCTCAGACTTCTGTTCCCTATTATCAGTCATCCTCAACAAACCATAGAGCTGACAACTACGAACTGTCGTCAATGATATCTTCCGAAACCTTGTTAGAAATATATATTTTAACGACCTTAACTGAAAAAACTCTTTGTAAGGTGTTACGTCCTTCCCAACTTCTTGTTTTTGTTAGGTCTTAAGTAAACTTTGCATTTTATAAATTCTCTGGTAGTTCTAGATGACCAAAATATCTTAACTTGATCATTCCTTTCGTATTTCGACAATATCTTGCAGCTCACTTTTGCATGACTGTCTATAAATATTTGGGCATTTTACTACTTTTGTCCCAAACCGGAAGCCTGGCCCTTCCCTGCTCCACTATACCTTTCACGCCTGTCTCCTTTTCCTTTTAGCCGTCCCAAAGAGTGGCTGCATGCCCACCCGTCTGTCCCTTTTATCTATTTATTTGCCGTTCTCTTACAGACGGCCCCATGAGCGCTGTTCTTCAGGAGGCTTCCCTGTATCTCCTCCCAGCGAGTAAATGTGTCGCAGGCTACTCCACACTTACCGACTACCCTCAGAAGTACCCCAGGGGTGTCACTTCGGACCTTCTTTGTATTGGGGACACGGATGGCCAAGGCCAAGACGCCTGCCAGGTAATAATTCCTTTACTCGTGGTCACCCAGAGGGTAGACGATTGCGGATACCCAATCCTGACCCGTGATATATTAGAGTTCCGGAAAGTAGCATTTGTTGTAGTTTTGTTAATACTTTTGTTTGCACAATATACTTTTAATCGTCATGGAACTACTGTATAAATAGAATATTCGATAACCATATATATTGTTTCCCAAAAATCAAAAGTACCAAATTCCTGTTAAGGTCTAAATATCGTACCGTGAAGTACGTGCAATTTCTCATTTCCTTGGATCCCGTGCTGGATTTGGAATGGTAGCCTTACTAGATGAGAGCTCGGAACTCTTGTTCAGATTTATTTGTAATGTTGTAACTTTAAATGCACCACACATCCATCCCCTTTCTTAAGGAGAACGCATTATAATGAGGCTTTCACGCTCTGACTGTAGCACATGCCAAAATGAATATAGTACTGTATATATGTATGTATTTAACTTCTCGCCTAGTGATGCAACAAACGAGTATTCAGAATATATGAAAGCAGAAGTAATTTGTTTTGCGATGATGACGTGTTTTGGTCTCCCCATCCAGGGCGATTCCGGTGGTCCGGTGATGCACAGGAGAAATAACAAGTACTACCTATCCGGAATCGTGTCCCTGGGCTACGGATGCGGAAAACCGGAGTTCCCCGGAATCTACGCCTCTGTTCACCACTCCCCGGACCTCGCCTGGATTAAGCGCATTGCCTTCTGAAGGAGGATAATGAACTGATGCGGACGGGATAGTTGTGGTGGGGGCAGAGGGGTGGGGGGCAGGCAGCCCATGGACCTGGGCATGGTAAGACCTTCATACTGTTGGGCATTGCCATATAAATACAAGGCTAATAGATTCTGTCAGTTCCTATTATTACTAGTTTATTATTCTTTCGTATGGCGGTGTACTTTATTGAATTAAATTCAGTTTTATTGAATTTTTGTTTATTATCTTTACCTACCTTTAATCTAAACATTCCTTTTCAACTTTCTCAGTCACCCACGTACATGTTTACTTGTTCTACATCCTGACAATGATCTCTCATGGTTTCGTCCACCCTACCTCCAAACATTGTTTTGTGCTACCCCTTGGTTTTTCTCCTAGCACCGCAGATTTGTACATTTTTAGAGGCTTTTATTTCAATGCATTCCCTGTGTTACGGCGAGGGGAGAATTCTGCCACCGTGATTCCCATGCAATTCGTAAAATGCGACAAGCTGGGACGGAGTGGTAGGACTAGGGATCTTGTTCTCTGTATGTTCATCCTATGAGAACTTAGGCATGAGAGGGCCTGGG
>NC_134783.1:65126487-65143987 GCF_046742065.1 Oratosquilla oratoria
AGTTGGTGACTTTCTAGTACACACTAGTAGCAAAATTCTCTGACGCAGAGTCGACCAGTACATCCAATAAGGGGAGTAGACCGTTATTATTCATATCTATGGTGAAAGTCAGGCCAGAATTTTCTTGAAGGCGACACCGCAAATTCTGTAATTAGACCACAAAAGAAGTACTGACAAAGATCTCGTCTACGTATGTATAGTAGATAGATGGTTTTCTCTCTCTGTCCTGGAAGACTGATGGACATGAAGGCTTCAGCAAAGAGGACACCTAATGATGACTCCATCACCACACAGTCTTGGTGAACGTATAAGTTTCCTTCTGGGTACCTGAAAGGAACTTCTGCGGTGCAAATGACAAGTAATTCTTTAAAGTTAATATAAGGATATGATGAGGTGGAATTTCACTATTATGATATACATAGTCTGGAATGATACTGATGGTTCTCATTACAGGAATTCCTTCTGGGTACCTGAAACGAACTTCTGCGGTGCAAATGACAAGTAATTCTTTAAAATTAATATAAGGATATGATGAGGTGGAATTTCACTATTATGATATACATAGTCTAGAATGATACTGATAGTTCTCATTACAGGAATTTTAGTAAAAATGGACATCTAATGATACCAATATTCCATCAGTTTTATCAACCCTTAGAATATCTATAAAATCCTTAGTAGAGCGGAGGGAGTATGTTCTAGGGATGTAAAGGGAGATGATGTCATAAAACCGTTTGTGTGTTTTTACATTACCATAGAAGTAGCCGGGCTGAAAATCACCTATTACTTTATCATATATGGTTCCTCTTTCCTTAGCATTCACTACAGAGATGAGATTGTTTAACTATTTATTTTGTTTTCTACAGGTTTACGAGAAAATTGTTTAGAATTAGTACGGTCTTTTTTTTTTTTTTTTTTGCCGCTTCTCTGAGATGAGGGGGGAGCAATTGGCTGGTATTACGGTGGTGGCAAAATCTGCTACTCTCGTTCTGCAATTGCTTTTGTGGGTCAGGGTTGATGTAGATCTTACCTTCCTTTTCTGATTTGCAGAGGTCTTCGTAAAAAACAGCTAGTTCGACCTTCTTGTTGGTTTGGCTGTACTTAGGCATCATGTGACAATTGATGACTCGGTTTAGAAAATCTACTTGGTTCTCCAAAAAGGTTTCACTCGACAGGTTGATGAAGCTAAGGGAACGTTCAGGGAGAGTCAGGGATCCCCCTTACAAACGAAACAACTTCCTGATAATCTTGGTCTTACCTACGTGGTGGTGGTTGGAAAGTACCGAATCGAGGGCAGTTAGAGTCCTCTTTTGTAGGTTGTTTTCTAACGTTAGGGCCTCGTAACGTCTCTGGAAGTTTTCAAGTTCTTGTAGGCGTGCTATCTGGGTATTCTTATTTTTAATTTCTTCCTCGACCATCTTTTTGCGGAAGTCCTGAGTGAGTCGGCTTTGCTGTACTACTCGATCGTGAAGTCGTATATTTGTAAAAGAAAGGAAGCAGGTTCTCAGTAATGGAAATTGAGTTGAAAGCGACAGAATTGCGGCAGTTATTCAGGTTCCCCTCGTTTTCTAAATATTCCTGACAAAAAATTTGCCATTTACTAGGTGAACTGAAATTAGATCTCCGTATCCTTCCATCTATTTTCCCTTATGTGTAGACCTCAACGTTTCGTCTTGAGAAAGACATTTTCAATAATAAACTATGATAAGAAAAAGCACACAATTACATACAGCAGCGATGACTGTTGTACAAAAATAAATTGTACATGAATAATTCTGGTAATATATTAGAAAGATACAATATAGCTATACACAGCAACGATTGAATTATACATGAACAATATTGGCAATATATGAGAAAGGTACAATACAAGAGAGTGTTAAGAAAGCGAGTACTTACGTCACTATTTTCCAGATTCCCACCCCATCTTACTATGTTGCCAAACGGCTTCATGAGATCATTTCCCTTTACATCATTAGAACATACTCCCTCCGGTCTACTGAGGAATTTAGATATTCTAAGGGTTAATAAAACTGATGGAATATTGACATCATTAGATGCCTAAAATCTTTTCACTGAAATTCCTGTAATAAGAACCATCAATATCATTCTTGACTATGTATACCACAATAGGGACATTCCACCTCATCATATCCCTATGTTAACTTTAAAAAGAATTACCTGTCACTTGCGAAACAGAAGTTCCTTTCAGGTGCACAGTAGGAAACTTATGCATTCAACAAGACGGTGTAGCGATGGGGTCACCATTAAGTGTCGTCTTTGTTGATCCCTTTAGCCGTTTTGTGATATTGGGTCCCTTGCGTAATAAATCTGCTCCAGATTTTGTTCATGCTTTAGTTTCCCATGTTTTCTATCCTTACACTACTCCTTCTGTGTTGCTTAACAACAATGGGACTGAGTTTAAGAATGAGACCATAGCCATCATTTGCTAACAATATAACATCACCCAGACTTTTGTAACTGCTTCTCATCCCTCTTCTAACGTTATGGTAGAGTGGATGAATAGGAAAATACTTGACATCCTATGGCACGTTGCTGGTGACCCGTAGGAAACTTGAGAAGAATAGCTACCCCATGTCAGTGCCTGCATTAATAGCACTATAAATGTAGCAACAGGAAAGACACCTCATTATGTTATTCATGGTTCTGAGAAGAGGCTTACGTATGATATTTTGGATAGCCCTATTTACCCTCTACAATCCTGAAGATTACAGGCAACTTCAGTGTCATACACTGCATACCATTTATGATTCTGTCAAAGGGAAACTTCAGGATTCTAGATCAAACATGATAAAAAAAAAACATAAGGCTACATCTGTTTCCATCCAAATGGGTGATCATGTATATAAACAAACACCTGAGCGCCAGTCTAAGCTAAATAAGAAATTCACTTGTCCTTTTCTGGTGACGGAGAGGCTTCATTTAAATAAATTCATGGTTTTTTACACATTCTGATAGGCTTAAGAAGACTCAGGTGCTCATACCTAGATTTACCTGGCCTCCCCCAAGGTCCAATGTTTCCATAGTGTCAACCCCTGTTTATCACTCGTATCATCTACGTTCAAAAGGTACAATGCCTTGATAGTCAAGTGGGACTATTACGTGCAACTTTTTGTCATTATACCTCTTTCTATGAAGGTTGTAAATTGTGTAACATGACCGAGGGGGATGTGATCTATGTTTTCAATAGATATTTTGTACTTGTCTGCCAAATGTATGATTCTTCTGTAATTTTTAAATTATCCTATGTATTATTATATATCTTATTATGTATTTTATATCATGCCCCGGACGTCCGGCAATTTATGTCATGTTATTTCCAGATGTTACCTACTGCGCCAGTATATGTTTGTGCCTTTTGTGTGTCATATTTCAGTACGGTATATGTGTGTTCTTTGTCTATTTCTTTATTCTACATGCCTTATGATTGTCTGCTACTTGCCACGAATATTGTTTTCTTGGTGAGGGCACCGAGAGGTGATGGCCAAGCTATATAATGGTCAGATATATTGTAATTGTAACACTATGTAAAGATGTATAATTATGTATCACTGTATGGAACCATCTAGCTAGTTCCTGCTAATAGATTTGTATTTCCATCAATTAAGCGTGCCGACGCCGTGGAGCGTCAGTATTTTTCCATGTGTGGTTGAAGGCACACGCTCTCTATCGTGCCATACTTTTGTGTAAATAATTGTGTCAACGTGTTATAGCTTTCATTAACCTACCATTATAATCTTTGTCATCACCCCTTCGGTGGTCTTGTTAGAGAATTTGCGGTGTCGCCTTCAAGAAATTTCTGTCCTGACTTTCACCATAGAAATGAATGATAACGGTCTACTCCCCTTCCTGGATGTACTGGGGGAAAGAATACAGAATCGGGAAAAATTGTCAACACAGGCAGAGGTATTGGTTTCTGATGTGTGTAAGTGCTAATTTGAGGAGATCAACAGCGACTGGGTTGAATGGTTTCCAATGGGTAGGATAAGTTAAGATTGGAACATGACCATTCATATGACCTTTGTGAGTTCCACAAAAGTGACAAGCATCAATGTGGGAGTATATATACGTCCTCATTGTTAACCAGAAATAGTGTATTCTCGCTTGTGTAACGCATTTATCCTTGCCAAGTTGTGCGGCAATAGGGGAATCTTGTAGAAGTTTTAGAACTTCTGGAAGGAGGTCTGTTGGGACTACGAGCTGAAACACTGACCGGTTAGGTTCATGTTTGTTAGTTCATGTTGTTGTTTTTTATACAGTATATCATCAACTAACGTGTAATTGTCGAGATTGGGAGGGAAATTTTCTATGTCAGTTGTGTCTGCAGATTCGAGGAAGTATATAACACGTATCCAAAGAGGGTCTGATCTCTGCGCTGCGTATCCGCGCGTTTGTGTAAGCGTTACTGAAATTGGATTTTGAATAATGGTCGTGATATGGCGACTGAGAGCGTCTGCTACTAGGTTCGCTTTTCCTTGAACAAAATGAAAGGTGGGCATGAAGTCTTGTATAATGAGGAACCAGTGGGCAAGTTTTCCTGCAAGATTCTTTTCTTTAAAGAGATGTAAGTTTGGTTGATGGTCCGTGTAGATGTGTATGTCGTAACCAAGGATTATCTCTTTGAAATGTTTGAGTGCGTACATAGCAGCTAAAGCTTCTATGGCTGTGATGAGTAATTTTGTTCGTGTTTGTTGAGTGCGCCGCTAACATAAGCAATTGGTCGGAGTTTTATGCCGCGTTGTTGCATGAAGACTGCGTCAAGTCCGATGTAGGACGCATCTGTGTATATTATGAAAGGATGCTTGTGGTTTGGGCGGGCAAGGACAGGTGCCATGGTTAAGGCTATCTTTAAGTCATTAAAGGTTTTCTCTTGGTTAAGTGTCCAAATGAAGGGGATGTTCTTATTAAGTAGTGAAATTTATGGTGCTGCTATACCAACGTAACCTTGAATATAGTGCCTGTAAAAGACTGATAGACCATGGAATGAACGTATGCGTTCAACAGATGTAGGACATGAAAAATCAATGATTGCCTTGACCTTGTGAGTTAAGGAAATGCTCTATGAAGCGTATATCTTTCTAAAAGAAGTAGTACTTCTTAAGCTTCAGTTTAAAAATTGCTTTTCCTAGTCGCGAGAAGACAGTATAAAGAGTGTGTAAATGTTCACTAACGGATTTGGAAGCGATGATCACGTCATCGAGGCACATAAATTCTAAATGACCTTTGAGATCTACAAGGACTGTGTGCATAAGTCGTGTGAACACTAAAAGAGATGAAACGAGACCCATGGCTAGTCGTTTGAAGTGATAATGACCTGTGGGAGTGCTAAAGACCATCAGAGACCTAGACCCTGGAGAAAAGGGAATCTGGAAATATCTCGACATAAGTCCAAGGTTGTACCGGGTGTGGCTATTAATAAAAGTCAAAGTTATTCGGCGGTATACTGTAATCACTGACGTGTGTATACAAGGAGTACAAGCTCGGAACTGCCTGCCGCCAAGCTTAGGCGGGAACTCTCGAATGAGCGAGTATAACATTTGGTTCTTATTACATACATATTTATAAAACACTAATAATATATACAATGATAATAATGTACAATTTCATAATATTTATAAAAAGGGAAAATATGTATTTCCCAATCTAATAACACGCATGTACAATAGACAATGATAAGTGTACAATGCTATATGTACGTATGTATAATATACAACATAGGAGGCGAGTGAGAGGGGAAGCAACATACAAGTACAATGTACGATAATATACAACATAGGAGGCGAGTGAGAGGAGAAGCAACATGCAAGTACAATGTACGATAATATACAACATAGCATGCTAACACATCGCTCGGCCAGCACCACTCGGTGACCCCACCGAACAAACAAGAAAAAGACTGACCGAGGCAAAGAGAATCCAAAATACACAAGGACAAACCACCCACACACCACATATGCAACAGTGGCAGACAAAAGTGTGGAAAAAATGGATACAATAGCACACCCAATACATTAATTAAACACATACATAATTAATTTCATAAAGACAATACATACAAACACATAAAGGAACATAAGACTGGCGCCAGTTAACAAAAATACAAATACAGCAATTGCCGGACGTCCGGGACATGATACTTAATATCTAAACACGACAAAATACAATTCAAGACAGGACACTTAAGAGCTAAACAATATTTACACATTATAACCAAGAAAAGGACACACACAAAAAATGGTAAACATCACAAAGAATACATAACAATACACAATGAAAGTTTAGGTAATTACAGGACCCCTTGACCTAAGGTCATAATTATGAGGGGTAGATAAGCAAGGCATAGTTCTTACAGTGGGCCCTGGAGGAGGCCGGGTAAAGGCAGGGATAGGTACTTGAATCTTCTTGAGCCTGTAGAAGGACCAAAAATCCTGAACTTGTTAGGGTGTAGGCGTTCAGTCACCAAAAGGGGGCCCTCAAATTTACAATTCAATTTCAACTGGCGATCAGGCATGATCACCAACACCGATGGTCACAGGTTTTGCACGAGCATGTTGTTTCATCATGTCGGCCTTTGAAACATTCAGGTTATCTCGTACAGAATTATAAATGGCATGCATCACATGACTGGGTTTTACTATAGTCATCTAAATTGTAGAGGGAACGAGCAGGGATGTCAAGCACATCATATGGGAGCTGTTTCTCAACTCCAAAGATAACATTATGAGGCGTTTTGCCCATAGAAACATTAATGGTGCTATTGATACAAGCACTGACATGGGGAAGCCAATCCTCCCAAGACTCATGAAAATTACTAGCAAGGTGACGTAGGATCTCTAGAATTTTCCTGTTCGTCCTCTCAACAAGACCATTGGACGCTGGATGATAAGCAGTCACGAATGTCTGTTTGATGCCGTAACGTTCGCAAATACCTGCCAAAACCTCGTTCCTAAATTCCGTCCCATTATCACTAAGGAGCACCGAAGGAGTGGTGTATGGACACAACACATGGGAAACTAAAGCATGTGCTACAACTGGTGCAGATTTGTTACGTAAGGGAGCTAAGACTACAAAACGACTAAAGTGATCCACGCACACAAGGACATACACAGAGCCCTGCGTGCTACGAGGCAGTTGCAAAAGGTCTATAGCCACAGTCTGAAAAGGGCGAGAAGGAGTAGGGTACTCTAAGATGGGAGCAGTGCTCGTAGAACCTTTGTTCTGGGCACAAGAACTACACCGGGCTACATGAGAGGTAATGTCTAGTCGCATTTTAGGCCAATAATACTTCTTCCGTGCCATAGCCAGAGTTTTGTCACGACCTGGGTGACCAGTCTGAGGGGCATCATGAGCAAGGGACAAAACAACGGGAACTAGAGACTCAGGGATCACTAGCTGTGCCACATCTTGCTCAAACACTTCCACATTACGAATGAGAACCTTGTCCTGCAGGGAAAATTGGGACAGAGGTACTGGTAAAGCTGGTAAGGTGGAATCATCACCAGACTCCAAAGCATAAATGACTGCAGACCAAACAGGATCTTCACGCTGAGCTTTGGCCAGATCCTGCAGGGAAAAGTTATGAATCACGGTAACAGCAGCAACAGGGATATTCCGTGAAAGTGCTTAAGGGTTGGATTGAATTCCTCGATCGTGAGGAACCATCTGGCTAGGCAGCCTGACAGATTCTTGCCCTTAAAGAACTGAGTGATATCACGGAAGTGCTTTAAAGCCCACACCACTGCCAGGGCCTCTAAATGAGTAACAGAGTAACGGGACTCAGGCTTATTAAGTACGCGACTAGCATATGCAATAACATGAGGTCTACATCCATCTACTTGTTGCATGAGTACAGCTCCAATGCCTGTGCCAGAAGCATCTGTACAAATGGTAAAGGGGATACTATAATCAGGGAAGCCAACACAGGCGCTTCAGTAAGAGCAAGCTTCAAGGAATCAAAATCTTTCTGATGACCATCACGCCACTGGAAGAAAGAGTCCTTCTTGAGGAGGCGTGTAAGAGGAGAAGCAATTGAAGCAAAGTCTTTAATGAATGCACGATAGTATCCCGCAAGTCCAAGGAAGGAACGTACATTTTCAACTGACTTCGGTATAGGGAAGTCCTTCACTGCCTTGATTTTATCACCTGTGGTGTGGATACCATGTTTGTCTACAACATGACCTAGGAACTGGATACTAGCCTTGAAAAAAGAACACTTGGGCAAATTGAGTTTCAACCCAGCTTCAGCAAAACGTTGCAAGACCATGGACAACTTAGTAAAGTGGCTTTCCACATCTTTGGAAACTAGAATCAAATCATCAAGGTAAATAAAAAGTCCATCTCCAACTAAGCCATGAAAAATGGAGTTAACTAAGCGCTGGCAAGTCAAGGGAGCATTCCGCAAACCCATGGGGCAACGAAGCCATTCATAATGTCCACTGGGAGTCGAGAAAGCCGTGACTTTACGAGACTTTTCATCCAGGGGAATCTGCCAAAAACCTGCTTTTAAATCCAAGGTGGTGAACACCGTATTACCAGGGCCAATGGACTGGAGAAGTTCGCTCAAAACAGGCAGAGGATAATGGTCAGGTATAGTGACCTCGTTAACTCGTCTGTAATCAATAACTGGACGAAAAGATCCATCCTTCTTAGGCACCAAGAGAAGAGGCGAGTTCCACTCGGAGTGGGACTCCTGTACAACGCCTTCACGCAATAAGTCGTCAACCAAGGACTGGGCGATAAGCCGACGAGAGTGAGGTAGCCTGTAAGAGGGAACGTAAACAGGACGAGCACCTGGCTGAAGATCAATTCTATGAATCGCACGATCTGTAACACCTAGTGGGTCACCGGGCAAAGCCAAAGCCTGACGGTGGGTAACTAACAGTTCAAGGAGACGAGGCGTCTCATCAGGAAAATCAATCTCGCCTACGAATTTGGCATACTCAGAAGCTAAGTTAGCAGGATCACTTATTGGAGGAGACTGCAGTACAGAAGCCGCAACAATAGGCGAGTCCTGAAAAGCAACAATATCAACCACATCAAAGGAGCCCAAGTGGCTACCAGGAGAAAGAGGAATTGGAGCACCCGTGACGTTGGTTACCATCGCCGTGGTAACATGATCCTCGCGTACAGTGGAGAGAGTTCCTTCTAGTGCAAGCCGACGAATACGAATAGAGTTAGGCAAAGAGAGAACGTCAGATCCTATCGGGGCACCTGAGACGCGCACCGGAACTCGAACAGAACTTGAAGGTTCAATAAGATGCTCTCCTATAACAACAGCAGCACAATGAGAAACAGGGTTAGAGCGCTGAGAAGTTGGTACAGGCACATGTGCGGACTGATCAAGCATAGTAGAATCACAAACAGAAACTGGCCTACCTGATGCAGAGATATCACAATTGCAGAAAGTCACCACACGGCGACTAGGAGAAATATCTATGCCATGAGCTGTAAGAACATCAATACCCAGAGACAACCACAAAAGTGACATTGAAGAATGTAGCATGCGAGGGAAACTGTAAGGGAAGACAAACAGACCCAATAGCAGGCAAGGGGAAACCTTGCACAGAATGCAAATTATTACAAAAGGGAGATAAAGGGAGATTGTACAAGTCCCGAAGAGCAAAATAAGCCTTTCTACTTATGAGACTACGTTCTGCACCAGTATCTATAGTAAGTGAAAGAGGTGTATCCCTCGTAAGAACTTGAAAGGTTAATAATTGAGAAGACTCAACAGCTACCAAGGGGAGGATTTGAGACCGAACATTGCTGGTCAAACCTTTGGGTTGTGAAACACGCGCTGGTGAAAATGGGATTGCCGAGGCTGATGAGAAGTCTCTTCCCTAAGTTTCAAAACCTTGAAACACTGATCAGTAGAGTGTTTACAATGACCATGGATATGACAGTAACTGAGGCTAACCTGGGGTTCTACTCTAGAAGGGTCATGTGGAACATGAGAAGGAACATTAGGTACACAACTTTGAACAGGGGACTGTCTTGATTTATGTACCTGACGCCGACGGCGATAACAAAAATTACTCAAGTGACCAGACTTGTTACAAAAGGTACATAACAGGGGAGGGAGGGTAACTGTAGGTTGAGGAGAGCTATGACTAGGATATGTAGATCGAGAGGGTTGAGGAGAACAAGGAACATCGGTATGTTGAAGAGCATTGCTAATACACAAGGAACTAGAAGGCACTTCCCCAAGTTTACTGGAAAGCCTTGTCGCAAAAGACAAAAGAGTTTCATCAGTCTTATACTGGAGGGAAGATGCAGCTCTTCTCTCAAAAGGCACCAAAAATAGAATGTACAGCAGAAATTCCAAAATAAGACGAAATCTATCTAAAGTGATTTTGCCATTATCTACCTAATCTGAATGTGAAAGTGACTCTAAGGCATCAACAACAATTATACTGGCCTGAGATTGCGCCCGTCTATAATCAAGAGTGCCCAGTCGGGATACGAGAGTATCAGCCAGTTTGAAGCACCAATGGAACGAACCACCACCAGGGGTATCTGAAAAAAGTTTAAGGAAGTTAGACCTAAAGATGTCATAATTATAATCCAGAGATTTGGGATCTAAACACGACGCCGAAAGTAACTCCGATGCTAGAGAATTTGGCACAAGCTGGGACCTCACAAAGGAGATCTTTTCAGGCCCCGTCGAAACATTAGAATGCACTATGGAGTCCTCACATTGGCGGATAAAATCAGTCGCCCTATAATGGGGATCTTGACCAGAGAATTTCATAACCGACGGGTCTTGATGCAACAACGTCAATGTATGCGCCATTGTTTCAGCTGAGTTGTTTGACTTAGACTTAGACTTTGACTTAGACATGATAGGATTTGACAACTGTAACCCACTGCGTAATAACATACGAAAACACCGACACCAAGCAAGAAATAATGCAAATACAACACACTAGCACAAAGCATGAAATAATGTAAAATAATAATAATAATAATAATAATAATAATAATAATAATAATAATAATAATAATAATAATAATAATAATAATAATAATAATAATAATAATAATAATAATAATAATAATAATAATAATAATAATAATAATAATAATAATAATAATAATAATAATAATAATATAGAGAAATCACATGGACATGGGACACGAATGTAAGATAATGATATAATTCACACAAACAGAAGCATTGAAACACAGAAACAATGCAATACATATAGCAAATAATGAAGAAGAAAAATTATATTAAGACCGTAATTAGCAAAATTTACGTAAAAAAATATATAATGCACTGATACGTAAGTGTACACAAGACGTCACGGGTGACACCAACAGGTGACGCCGACAGGTGACGCCGGCAGGTGACGCCGACAGGTGACACAGACAGGTGACGCCGACAGGTGACACAGACAGGTGACGCCGACAGGTGACGCCGACAGGTCACGCCGACAGGTCACGCCGACAGGTCACGCCGACAGGTCACGCCGACAGGTGACGCCGACAGGTGACGCCGACAGGTGACGCCGACAGGTGACGCCGACAGGTGACGCCGACAGGTGACGCCGACAGGTGACGCCGACAGGTCACGCCGACAGGTCACGCCGACAGGTCACGCCGACAGGTGACGCCGACAGGTGACACCGACAAGTGACGCAGACAAGTGACGCCGACAGGTGACACTGACAGGTGACGCCGGCAGGTGACGCCGACAGGTGACGCCGACAGGTGACGCCGACAGGTGACGCCGCCAGGTGACGCCGACAGGTGACGCCGACAGGTGACGCCGACAGGTGACGCCGACAGGTGACGCCGACAGGTGACGCCGACAGGTGACGCCGACAGGTGACGCCGACAGGTGACGCCGACAGGTGACACCGACAAGTGACGCAGACAAGTGACGCCGACAGGTGACGCCGACAGGTGACGCCGGCAGGTGACGCCGACAGGTGACGCCGACAGGTCACGCCGACAGGTGACGTCGACAGGTGACGCCGACAGGTGACGCCGACAGGTGACGCCGACAGGTCACGCCGACAGGTCACGCCGACAGGTCACGCCGACAGGTCACGCCGACAGGTCACGCCGACAGGTCACGCCGGCAGGTCACGCCGGCAGGTGACGCCGACAGGTCACGCCGACAGGTGACGCCGACAGGTGACGCCGACAGGTGACGCCAGCAGGTGACGCCGACAGGTGACGCCGACAGGTGACGCCGACAGGTGACGCCGACAGGTGACGCCGGCAGGTGACGCCGACAGGTGACGCCGACAGGTGACGCCGACAGGTGACGCCGACAGGTGACGCCGACAGGTGACGCCGATAGGTGACATCGACAAGTGATGCCGACAGGTGACGCCGACCAAGGCTGCATGCACAGCAACTATAAACGAGCGTCCCGCAAAAGCAGACGGCGATATTAGTCCAAAAGAAGGCCGAACGTCTTCTTTTAAATAAAAAGTCACCGGTCCAAAGTGAGAAAGCACTATTACTTCTCTTAAATAAGCAATTTCTGTAGCCGAAAAGATTCTTTCTAAGCTGCCACCAAATGTACCGGGTGTGGCTATTTTAAATGAAAGTCAAAGTTGTTCGGCGGTATACTGTAATCACTTACGTGTGTATACAAGGAGTACAAGCTCGGAACTGCCTGCCGCCAAGCTTAGGCGGGAACTCTCGAATGAGCGAGTATAACATTTGGTTCTTATTACATACATATTTATAAAATACTAATAATATATACAATGATAATAATGTACAATTTCATAATATTTATAAAAAGGGAAAATATGTATTTCCCGATCTAATAACACGCATGTACAATAGACAATGATAAGTGTACAATGCTATATGTACGTATGTATAATATACAACATAGGAGGCGAGTGAGAGGAGAAGCAACATACAAGTACAATGTACGATAATATACAACATAGGGGGCGAGTGAGAGAAGAAGCAACATACAAGTACAATGTACGATAATATACAACATAGCATGCTAACACAAGGTCGTGAACACTACGTTGTTTTCACCGACGGAATGCAAGAGATCCTGTAATATAGGGATTGGGTGTCTATCTGGTATTGTAAGATTGTTTAAGTGTCTGAGGTTACTACTGCGTGGAAAGAACCATCGTGTTTAGAGACAACAAAGAGAGGGAAATTCCATTCACTGATTGATAATCCAATGATGTCTTGCGCAATCATGTCATGGATAAGGTCATTGACAACCATGCGTTTACTGTGTGGCATTCTATATGCGGGAATGTAACGTGGTTTAGGTTAGAATACCGCGGTCCGATTCATCACGGGTTTGTCATGGAATGACCTCAGAACGTCTAAGTCTCTATACCTTAAGACCAACATTCATCCACTCAACCAACGCAAACGCAAATTACACATGAAACACCTAGAAAGACTGCATGCCAAACACAAACACATGATTCGACACATCACACCATATCTCACCGCGCAGACAATTTGTATTCTGCACCTATCACCCTGGCGATATACACGAGAAATCGTGTATAACCAAGTGAATATTGCCCATTATATTCACTATTGCACACGGAAAGTAAAATCAACTCACTTTTCTTAGGAATATATACAATTCGCACAAACAAAAACACGTCCCCATGATTTTTCTTCTGCTTCAGTTGACTTCCTTGTTAATTTTCTCTCATACTGCATCTTCTCCTTTCAGCTTACCTCTGATTATTTTTTTATTCATTTATTTATTTTTCAGTGTCTCTGCTTTTCTCTACAACCATGTCTCTGACAATTTTCCCCGTTCTTGTTGGTATAGATGCAAGCCTCGATGTCAATGTTTCCTGCTACACGCCTACTGAGCCGCAATGGAAGCCCTAATAATCTCATAAAGGGGTAATTAGTGATAAGCCTACTACACCAAAGTATAAATGAAACATTGTCAGATACCATGGACAAAATACTCACATCAGTCATGAATGATGAAGATGATGAGTAATCAGTTACAAATTTAACTAAAGAAAGAAGTATCGCAAAGAACAGGAAAATTGAAGAGCAAAAGTAGATACTCTGGTGGTGAGAAGAGCTGATTTAATGAAGGTGGTACACACACACCTCGACTGTCCCCTGAGTAGCGTTCCCAATGAATAGCTCTTCAGTGGTGATGGAATGATCTAGCATGGGAAATGCAATTGCCTCTCTGCAGATAAAGTAGAGAAAATTTAGCTTATTAAAAGTCGTTTAAACCTGTCGAAATTCAAATACTGAACTAATACAGGATGGAAGGCATACTTTAATTTTGTTTTCATTTTTTTTTTTTTGTAAATAAGATCTAATATAATTTCAGTGATTCTTTTCTAGTATATCATCACAACATTTTGTCTCTTTTCTGTCCCAGAACCGAGGTAAAAGTGATTCTGATATTCATATTAAATATGCAAACTTCAATTCAAGATGACATTTGTCTAAATCTAACTTAATTCTACCAATTTCCAAAGGATGAAGGTTAGAAAGAGTGATTGGTAGGACGCATGACGTCTTGGGTATATGTACTTAATCATGGAAACACACAAGTCTTAGTTAATCATTTGAAGCGCACATCTTATAAGAATGTTAAGAATAATACGCACTCATTCACATTCGTAAGATTATAGTCATCACACAGCATCAGCATTCGCAAAATAATTGTGTATTCTTATTCATATCCACAAATTTAAATTTACATTTTGCCATGTTCCATGCACATTACATAGTAAAGATATAAAGGAAAGTGAAGCTTTAATCCATTGTAATTCGTAGTGTTCCATAGTCTGGGGATGCCAGGTCGTAAGAAACGACATGACATCGCCTTCCTTTCTAGGTTTATGGCTGCATCTAATTTTTGCATGTATGATATATCTCATCGAAAGATACGACAAGCTGGCCCCTACCGCAATTACATATTTGTATGTTGTAATACTGGAATCCTCGTCGGGATGACTGAAGTATGTTTCCTGTTTTCTGGACCAATAACCCCCCTGCCCAGTCTTGGCTGAACACCGGTTGGTGAGGCCCCACTAGTTAATCCTAGGGACCTCGGTGTCCAATGGGTCTCTGGCACAGAACCAAGCCTTGGGGAATCTTAAGAACCATGTTGATCCCAGACACCTCGAAAACCTGATTCTTTAAGAAGGGTCACATGTATCGAGTGAACACAACATAACAAAGTTCAAGGTATGTTTCTTTTAGAATTGACGCTTGCGTGTCTGTATCTATGAACACAACATAACGAAGTTCAAGGTATGTTTCTTTTAGAATTGACGCTTGCGTGTCTGTATATACCCTAAAAGATAGTAATAGAAATAATTTACATAACATGAGGTAGTGTTAGGGGAAAATGTGGATAAAAAAAGTCAACTGTGGGAAATATATCAAATACACTGAGATGATTCAATTTCAAGAAACTCCTGTCTCAAACAAAAATGTTCAAAGTGGGTTAATCAAGAAACGAAGGGAGAAATTTTCTTAGCTTCGTAGCTATAAACAAAACATCTAAAATTGTGAACTAAGTTGAGTCATGTGATATGTTAAGGTGAATTTTACTCATCTCTGATTTTTTTTTTTTTTCAAAGTTAATGAATGAGTAGGACATTTTGGTCGACACCGAACAATTATAATGGAAAAAAACTAAGTGTGGAATCCAAAAAATGTAACTAACATTTATCCCGAATAGGGATGTACAAAAAAATTAGCAAACAATATTCTTATATTAAATTCTCTCTGCTTCTCACTATCTCTCTCTCTCTCTCTCTCTCTCTCTCTCTCTCTCTCTCTCTCTCTCTCTCTTTTAAGAGTCTTAATAATGAACGTCTCTATCTGATTGAGGATAGCTTGGAGATCTTATCAATATTCGGCAGACGAAGGATCTTGTATAGTCAGCTTGCGTGTGGCTATTTCCCTTCGCGTTGGACCAAGATGTTACGGATTTCCTTTCTGTCTAATAAAAGGAGGATGGGAATAGCAGAATCAATCTGTATCCGCTTCATCAAACCCCTCATAGATATTTCGATACAACTCTAATCTTTACTTTTACCAATTAGGGGTGGGGGGATTCAGGAAAATGAGATAAAATAGAGGTTCGTCCGCACTCCATGGATAGCTTTGCTCACTTATAATCCCACCGGATACATACCAACCTTTATTCTCGTTCTTCTCTCGACACCAAAGTCTAGCCTCTGGAGACGACTATTGGATCAAAAGACGTCTTGAGCAACAAAAGTAACTTTGGCAAATAAACGAATACCTTGGCTACCAACATTTGCACTCTTGTCATGAATATTGCAAGAAATTCATACAAATTAAAGAACACTGGTTTAGACGTTAACAGAGCTTGTACCTTAAGTGGCCTCCTCCCAAACTTTTGTGTGTGCATGTTTGTGTATCTGTGTATGAAGGTATGTATGTGCATGTATTGGTATATGTGTGCATATATACATACATGTGTGTGTACATGTATGTGTGTATGTATGTAGACGTGAATGTGCGTGTTTATGCATGCATTTGAATGTGTGTACATGCGTACGTGTATGTAGGAGTGCAGTGTAATGTATATGTGTGTAGGAATTGTGATGTTCATGAACTATTTCGCACCGGTGTATTCTTGGTTTAATTTCAAAGCGCTCTCAACAGCGAGTATATTTGAAATGTGACAGAGGCAATTATATCCGGATGGGATTTTTTTTATTTTTTATGTAAACTGGACGCATGAATTCTTTTGTAATCGTTCTTCATGGGCGACGTGCGATTGATGAAACGATGCTCTTTTGGAGGATAAATCATAGCGCTAATTGAATATTCACATTTCAATTTCCTATAAGATTGTGTAGCAGCGAAAATTTGATATGAATTCAAATTATGTGTGTCGGCTTTTCGCATTGCTCCTGATTTTTGCATCGAGTCTGACAGTATATAAACAGGAAAATGTTGTGAAGAGGCGCAATTTCCTGAATGAGCCAACCTTGGTGAGGGCACGTGGAGACGATCAACGTCACAAAAGGCCTCTAATCTTCCCCCAAAGAATTGTTCTAAACAGCGAATATTAATTCTATCATCTAGATAAATTTAAGTACTTCTAGTTTGGCCTACGGAATAATGGGGAGCCTGGAAAATAACAGATGCTACGATGTCATTGTCGGGGTTGTAAGTATACTTTTATTTGTTGATACTTTATGTGCTATTGCGAACATCCGAACCTGACTCAGGAGACTTCAGAACTAAGGACCTTTTATTGTTGAGTATTTCTTACATATTCTTACACGTGGTAATTTCATATTGGGCATGTTCTGGTTCGGCGGTAGTACGCGAGGTTGGCAAGTGCATGGGCTCAAGACCTGGTAGCAGGGTAGAGTATATTGATTTTGTGTAATGGCCCCAACCGCTAAAACCAAAGCTATTTCGTGAGGCAACGTTCTCTTGGCCCCGAACAAGGGAGTTCATGACGTCAATCTTACTCACCTGCTTACTTAACTGTAAA
>NC_134783.1:65151487-65156487 GCF_046742065.1 Oratosquilla oratoria
GCTTAACCTATTTGTTAAAAACAGTCGCCTAGAAAAATAAAAATGCATTTCAAGACGATGGGTTTTACATTTTTGACAAATGAAAAAAAAAAAAAAGGCTCGTGCTCAATCTTCAACCAGGGCAAATCTAGGGGTACTTTGATGATATATAAAGAAATTTAATAATTTTTCCTTAGTTCACAATGCTTTTCACATTGCTACTTCGAAAAAATTCTAGTTTTAAATAGATAAACAAATTTCACGATCCACTTTCAGAGCTGGGAGTTGATTTTGCTTTGCGTGCTCTTAGTCGGGTTGTGCTCAGCTGTTGTCTATGGAAGTCTTGGCCACGAGTTTCAAGAAGGATCTAGAGCCGCTACAGAACCTTCAGGTCGAGGTCACCCAGGAATGTGTGCTCGAATCATGCGAAGTACACAAAACAACTTTTTGTGGACTATCGGCATTTTGCTTGGACAAGGTCTGTAATGATATAACATTTCATTGAGAATGAAAACTACCAAGGGAAATAGACGTCTAGGTACAGATCCAAAGAGAAGATTGTATGAAGTGTGTGTGTGTGTGTGTGTGTGTGTGTGTGTGTGTGTGTGCGTATGTGTGTGCTTATTTACTGAAATCAGGGCAAGTGCGTAAATGAGGGTGGGAGGAGATGCACGAGAACACTAGTGGTCTAGAATCTTTCAGTTCTACTAAAAAAAAAGTATCAGGAACTTATGAAATGATGTAATATATATGTAATATAATGTGACATGATATGGTACATGGTATCACATACAGTATGAGAATATTTATATATATACGTGTTCATATACACCTATTTTTTCACACTGCTGATCTCTTTCAATAAATTTTCAATAAATACGGGGCTGTCATGATATATATATATATTTTTTTTTCTTTCTTTTTTTTCTTTTTTTTATCTAAGATCCTCATGGGGCAATTCGAGTCAGCAGATCTGCCGTGGTCATAGCTGTCACATGGCTTCTTATGAGCTTCATCCTTGGGAGTATGTACAAGTCAACCTTGATTTCCATGCTCGTTATGCCCAAGGTAGGTATTGCCAATCATATTACAACGTTGAACTGATTGACTGACTGCCTGAGTGACACACACACACACGACCACACACACACACACACACACTTACACACACACACACACGCGCGCGCGCGCACACACGCACGCACACATATATACGTACACACACATTCACACACACAAACAATCTTCACCTCATCATCTCACCATTCACTACCTTTCCTTCTATTCCTTCCCATCTTCCTCTTCCCACACACCACCTTCACCACCTCCCACACTTTTCTAAGCTTCTCCTGATTTTCCTTCTCCCTTTCCTTCTCATTCAATTTGTTTACTCAAAGCTCCTATCTACTTTCCACTTTTCCTGTCGGCACAATCACCCCTTCATACAATCTCCTCTTAGCATCCATTCCCAAATGTCTGTTTCTCGTTACACTTTTGAATCCCTCAAGGCATTTACTTGCTTCTCTCAATCTACATTCTACCTCCACCCCCACTCCTCCCTTTCCCGTCACATTCGCCCCGAAGTATCTAAAGCAATCCACTCACTCTAAATTTGCACTCACTTCCAATTTGCTGCCATCTTCTACCCTTGTATATCTCATGATCTTACTTTTACTCATATTTATCTTCAACTTTCGCACACTTTCCCAAACTCTCCCAATACCTTCTTTAATCCATCCTCTAATCCTGCCACAAGCGCAGTGTCATCAGCAAACAACAACTGGCTTATTTTCCATTTTTTCTAAATTTTCTTTAAATATCTCCAATTCCCGACCCATTAGCCTTGCTTTTACCTCTCGCACCACCCCTATCCACATATAGATTAAACAGCCATGGCAACATAACACATCCCTGGTGAAGTCCCACCCCCACCTCAAAACACTCACTCTCTCCATTTCTAATTCTAACACAGGCTCTACTACTTTCGTAAAAATTCTTGACTGCTCCTAACAGATTTCTTCCTATCCCATATATCTGCAATACCTCCCACAGTGCCTTCCTGTCTACCCTGTCACAAGCCTTTCCAAATCCATAAATTCACCCCAAAAAATCCTTAAATTTTCCTAAAGCTTTCTCACAAAAAAGCCTTACCACAAAAATCTAATCCACGCAACCCCTACCTTCCAAGTCCCATATTGTCCCTCACCAACTCCCTCTGTCCCTTTCCTAATCTTCTCAATCAAAACCCTCCTATAAAACTTCTTAACTACACTTAACAAACTGACCCCTCTGAAACTACTACACTCACAATTGTCCCCTTTTTCTTTGTAAAGAGGAACTATAGAGAGTGTAGTGGGGAGGGTGTCGGGAGTGAGGAGAGGAAGAGAAAGGGAAGAGTTGGGTCTACTAGTAAATGAGGAGTGGAGTAAAAGAAGGTTTCTTCAAGGTTAATGGGGATGAAGGCTAAACTGGGAAGGTATATGTGGGTCTTTGTAAGTCCATATGGACCTGCTTGTGAAAAGGGTGTACAGGAAAAGGAGGCTTTTTGGATAGTTTCAAATGAGTGCTTAAAGAGTTTTGGGAGGAATGTCTATGTAATGATAATGGGAGATCTCAATGCTAGAGTAGGAAATGAGCCAATAGATGGAGTTTTTGGGAAATGTGGTGCCAGGTAAAATCATAGTGGAGAGCTAATGGTAGAGATGTGTTTAGAAAGAGAGTTGGTAATAGCTAGCACAGTATTTAGGAAGAAAATCAAGCATAAGTACACATGGGAGAGGGTGGTGGATGAAAGGGTGGCTGATAAGGCATTAATGGAATATGTAGAAGAGCAGGAACAGTTCTGGATGTCCATAAACTTATGGAAGAAAATGGGGGAATATCAGATCATGTTTTGGTGGAAGACAAATTGAGAGTGGAGGATAGGTGGAGAAAGAGGAAAAGTTAGAGAGGTGCTTAGAGCAAACTGTTTAGATTTATTTTTTGTTCTCAGATCTTTGTAACGTGTCACCATCTCAGATTCTTTAAACGAAATATTTATTAATTTATATATTTTTTTCTTTTGTGTTAAATCTTAGATACAGATTCCCTTCGACAATTTTGAAGAACTTGTAAGACAGGATGATATCAAGTGGAAACTGTTTCCTTATACGAGTGAATACAGAGCTCTCATGGTAAGTTATCCTAAATTATCAAAATTACTATGCACTTAGTAATGATTATAATGTGGGAACCAATAACGGGTACTAGTTTGTGGTGGTCCTGGGAGAGAAACATCGAAGAGAATTATCTCCATGATGTTCGTTTTCAAAATTCAATACTCATCTCCATCTGGCACTTATTCTACGAACCAGGTCTATGTTGTCTCTAAAGCAACTTTGTCTAGTCCTCCACCTGTTCACAAGAGGATGGTCTACAACTAGTAAATGCTTCTCTTATGTCAGCCACTGACATAGAAAGAAACACATATTTATATAACACAGACAAGTCTAACGTTTCTTCATAAGATATCAGAGTACCCAAGAGCTGCTTCTTGCTAGTATGGGGTCAAGTGTTTCCAGTCGGTGAAATTTGAGACACCATTGGTTATAATAGTGCAAAAGAGTCAAAAAATATAATTACCTATATGCTAACAAATTATGCAATCGTGATTATGTAAATGGGATGGGATGGATAAGGTTAGGAACATGCCTTGGGTGGCTAACTTTAATGAGGGTGAAGAAGTCTTCGTTACATATATACAGAACTAACTAATACCTAGTTTATATATAAGTAAATATTATTCTGTTTCTTATTCTATGTGGTGATGTGATGAAATATCGTTATCTTTCAACAATGCCTGCTTATTATTCATGAAGTACGTACTACCATTACAATGTTGGCAACAAGGGAACGAATAGGGAAAGGTTCGTATATACCACCAACATTTCTGTACTTCCTTCGAAAAAGCTTCTGTTAAACTGATTCAACCAATAAATCAATCAATCCATCAACCAATTAACCATCTCGAGTCCACAGCTGAAAAAAGGCCTAGCTCATACCATTCAATGACTCATTCGACTGCGTCAATCTCTGCCACGTCACTCTTGTAAACTTCTCTCTTTTATCCCTCCACCTTCTGTCAGGTCTTCCACTCACACACTTCCCATCTCTTGACGTCCACCTAGCAATACATTTGCTTTAACGCCCATCATTCTCTCGTGCCAACTTACCTCTCCAATTCCATCTCCTCTCTTTTACTGCAATGCATTTCACTCCAGTCTACTCTCTGACCCAACTTCCTATTTTTTGTTTTTTTTTTCAGCGTTTTACCCAGCATTAATCGCTCCAGTCTACTCTATGCACATCTTAGCTTTGTCTACATCGCCTTTGTCAGTTTCCAAGTCTCACATCTGTAGAATATTGCTGGTAATATATATCTATTTTAGAAATTGCCTTTCAAACATATAGGTAGAGAGCCTCTCATTGTTTTCTTATGTTTACCAAACATTTTCCAACTAAGGGTAATATGCCTTTTCATTTCGTTATCATATTTTTAGTAACTTTTGCGATCTGGCCTAGATGATTATACTCTCCAACTTCTTCAAGACTCTCATCATAGATTATAATCTCTTTATTTGGAACTTTCGTGTTGAACATTATTTCGATTTTACTTTTATTCATCTTCAAACTTTGATACTTTCTTTGTTCTGATCACTCAGCATATTTTGCAAGTCTTCTGCTCTTTGCGAAATAAGAATAATATCATCTGCAAGGCTTAGGTGATTAGAATGTTCACTATAAATTTTCAAACCTTTCTCTTCCCAGCTCAACTTTTCAAAAATATTTTCTAGTTAAGCTGTTAGTAGTCTGGGTGAAAATGTATCACCTAGCCGTAATCTTTTCCCGATCTTTCTCTTTATATATATATATATATATATATATATATATTTACATGTATATATATATATATATACATATATATATGTATATATATATACATATATATATGTATATATATATACATATATATATATGTATGT
>NC_134783.1:65161487-65251487 GCF_046742065.1 Oratosquilla oratoria
TGGCGCACGCATTCTGTAGTTATTCATTTCCCTTTTTGAAACATATAGGGGAAAAAAATCGCAGTTATTGGATCTCAGTGAGCACCACAGACGGACATCGTTTGGAGTCTGAGGACCTCGTACGCACATAGAGTCTTTAAACTTAGTATCAACATTAACATATAGGAATACCTTTTCCCGCTTTTTTTAAGTAACCAGACATGTGCTTTGCATATATAATTTCCACGAACGAAATGCATTCGTTCTGTGATCAATTAACAAAGACGGACTGTGGGAAACACTAAATGATGACGGTAACATCCTATCAGGATTCTCCGGCTACGTCAGCATGGTCTTATGGACTACTGGCTCTATGATCGCATTCGCAAAGGGTACCGATGCTTCACGCCGCCTGATCTCGATCTCGGACCGACCCTCCGGCCCTTGACTCTCGAGGACTTCTACGGAGTCTTCATGCTGTACACTTCAGGTATGTATTACTTTGCCTCGTCCTTAGTTTGTAACATAAAAAACATCAACATCATCATCATCACCATCACCATCTACCTCTCATCTCCCTTCCTCCCTCCGTGATACGAAAATGTAAAATAACCACAGGAGAAGAGAAACTTGTAGACAGTAAGTACTATCATATATTACATCCTCAGACTAAATGAAAGAAATACAGAGTTGTTTTTAAGTGTAAGTATTAGATAGCAACCATAGGGGGGAGGGGGAGACAATACAATGAGGGGGGGGGGGAGTGATCTTATTTCCATCGACCTCATCAACACCTACGCTTCGATTTGGCGGAAACATCTTTGTCACCATTTGGGTTACCAATTTATCACATTTAAAATGTCCATAGCTCAAGTTTATATTCTTATCAAAAGTGTCTGATGTTAAGCAAGATTCTATCATATTTCTTTCTTGTAGGTTCTCTCCTTTGGCTAAAATTGCTGCTTTAGACCAATCAATATGATGGTTGTATAATGCTTTGTGTTGAAATAATGCATTATTTTCCCGGGCAGATCTCACACAAAATTTATGTTGGGAAATCCTTGTTTCCAAGTTTTTCCCTGTAAGAAAATTGCCATTTCTATCACCAAAGACGAAAACTCAAATAGCTAGATACAGCCAACCTAATCCTAAGAAGCTAGTTTGTAAGCAAAAATTGGCCCACAAAAAGAGGGTGTTATGATTTTTTCTTTTCTTTTTTTCCTTTATCTTTACTTCCAAAATTTGGATGGTCTGGTCTGCTCTACAAAACCTGCATTGTGCCTCAAAACCGCTCTACAAAACCTGCATTGCGTCTCAAAACTGCTCTACAAAACATACATTGCGCCTCAAAACTGGTTGTGACACTACACCACAATATATATATATATATATATATATATATATATATATATATATATATATATATATATACATTTGATGATGATGATGGAGAACATAAACATAGGGGAAGGCTCGGAACCCTGAACACTCTAACGTTTCGTTTGCGTGGAACTTCTTCAGTTCCGAGCCTTCCCCTGTGTTTATGTTCTCCATTATCCAAATCATTTGTCTAAAATAGTTATTAATATATATATACATATATATATATATATACATATATATATATTCATTTATACATATATATATACACATATGTAAATATATATATAAATATATATATATATTCATTTATACATGTATATATACACATATGTAAATATATATATAATATATATATATATTCAAAAGTTTCACAAAACACATGTAAATGCACAAATTGTGTTTAACACCACAGGGAAAGGTAAAAAACCTGGAATCCGCGCGTTTTCGTGATATTTTAACATCTTCAAGGATTACAAGAGAATGAATAAGTACAGAGTAAGGTATAGTATATATACAAGTCGGGTTTGACACAGGGGGAAGGTGACCGCTCAAGCTGATGACATTTGTCCCAGGTTAGGTCTTGTCTTGAAGGGTAGACGTTGTCATACCACGTCATTTCTTACAATAATTTATTATAAATATCCTTAACAATAAATGGGTCTAATTTATACAAACCTAAACTGTTATTAAGGAGTTGGTCATAATCATGTTTGATAATGCCTGATTCTATAATATTTCTTTCAACCATATTTTTACAAGGTACAATTTTTTATACATTTTTCCAATCAATAGGATGGTCAAAATCCCTAACGTGAGTAAACAGAGCATTATATTCCTGGCCAGTCTTTATGCTATTTTTATGTTGTTTTATTCTGATTTCTAATTCTTTGCCTGTTTGACCAACATAATATTTATTACAGCTAATACATAGTATTTTGTACACACATCCCATGGCATTGTCTGCGGAGTTATTATAAGAAGATTCTTTACAGTAACAGTATTTTTAAAGACAACATTTGCTTTAAGGCTTTTAGAATATTGGGAATCTCAGTCAAACTTTCATTATAAGGAAGTACCAAAAGATTTGTATTGTCAAAATCCTGGTTTTATTCTGTTATAAAATGTTCCTTTTTTTTTTTGCATGTTTTAAACAATTATCAAGGAAGAGTTTTTGGGTATTTTAACTACATTCCAATATCATAAATCTTACATATTTAATTATCACTATATTCTGATCTGTTGTTCTTTTTGCATGTTTTAAACAATTATTAAGAAAGTGTTTTGGGTATTTCAACTGCATTCCAATATTATAAATCTTACGTTGTTAATCATCAATACATTCTGGGCTGCAGATACGTAAACCACGAATGAACATAGAAGAAAATACTGATTGTTTAACCCTGAAATGGTGAGCAGAATATTAGTGAATATAAGAATTTACATTGGTAGGTTTACGGTAAATGCCATATTTAAATTGGCTATCACTTCTATAAATTTTGCAGCCCAAGAAATAAACGCTTTAGTTATTTTCAATCTCCATAATGAGTTTTATTGAAAGAACCAAGTCATTTAATTTAGGCAAAAAAAAATATAAAGATTTTTATCATTAAGCCATATGCAGAGAATATCATCAACATACCGAAACCCTTTGAGCTTCTTGGGAAGTATATCATTATTATTTTAGACTCAAAAAATTCCTCATGAATATCAACTAAAACAGCTGACAAAGGATTACCCACTGCCATTCCAAATTTTTGCTCATAAAACTTTCAATTAAATTAAAACTTACAATATTTGATGCATAACTTAATAAATTCAGTAATGTTTTTAGTATAATAAGGTATATTGTGACGGGAAAGTTTTTCTGCTAGAAATTCAAGCAAGTCATCTATAGGAACTTTTGTAAATAAAGAAACAATATCATAACTAACTAGTTTGAAATCATAATTTAATTTTAAACAATTTGATTGGTCAATTAAATCATCACTGTTTTTCTTATTCGTTCTAGATATTTTTCCTACTAATGGGTTTAACAAAGTCAACAGCCATTTGTATGCAACATGACCACAGAAGAAGTGAAAGTGAAGGCAAAAGATATTGTACTTTACCCTTTTCTTTTTCTTTTTTCTATTTCAGGTGTTTTCTTAGGCGGGGTTGCCTTCCTGGTGGAAAATGTAGTCGGAAGAATACAGAGAAAATAAATGGACGTAAATGAGGAAACCTTCACTGCGAATATAAAGCAGAGAATGGAAGGACGCCAGTGGATCAATACAAACAAAAATGACAAGAATTCTCAAATTAGTGGCCTCTTGCTTGGAGACATCTTTGCATACAATGAATACAATTTCTTTGACCATTTTTTATTATTTCAGTAGCTATAAGTGTTTATATAGGACCCAGACTTCCGCCCCATCGTATAGATAACATGTCTTAGTCCACATCACTTGGAAATAAATGAAGGTCGATTTTCTTGTACTTTCACAAGCACATGGTCCTCATGTACTTAAATAGAATTGTCTGGCGTTATCCAGTAGGAATGGTGGAAATTGCACACCCTATAAAGCAGGGGTTCCCAAACTGAAGCTGAATTACCACGTTGGCATTGTGTGGCAGTTTTAGGATAGATTGGTAACGGAAGGGCAGGTAAGACAGGAATTCAGGGAACCAAGAAAATAGTATAATACCTAATACCCACAAACAAACACACACACACACATACACGCACACACATACACACGCAAGCGTATGTGTGATGTGTGTGTGTGTGTAATAATAATAATAATAATAATAATAATAATGATAATAATAATAATAATAATAATAATAATAATAATAATAATAATAATAATAATAATAATAATAATAATAATAATAATAATAATAATAATAATAATAATAATAACAATAATAACAATAACAATATAATAATAATAATAATAATAATAATAATAATAATAATAATAATAATAATAATAATAATAATAATAATAATAATAATAATAATAATAATAATAATAATAATAATAATAATAATAATAATAATAATAATAATAATGATAATAATAATAATAATAATAATAATAACAACAACAACAACAACAACAACAACAACAACAACAATAATAACAACAACAACAACAACAACAACAACAACAACAACAACAACAACAACAACAACAACAACAACAACAACAACAACAACAACAACAACAACAACAACAACAACAATAATAATAATAATAATGATAATGATAATGATAATGATAATAATAATGATAATAATAATAATAATAATGATAATAATGATAATGATAATAATAATAATAATAATAATAATAATGATAACAATAATAATGATAATAATAATAATAATAAAAGGTCTATTTCAATAACAGTAATACACTGACAATAATAGAATTCAAAAGATTATTAAATATATCAAAACTTAGAGTATATACACAGTACAAGTTTACATTGAGTTGATTGTGTGCACAATGGATGGGATGGCACTGTTTTTGTAGCGGTCAGTCCTTGGCGCTTTGATCGGTACGAGCCTATTTCTATGCCTGGTGACGTGGCGAGGTGGTGGAGCGTCGGGAGGGAGGAAGTGACGGTGTCTAGGGTGGGAAAGCAGGCTTTCCCCAAATTTCTTTAGTGCCTCACCGTGCCTCTGGGACACCCTAGATAGAGTAAAGGTGGTAAGAACGTGGTCGTAACCGCTGTACTCCACGCCCAGGATGATCCTGCACGCTCTCTTTTGTACCCTCTCCAACTTTTGTCTCTGTGTGAGGGTGAGTGAGCTGGACCAGGCTGGTGAGGCATACATGAGGGTGGGGAGTATGAAGGTTTTGTAGACCCCCTGTAGCTCTGATGTAGGTGTTCCTAATGACTTTAACCTGCTCAGCATGTATAGTTTGTAAGACGCTGTCCTGACTATGTTGGTGACATGTTGGTTCCAATTTAACTGATCATCGAGTGTGATGCCCAAGATCTTGGTGGATTGGACCAGTTGGAGGGGGTAGGGGCCCAATGAAAGTTGTGGAGGGGCCACCGCCTGTGTGGAGGTACAAAAGTGCATCACCACGGTCTTGTTGGTGTTGATTGTGACGTTGTTGTCTTCTGTCCACGTCATGAGCTTGTTCAGGGTGTTTTGTAGTGGTGCATAATCAGGCCGCCTGGTGTTGATGGGGATGCCTACGGTGCTGTCATCCACATATTTCCATCTGTGAGGAGTATCCATAAGGGCGTCATTGATAAGGATGAGGAAGCATAGGGGACCCATCTTGGTACCCTGGGGGACCCCACAGGTCAGGGGGAAGAGTGGGGAAGTTGGCCCCTGGTACCTAACCGCCTGCTGTCGTCCGGTGAGGAAATCTGCCAGCCATGCTATTAGGTGGGGCTGGATCCCCAGTTGGATGGCTTTGGAGAGAACAACAGTGTGGTCAACAAGGTCAAAGGCCTTCTTAAAGTCTACAAAGGTAACAGCTAGAGATGTGTTATGCTTGTCTAGGTTGCTGTGAAGGAAGTTGAGTAAGTCAATGAGACAGTGAGTGGTAGAGGGGGATTTCATGTTGCCAAATTGCTGGGCATCTATTGAATCTTTGATGTTGCTATAAACTGAATTAAAAACCAAGTCTTCACATGTAAGGCTTGGGATAGGGTTGATGGCGATGGGCCTAAGATCACTTAGTGATTGTGGGCTCAGAGATTTGGGGATGGGAATGAATATGAGATTTTCCAGTCGCTGGAGCAGGTGTTTTGGCTTAAAGAAGCATTAATTATGGAGGAAAGTGAGAGGGCAGGTTCAGGGGCAAATTTCTTGTAAATTTTGATAGGAAGGTAAGAGGGGGTGGTGGATCTGTTATGCTTAAGTTTACACAACTTAGTGGCTACATCAGCAACTTGAACATGATTGGGGGGTTGAGGGGGAAGGGAGGTAGGCAGGTAGGCAGGAGGGGTCGGGAGGGAGTAAAGTCTGACAGATAGAGGCGAAGTGGGAGTTGATCTCCTGGGCTGCTAGGTCAGGTGACAGGTGCGAGGTTCAAGGGAGGTGGGGGGTCTTGTTACTCTGCAGGTCACAGAGAGCCCTGATCTTCCTGAACCACTGACTGTTGTTTTGTTGTTTGAGGTGTTGCAATTTGTTTGGGTAGTAAGATGATTTGGCGGTATTTATCTCTCTGATAACCTTGTTCCTCAGGAACCTGAACTGGGCTTGGTCGGTGTAAAATGCCTTGTTACCTTGTTTGATGGGACGTTTGATATGTGGTGTCATCCATGGGGAGTCAGAGGAGTGCACAGAGAAATCCTATACAGAGAAGAAGTGGTGTGTGCGTGTGCGTGTGTGTGTGTGTGTGTGTGTGTGTGTGTGTGTGTGTGTGTGTGTGTGTGTGTGTGTGTGTGTGTGTGTGTGTGTGTGTGTGTGTGTGTGTGTGTGTGTGTGTGTGTGTGTGTGTGTGTGTGTGTGTGTGTGTGTGCGTGTGTGTGTCCACGTTTATATGGCCAATCACTCATCCATTTCAAGTCTAGTGCTGAACAAAGGCCTCGCTTATGACTCACACAGCTGGGCAAACATCTGCCACGTAACTCCTGCAAACTTCTCTATCTCGTCTGTGCACCTACTGCCTGGTCTCCTTCTTGCACGCTTTCCTTCCGGTGTTGTCCACTAAGTAACACTCGTGTACTCTTCTTCCATAGTCAATCATTCTTTCGTGCAAACATACCTTCCTAATTCCACTTTCTTTTACTGCCTCCTCAATACATACGAGCATATTTCACTCCTCTGTCACCATTTTGACCCTTTACTGTATTTCAGTGTTATTCCCACCATTGTTCTCTTCATTCTCCTCATAGCACTCGTTAGCTTTTTCTCGATCACTTTTGTCAGTTTCCAAGCTGTCTTATTACGTTCACCAAACACACACACACATTATGTATATATATATATATATATATATATATATACATATATCTTTATATATATACATATATATTTATATATATACATATATAGGCATATATATATACATATATTTTCATATATATAAATATATAGACATATATATATATATATATATATATATATATATATATACTAGTTTACTATATATCTACATTTCTATTAAAAACAATCTAAAGGTAATGATTAGCAAAATAAAATGCAGGAGCATATGTACACACCCAGACTTTGGTTTTACCTCTCCCAGTTATTGTTTGACGGTTTTCCTTTGTAAATGGTACCATCAACGACAATAAAAACTAAGATATCTATGTTTTAATCTATACAATCATTACGAATACTAACCTAGTTTTGTGAACCATCGTAAAGTGCACTCTGTTAAGTCATATAATGAGCCAACAAAATATGGGAACCATTGTTATAGAGGATACAAAACATTTGTTGTTTGTTGTGTATTTAGTTTTTGTGCTTAATTCACCTTGTTGATTACAATAATTGTGATGAAAATCAATCCTGCTGCCCAGCACACCACACATAGGAGACGAGTAACTTGTCTAATCTCTTGGTACCAGTGAAAGCATTGCGACCACTTGGTTCGCCTGCTGTACGATGTTCCTTGGGTGACCACGCGTCGGACGTGGCTACATCAACTAAGAAGGTGGTGGAAGTAGGTCTTTAATCTACCTAGTAGCTCGCCAGGAATGAACCATGGGATGGAGAAAAACAACTGTGTCTATGAGCTAGCACAGCGTTTTCCCCGCCCCAATAACTAAATATTTATATCAGGATGTATCCTTTGTCATGACAAATTTCGGTTTGAAGTAAAGGACTTTATCACCAGTTTAGTATATGTCTCATGTAGAGCTTGAAATAAAAGAAAAAATATTTGCTGAAATTTCATAGTTTCTTTTCCTGTGGAACTGGCATGGAGGAACGCAGAAATTTAGAAATAATTTATGCTGGAGTATCCTTAATCAGCTCTAAAAAAGTTCAATGGCGCTTTGGAGAATTATAGGTTTAAATGTATGGTAACATTGGAGAGTCGGTAAAGTATATTATATTCTTTATTTTAACCGCAGGTGTCTATATACTGTATACTTTGTATTTACTTGATCAAAGTCAAATTTAAAAAAAAAAACAGCCTCGAGGTCAATATTGAAGTATTAGACGGTCGTCATAAAAATTACGTAACTACCCTATAGTTTTCCTCATGCAAATAAATGATATGTTTTTGTGACTATTTCATATTTTTCCTTTTTAAGCGAATACCGTATTGTGATGAAAACATAATAAAATTACATAGAATAGGAAGCATTAAACTTTGCATTTGAAAGCTGAATATACAAAAGCCCAAAAAACATCCTTACCTTTTACCAAGAGCTTCTCGCAAAAATGCTTTACATTTAATCCACGCACCCTCTGTCTTTCCTAAATTCACACTTACCTTCACCAATTACTCGCTCTGTTCCTCTCCTAGTCATCTCGATTAACACCCTATCATATGCCTTTCCAAATACATATATATACATATACCAAAGGCTTTTCCCCCCTACACGGCGGGTAGCCAAAAAGAAAAAGGCATAGAAACCACTCCCACCCATTCCATTTCCTATACATTCCATTCTCCTCCACCCTCCTCCCTCCCTCTTATCTTGGCACCTCTTGGAAAAAAAGAAGTTTTCCAAATACACTTTATAAAAAAAAAGTACAATCACATTTGTTCCCTTTCCATTTTGAAGTAGGGCTGTGCAAGTACCCTTCCGGTCCTTTGGGACACTTCCTTCCCTTAGGTACACATTAAACAACCTCACTACATTTAAACTCTCCTCAAAATTCTTTAAACACAATTTAAATTAAACCTATTTAAAAGACCGCCCCCTTTCCTCTTCATTTTTCTCACTACCAGGTTCGTATGCACTCACAAAAACCTTTATACATCATATAATGTTTATCTTTACCCATATTAACTTTCATGAACTTACCCTCCACTTGCCTATACCATCATTTACCGCCAGACTCATTCCTTCTCTTCCTCGCACCCTCATCACTTCTGACACTTGCGACTTGCGACTTGCTAGGTAAGACCACCCGCTTGCGCGGGATCAGTTTCTGTGGGAGGGGAAGAATGTCTGTAAGAAAATGAAAAGATAGTAGTGTATAAAAGAGGACTTTTGCCACCGGGCGATTAAGCGACACTCTTCCCACCGCACTCTCAAACTAAGTACCCCTTGCTTTCAGTTTGCTTTCACATAGCACTAACACTCCCTCCGCTTGTCTCACAAACTGCTAATCAATCTCTTCCCTTTTACTCTCATCTGTATTACAGCCACACAAATTTCAATGACCCACGTTTTCCGTCTTCTGGTTGTAGGTCTCCCAGAGCCTCTCATGCCTTGAATTCTGATAGGATGAACATAGAAGAACAGGATCCCTAGTTTCATAACCCCGTCCCGCTATGTCCCCTTTTACGGCTCACATGGAAACACTAACAAGCCCATACAAGAATACATACACATTCAACTTACAAAACAAACACTCCACAATAGAAATCGAAATCCTATAACCAAACTCCCCAAACATCAAAACAAATGAGAAATCATTTCCAACTGTACTTGTACGCTAACGTATCAACATAGAATTGGCCTGACAACAGACTCCAGATGCCCCAGAAACAACCACCACACATACCACTTTATATTACACTGAACTACTCACACCCTTTCCAGACAACAACACACAATTCCTTCAGTGAATAATATATGGGCCACACCAGTGATCATGGCCATTTACTTGAAGACCATGCATCTCCTGCAAGAGAGATCTAGGGTTACGGAGCAAGTGTTGGGTGTATATAGTGGAACAGTAAAACAGTGCAGCTTATTAATACTCTCATTACGCCCATCCTACCTGTCTCATACATAAGCATCATTTTACGCATCCAAAAACGAGCTGACAGTCATTACCAGACTTCATTAGATGGCCACAAAATACCTCGATAATCTTTTAACATGGATGTTATTGATATGAACTATGATATATTGTCAAAGGATTACAAAGGATTACAAAGGCAGAGCATGCCGACAGGAGACCTTTTGGTCCATATCTAGGTCGGATGCGAAAAAAATCATCATAATAACTATTGGAATGACAATATAATGTTTTGACATAACTTTTATTACAATATTGCAACCTTTTTTAGAGTGCGTTACTGTGTGAACTATAATTTTAGTCCAAAAGTCTTAAATGAGAAAGAAAAGGAGGAGCGCAAGAAGAAGCTGAAGAGTGGGAGAGAATGAAGGATTGAGTAGAACTAGGAGTGGAGGAGGAATGGGGATGTTTAGTAAGAGGGAGTCTCAAGGTGTGCAAAGATTGTGTGTGGAACAAAGAGTACTGGAGGAAATAGAAGGAAGAATTGTGAGTGGTGAAATAATGAGGTAAAGAGGGTTGTAGAAGAGAAGAAACAAGCATTCACAGATTGGTAACAAAATAAAACGAGAGAATCATATGAGAGGTGCAAAGAAAAGAGAAGAAAAAACATCAAATAAAAGAGACAAAGAGGAGAGCTGATGTGAAATGGGGTAAAAGTATAAGAGCATTTTCTTTAAATAATTAAAAGATGTTTTGGAAGGAAATTAAGAGAGGAAGAGGGGTGAATCAAGTAGATGGTGCCAAGATAAGAGGGAGGGAGGAGGGTGGAGGGGAGTGGAATATATGGGAAATGAAATGGGTGGGAGTGATTTCTATGCCTTTTTCTTTTTAGCTACCTCCCGTGTAAGGGCAAAAAGCCTTTGGTATATGTATGTATGTATGTATTTACCTGTTTGTTTATTATTTAACTATACCTATGCATTTATTTATGTATTTTACTTACTATTTACATTATCATAGTTTTTATTTATTCGTTTATTTGTCTATTTATCATTATTATGATCTTTTCGCATCCGACCTAGATATTGACCAAAAGTTCTCCTGTCGGCATGCTCCGCCTTTGTAATCCTTTGTAATCCTTTGTGTAATAGTTTCAGATGGATTAGTTTGTTGAGTGTAATTGGGAAAGCTTATGAGAGGATTTTGATTGAGATGATTAGGAGAGGAAAAGAGAATGTGTTTGGTGAGGGTGAGGAAGAGTGTAGGTTTAGAACAGATAGAGGTTGCGTGGATCAGATGTTTGTGGTAAGGCAGATATGTGAGATAACTTTAGGAAAAAGTAAGGATTTTTTTAAGGAGGCTTATATGGATTTGGAAAAGGCTTATGATAGGGTAGACAGGAAGGCATTGTGGAAGGTATTGCAGATATATGGGATAGGAGGAAAGCTGTAAGAGCAGTCAAGAGTTTTTACGAGAGTAGTAGAGACTGTGTTAGAATTAGAATTGGAGAAAGTGAGTGGTTTCAGATAAAGGTGGGACTTCACCAGGGATGTGTTATGTTGCCTTAGCTGTTCAATTTATACATGGATGGGGTGGTGCGAGAGGTAAATGCAAAGGGTAATGGGCCGGGGATTGGAGATGTTTAAAGAAAATGGATAAAAGTGGAAGATAAGCCAATTGCTGTTTGCTGACGACACTGCGATTGTAGTAGGCTCAAAGGAGGAATTAAAGAAGCTAGTGACAGAGTTCGGGAAGGTATGCGAAAGAAAGAAAATTGAAAATAGATGTGAGTAAAAATAAGGTGAGGTGATGGGATGTACAAGAGGAGAGGGTGGCAGCAAATTGGACGTGAGTTGTAAGGGAGAGAGACTGGAGGAAGTGGATAGTTTTGAATAATTGAGTGTGAATGTGGTGGGAAAGGGGCAGAGGTGGAAGTAGAATGTAGGTTGAAGGAAGCAAGTAAATATCTTGGGGTATTGAAAAGTGCAACAAGAAATAGACATTTCGAAATGGATGCTAAGAGGAGATTGTATGAGGGAGTGAACTAATAAGCGAACCTCATGGGAATGACTGGAAAGTGGGTAAGATCAAACTACAGTTGATTTGTTTGAAGATCCACAAAATCCTACAGCCCACAAGTTAGCGATGCTTTTTCCAGCGGTAATATTGACAGTAAACATGAACGTCAGACCTATAACCCATCATTTGATAAAGAGGGCTACTTTTTGATAATACACATGGTCATCTTGTGAAAATAATAGTGATCACAGTGTTTTAGACACAGACCAATACCAATTCTCATGACTTTTGACTCTTCCTGAAACTTCCGAATTATGAAAAAAAAATCTTAATAGATACATTTTATACATTTTTCTCTGGATTTCTATTTTGAAAACTGTGAATATTGTAAACCAACTACACTTCAGATAAGGCGTACAATGAGCAACGTTGGCCACATAGCGATAACTTCTATCTCTAGATCCTAGTCTTTCATGTAATTGTGAGTGGGTCTGGACGCCTTAGTTTGGCGATTTTTCTTTCCAAGGGGTCAGTCGGCACCTGTTGGTAACGACCGCACAATCTTAATGACGCCTCGACCTCACCTATTCGAAGTACTCCTGGGGTGCTATTCTAATATACTTTTATAAAAGTTACATCGTCTTCCCTTCCTTTCGCATGTATGCGGAATTTTTGTAGATAACCAAAGGCGTCAAACCGTTTCCTCGTATTCAGACGATTATCCCACCCACGCTGGGCATTAGGTTTGGCGCGAAAAGGCGAAAGGATGCGGTACAGGTGGAAGGGGGTCTTGTTCTTTTTACTAACTTCGTACTGCCGTCCCAAGCCGGCCCTAAGGAGGATTGATTTGGGGGTCCTCTGATTGCTACTACCAACACCCCCGGTATTTAGCTATCTAATTGTGCTTGATCATTTCATGCATTATAAATGCATCACTAACACACCCACTCAATTTAATTTGCAGCGTTCAGTTACCTTACATTATACTGATGTCATATTGGATATATATATATATATATATATATATATATATATATATATATATATATATGTGTGTGTGTGTGTGTGTGTGTGTGTGTGTGTGTGTGTGTGTGTGTGTGTGTGTGTGTGTGTGTGTGTGTGTGTGTGTGTGTGTGTGTGTGTGTGTATGTACATATATATGTATGTATATATACATATATATATATGTATATATATATATATGTATGTACATATATATGTATGTATATATATATATATATATATATATATATATATATATATATATATGTACAACACTGAATGGGTCCCAGTGATTAGAGATACATTTTAACAACCACAATGCACTTTAATTCTAAGCCATCAACATCGGGAGACCTAATTTGAGGCCGACATGCAGGAATTGAAATGCGATACTGCCAAGGAATCGAACCCAGCGATCGCATGACAACTGCTGTAGTGAATTAACAATTACGTTATCAAGAGAGATAGCGTAATTGGTAAGTCACTACAGCACTTGTCATGCGATCGCCGGGTTTGATTCCTTGGCAGTACCGCATTTCAACTTTTGCATGTCGGTCTCCATTAGGTCTCCCGATGTTGATGGTTTAGAATTACAGTGCATTGTGGTTGTTATATATATATATATATATATATACATATATATAAATATATATATATATATATATATATATATATATATATATACATACATATTTTCACGTACTCAATGTCCACCTTTTTTTTTTTTTGTCATTATTTGTCTGCCAGCATGTGGCTTAACCTTCCCTTTATCTGTCAGCTGTGTATACCAGTGTCACACCCAGAAAGTCAACATATGTCAGATCACCGAGGGTGTTTCTGTACCTTGCCCTCAGGTCAAGTAAGCCGTGAGCGTAGCGTATATGGGTGTAAATTACCAAGTTGTATTTTTTGGTTATGTTTCTTTTCTTAGTATTTTACTTTTCTCTTTGATGTAATGTGACCAGCTTTATTTATTACAACTTGTAACACAGTTACCTTATGTCAGTACGCTGCGACGTACTACAATTTTTGTATTGTAAATAATTGTAGTTAATCATCTTGTCTTTTATTTTCTTTGTCTTAGTATCAAGTCTTTTTTATTACGTACATAATATTCTTATGTGTGTAATTCAAGGTTGTGTAAGTGGTTAGGCTGTTTATTATTATTCAGAGTGGAATAGGAAAAACGTCCTATTGTTGTACCCTTGGCTCCATTGACCCGTTATGTCAATTGCGAGTACTAAGAGGCGTCAAAAACTCCCTCTCGTTGCTTCTTCTTCTTCTTCCTTGTCTCGTTCGAGTCGGTAGCCGGCCATCCGTCCCCTTTTCGGAGACTTTTTCTTACAATATATGTAAGTGTTTTTTATAAGAAGTACATCCTATGTATAGCGCGGGGGTTTTGTTAGGATTTTAGGTTTCCCTTTTTAAAATTGGTGTGTCGTACGTGTTTTTACCAATTTGTTCCTTTGAGTGAACTTGTTAATCTGTTTCCCCCACCTTTTGTTTATCCACGTCACGTGAAGTACGTCCTATGTATATCCACGTTACGTGAAGTACGTCCTATGTATGGTGATAGGGTTTTTGGTCACCTTTTGGGATTTTGTATTTGGTGTGTCATACGGGCTTTTACCAATTCGTTCTCGTGAGTGACCTCGTTTATCTGTTTTCCTCCACCTAGTTTATCCACATTACGCGTAAAATAGATGTTAGTTAAGGTTTTTATATCTCACGTGATTTTCTTGCCTTCTGATTTTAACTTTCATTAAGATAAAATACTTAATTGTTCTGTTACTCAAGTGCTTTCGTTGTCATTATTTTCTTGTGTTGATAAAATTTTAAAACGAAACCCTCTTTTTCGTTCATGGACAAAAGAAATAAACAAATTTAATAACTTTAAATATTTACTTTTATTTTCCAAAAAGTAACAAGATCCAGACTACTCAGGACTGTGAAACTTTAGCAAAACATGACTGAACACCTATCCTGCCACACGGAACAATTCAATAAAGCAGGAGTTGTTCTAGTCCTGCCGGTTTCCTGTCTGCTACAAGATAGAGACAAGCAGACACTTTTTTCAGTCAGATAAGATAACACAATACATATGGCCCACGGATCATATTCTCGGCTTCGGATTTGACCAACACCCCACTGATGATGCAGATGCCAGCCACCTTTCCACCCTTCAACTTACACTCTCTTTGACATCCGCCAAGAACGGTGGAGTTTGATTCAACAATGCATCAGCAACAGCCATACTAACAGAGGCAAGGGGAAGTTATCACTTGGAGGGTCATCCATGGGTAACTGCTCAAAGGGAATAGACCCGTCCATTGCTGACACAGGCTGACACTCAGTTGTTTGGACGGTGCTTCCCTTGATCACAAATAGAAATCAACATACTAATCGATTCTCCCTATCGTGTGACACCTAAAAACAAATAGCTACCTTGTCCTGTATACCTATTCATTTTGTTTTATGAAAGTGTTAGAAACTGAATAACTCAGCCCATGAAGACGTAAGTTATGCCTTGTTTGTTGAGATATCCAACCATCTCGATCATATCATCATATTTCATTTTTACTAACCACCAGTCGTTGACGACATTAGACTTGAGCTTATGGTAATAAACTCCGCACCACGAAAGCAATAAGGCAACGATAGATATGCCACTCACCATAAAATATGGTCAAACCAAAGAGCCGTATCCTACCTTTTCATCTCTCTTGAACGTCCTACTCGCATCTAATTCCTGATTTGTTTCCGTGGCCGCACCTTCCAGTATCCCACTTTCTTCTTGTTTGTTTCTCTTGCGGCACATATCGAAACTATATGTTTCCTCAATGGACCTTCATAACCATGCCTTATGCCTAGCTGACATATTGAGTCAATTATCCTGTACAAACATTTATCCTTGAGAATTAAATGCATTTCCTAATAGACCTTAATGCGGTCATAGTCGTCGTCGTCGTCGTCGTCATCATCATCATCATCATCATCATCATCATCATCATCATCATCATCATCATCATCATCATCATCATCATCATCATCATCATCATCATCATCATCATCATCATCATCATCATCATCATCAATCATCATCATCATCATCATCATCATCATCATCATCATCATCATCATCATCATCATCATCATCATCATCATCATCATCATCATTATCATCATCATCATCATCATCATCATCATCATCATCGTCATCATCATCATCATCAAGACGCCAAGCCTATTTTTTCAAATGATCAAATAATGCTCTCTCTTTTTCTAACATCTACATTACCACTAATAGGACAATCATAAGAATAAGCATGCCTTGAAATTATATTGAGTCTACTTTAAGAGTGACATGTGAATATTACAATGCATTGATCCGAATTGTAGATAGAAAGTGCTGGGTAGAAGACGTTAGTATCATTGCGTTGTTTTAGTGGTCAAGGTCGTTGGCGCCTTGGACGTCTTTGTCGTTACGATTGTCGTTGTCTTACTCTTCGCTGTTGGCGCTACCGCTCTCGATCGTGCCAGTGCTGCCTCCGGAGTTGCTGTTATCGTTGCTGCCACCGCTATTGCTGTTTTCGTTGCTGCCACTGTTACTGCCACTGCTCTTGCTCTCTCCGTTGCTGCCACCGCTGCTACCACTGCTACTGCTGTTTTCGTTGTTGCCACTGCTGTCGCTCGCGCTCTCGTCGCTGCTGCCGTCACTGTCGCTCTCATCATCGCCATGGTTACAACCACATCCGCAGCCGTGTCCACAGCCAGGTCCAAAGCCAGTATTGTTGTTGTTACCAAACATGTCAGAGGGTCCACAAATACTTATGCCAAACGAAAGCGAAAACTGTGTGGAGTTTCTCTCGACATCGTCTTCAGCGGAATCTAATGAAGGTGACGAGGATGTATCATCGTCTCCAGAGTTATCTTCGTCTGAAGGGTCACTGCTGTCACTATTTGCAGATGATTTGCTTTTGCTTCCACCACCTCTGGGAGCCATGTCCAGAGTTAATTCCTGTCGCCCATCGTCTTGCAGGAAAGGCTGGGCGAGTCCCACTGCAACACACATCTGCGAAAGTACAGGTGTATTAGAATAATATAATAGTATGTTTACAGGGAAGTAGCCACCCCGTACTTAGTTACATGCAAGCTATTGATGGGCCGCTGATGGTACAGGCTTACTGTCATCTCTCGTTATTCGAGGTGATTGCGCTGATTAACTACGTGTAAAGTTAATAGTTGCTCAAGAGCACTCACGCCTGACACCGTCTTTACTGCTAAGCGACTGAAATTTTGCCTCGCTGCATTTCTAGTAGGAGCTCGACTACATATGCACATAAGACGCAACCAAATAATTTGTCTGAATCATCCAAAGAGCCTTACAATAGTCATGCTATTGCAGTTTGCAACATTTTGAAAATGAACACTGGTTTAAGGGGTTACATGTTTTAGGAATACGTAGTCAAGAAAATGAGCTCGTGATTTCAAGACAACACGAAAATGCAGGCAAATACTCACCGAAAAGGCCAAAAGTATCCATGTTCTTGATGAGCCCATCTTGTACAGATGTCTTCAGCAAATCTTTTCCTCAAAAATTGGTAGCGACGCTGAAAAAGGAAGTCCTACATAACAATCCATGACCTTTTTATCTTTTTTTTTATTTTATTTATTTATTTTTTTTATTTTTTTGTGGTGGTGGGGAAGCGGGGAGAGACTTGGTTATGTTTGTGCATCCAAATGTGAATGCTTGCGTTACGTAAAAGGTGTATAAGTGTACATGTGCAATTTTTGGTTCTTCAAGTATACACGTGTTTAATAACGTTCTTACACACAATAATCAAAAAGTGAGTTTATATTGATTGCATGAATATAACTATTTTGGTTTTTAAGACTATGCTATAATGACTATTGTCGGCACACATGCCCCATTGTGATTTACAAGGTAATGAGACCAAGACTGAAGGTACTTGATAATCCGGTCATCATGGAAAACAGATCTAAATCTACAAATGCATTTGTGGTTTCCAGTGACTGATCGTGAGCCATAGCTGGAAAGACACCAAATTGCAATGCCCCATTCAGTTAGCTCACAGAGCTAACGATCTCACCTGAAAGGACTTGGAGTCTCTAGTCTTACGAGTGCCTTCCCAACAATACAACCCTCCTTTTAAATGATACGAGGAGGAAAAACTAAACCAAAACCGTGTGTAGATCGCAGGTGCTTCTCTGTGACTAATTACACGAAATTACATGTGTATGTACTCCACCAATATTTCAATGATAGATCTCGTGTTGGCCTTGCATGATTTAAGCTGCCTATGCCATATATCTCCGCCTCCTCCCTCTCTCTCTCTCTCTCTGTGTCTCTCTCTCTTTCGCTCTCTCTCTCTCTTTCTCTCTTATCATCTCTCTCTCTCTTTCTCTCTGTCTCTGTATCTGTGGAAGTCTACGATCTAGGAGGGTTAGTGGGGCTTAGATAAAGCCTGATGCGACGTGTAGTCCCTCTCTATTATGCGTGTGGTCAAGTGCCGTGTGGCGGGCACATACGCTTGAATCCCATGGAGGTGTTTCGATGGTTCCTTCTATGGGTAGCAACGTCCAACTCTACTGGCCTCATTCCACATCGCAATGTCTTGTCTGAGTGTCAAAGGACCATCACGAGTCTGATGACGTGAATGAAACGCAAGATACATCAATGCATTGGTCTGTCAGGCTACTGAGTGGTTTTCTGGCCCTTGATATTCTTGGGGGAATGAGTAACTATTCAAACATAACATAAGTTGGTGTTCTTCAGAGTGAATGAAAAGGATGAGCCATTACGTCGTGTACTGTATATATCTCAGCGTCGTTTGCTAGCAGAGGTAAAGGTTTTGACGTTTGAATATGTCGGGTCTCCTACCTGTTACTTGGATGTTGGAGTCAAGAAGTGCCTGGAAAAACTATTGGCACGAGCATGTTTGAGCATGTGATAAAAATGTATAATTGCAATTAATATATATGACTGTTAGTAATATAATACAATAAACAATGATTGAAATATACATTGCCCTAGTAGAATTCCTTTTCTTTGTTCATTAGATGATATATTTTTCATTGTCAATTGACATCGTGTTTTATGTAATCGTTTTTCAGTGTTGAAGGTACGGTCATTTTCTTCCGAACTTCAGGGTGAGTCGTCAAAGACGTTAGATTAGAAGCCAGGGATGGCGGATGCATCCCGTTGATAAGCTGGGTGAGCTCTTGTTGAGGGAATTTGAGGTTAGTAGGGTTACGACAAGTTTATTGAGAACATGTCTGGGGACGGGCCTATACACTTACATTGGACAGTGTTTTTAAGGAGAAGAAATATATATATACATTTATACAGTATACTGTAAATGGAATATTGTAGGAAGTTCCTATTATGATATGTGTACGTGCATGATCTTTGTTGAATTCTTATTTTCACCTGCTTGGATAATATAAAGTACATAGGAGTATTACAACAATGTGATAGCTATAGCACGGAAAGCTGAGTTGGCTGCAATCTTCCTCTTCACAATGTTGAACTTAATGTGAAAGGAACAAATTGTAAAATGAGACACCCATAGTGATTTGTATGGCTATGAACTTGATATTTTCTCTTGCTGACATCTAATTTGAGTTGACAGTCCACAGATAGTTTCTTATTTGATGCACATATGTATCTGTAGGAGATAGAATAGTTTACTCCAAAATTTAAGTATAGGCTGAGAAAGTTATCGGAGATAACTGATATTTTACACCAGGACGCTGCACAACACACACACACACACACACACACACACACACACACACACACACACACACACACACACACACACACACACACACACACACACACACACACACACACACACACACACACACACACACACACACACACACACACACACACACACACACACACACACACACACACACACACACACACACACACTCTCGGTGGAGCGTTTGGAAGAGTCCCCGACTGTCACTACAGCGGTCCGGGTTTGAATCCTGCCCAGGGCAGAATTAGTTTCAGTATCACTGCGCTTCGAGTCATTTCTCCAACTCTTGTGGGCGGGGAGTTGGGTGTGTGTGTGTGCGTGTAAGATCACAGCATTGCCCATAGATCAGTCATACGAGCTCTGGGCTCTCTTCCGGGAGGAAAATAGCTGTCGCTCATGGGTCCATTACATGATGCAAAGATCAAGGTTAATATATATATATATATATATATATATATATATATATATGTATATGTGTATATATATGTATGCATATACATATATATATACATATACGTATATGTATATATATATATATGTATATATGCATAGACATATATATACATATATTTATATATATATATGTATATATATATATATATATATATGTGTGTGTGTGTGTGTGTGTGTGTGTGTGTGTGTGTGTGTGTGTGTGTGTGTGTGTGTGTGTGTGTGTGTGTGTGTGTGTGTGTGTGTGTGTGTGTGTGTGTGTGTGTGTGTGTGTGTGTGTGTGTGTGTGTGTGTGTGTGTGTGTGTGTGTGTGTGTGTGTGTGTGTGTGTGTGTCTGTGTGTGTGTGTGTGTGTGCAGAAAAAACACTGGTAAATAAGAAACGTAGTCCAAACGTTTTCGTCTATTTAAGACATCATGAAGGGAATACAGTAAAGGAGATACAGACAGTATATATACAGAAGTAAAAATATTTTAGGGAACACGGAAAGATGTGTCACACAAGCCTGAGGAAATTACCAACAGCCCTCAGGTAACAGATGGACCAAATGTTCGGGCAGGAAAACATGTAACAATTTTCTTTGAAATAAAATTATCAAGCCTGTACATACCTAGTCTTAGATTGATATTTTGATCAAAAGTTTTTTTTAATGTGGCTTGATTCAATTATGTTCCTTTCAGTAAAGGAGTTACAAGATGTTATCTTAACAGCATTTTTCCAATCATTTTCATGATCTTGGTCCCCCACATGAACAAAAATACCACTAGACATTTGATCACTTCTCACACTGTATCTATGTTGGTTTATTCTTGTTTGTAAATCTTTGCCAGTTTGTCCGATGTAAAATTTTTGGCACTGTAGACAAGAAATGGTGTATTTTTAATTAGTATATTTTTGACAGTACTATTGTTCTTAAAGACTACATTTATGTTGAATTCCTTAAGTATTTTTATAGTCTTGCCATACTCTCATGAAAAGGAACACCAGGAGGTTCTTATGACAACAAATATTTTTCTCCTGTGAAGTTTTATAGTAAGTTTTCATAGCCATAGTGTGGGAATTGTCTACCAAATGCTTTGGATATTTTAAGTCTGATGCAATGCTGTATATCTTAATCAACTCATTATCCAGAAATTCAGGGTTGCAAATTCTGTACATTCTGAAGAACATTGAACTAAAGACAGCAAGCTTAGTTTTTTCACTGTGAGCAGAGTAATAATGAACGTAAGATAAATTATTAGTGTTTTTTCTAAAAACATCACACTTAAAACATCTTCAGCAGATGTGATTACAGTGGAGAAAAGCATGTATAACTATACAAAAGTAGTGAGGTGGACAGGTAGGGAAGGGGACTCAGGTCACGTGTGCGGCGCTACGTGGATATTGGTGGATTTTGTCTACTAACAGTGGACATAATCCACCAATTTCACCAGGAGAGGATCATATTAGGCCACGATCTGAAACCTACGCAAAGTATAACAACAGTACAAAGTGTATTTCGGATTAATTACTAACAATATTTATGAAGATTTACACAAAGGATACGATAACAACATTACACAGTGCATTTGGGATTGATTACAAACATTATGCATGAAGATTTACACAAAGGGTACGATAACAAATTATCAACAAGCTCGTGAATACATCCAAAAAAAGGCAACAGTAGATTTAATCACGTACACAATTGAGTCGAAATAGTTTTCTGAAAATACACCTCCTTCAAACATATAGCTTTAAACCAACTGCGCAATAGCCGCCCCTCAAAGAAAATAAATTGCACCTATCAATCACACGAAGATAAGAGACCTAAACGGAAATTCTTCAATGATGTCTACTGTGAAATATATCATTATTGCATGTAATATACACCCATATATATATGTATATGTATATATATATATATATGTATATATATGTATGTATATATATGTATATATATATATATATATATATATATATATATATATATATGTAAGTATGTATGTATATATATTGTCAAAGCAACGCCACGAAGGTAGCCGGCTCAAGGTACAGAGTGATGGGGGAAGGCAGACAACCTGGCACGCACACAATCTTTATTATCTTCGTACAGATGGCGTGTGTGGTGTCTGTAAACACGAACACAATAAACAACATGTCTTGGTTAATTCTATATACCTATCACAATTAATAACATTATTAAATACACATTATCTCGTATCATCATCATGCACTGATACAATGGGTCATTAGTTTACCATAATGTTTATCCTATTCCGCCATTTCTATCATGATTTATCCTTCCCATCCACGGACATTCTACGGAACCGAAATCATCAAACATTACTATAACTTCTATATTGTGTGAATACATCATATTATTCTTTCATACAGATTGCATCTACCTTTTCAATTAACAAAATGTAAAGCGTAATTTTGCAACAAGTCAAACCATCAAGTGAAACTAGGAAAATAATCCTAATTATATGCATCAAAATTATGTTACACAGCTAAAAGAACTAAAGGAGACATGTGCGATGACGTCTACTGTAAAATGTATCATCATTTCGCGTGATATACCCCCGGAAAGGTTCCAGCATACAAATAATGATGAGAACGTCTGTGATGCCATACTCAAAGTAGCAACCTCATTCCAAATCCAGGTAATTAAGTTCCTCAAGAAGATCCTTCCCAAGTTGACAACGGGCTTTCAGAGGCAGAAGAGCGATATCTTTCCCTTTGGAGACTAAGATGAGGCTGCACAGAAAGCTGTCACTCAGATGGAACCGGAAAGTTGGAGAATTCACCAACTGACAATGTGTCAATAAAGAACAAAATTATAATGTAAGACATCATGTTGAAATACAAAACGTGTAAAAAAGAAATTATCACGTTTCTTAATACCATGTACTTTAATGCTTGTAGTATTAGGAATAAATGTCAATAAATACAGGCATATGTCAAAAGTGAAAATCTCGATATGATAGGAATAACCGAGACATGGTTAAATGGTAAAGAGTTTGAAGCTGAATTTAATATTGCGGGATTTAAACGCTTTCATCAGGATAGAAACCACAAGAAAGGTGGTAGTGTTCTGTTTTATTTTGAAAGCAATGTCCATGCTTGTGTTTTAGAGAAAGTAAAAGAGGATGCATATGATAGTTTTTGGGTAGAGTTAATCCAAACAAATGGACAAAAAATGAATGTAGGTGTAATATATAGACCAAAAACATTATCATTAGCAGACAAGAAACTGTTGTTTCAAGAACTGTCTAGTTTCTACAACCGGGACTTATTGATAATGGGTGATTTCAGTTTTACTGACATTGATTGGATGACCCTCGAAGATGGCCATATAGGTAGTCGTTTGATAGATTTTCTCGGTGACAGTTACTTAGTTCAGCACGTAAAAGAACCCACAAGACATGGAAACTTACTCGATCTATTGATCACTAGCCGTGAAAGCATGATAGCCGATGTGGAGGTTGGTGAAACTATTGCAAATAGCGATCACGACTTAGATTCAAACCGCTAAATTTTTTTTAGAATAGATACATGTGCATCTAGAATACCCGATTTTATTAAATCTCAGTTCATAGGACTACATCAGGAGCTTCAGCTTACAGATTGGGAGGCAATTTTAAGCGAAAGACCTGTAGATCAGATGTGGGAAACATTTCAAAATACGCTTACTAAGATGATTCATACTTACATCCCGTTTTAGGACAGACGCCCCTTAAATCAGGCTCGCCCAAAGAAACTGAAAAAAGTATTGCTAAAAAGAGACAGGCTTATAAGAAATACAAGAGCTCGAGTGCACCTAACGGCTATCAAATTTCATGTAATTATACAGAGAGATTTGAAAAAGACAATAAAAAAAAAACGAAAACGACAATACGAAATGAATATCGTTGATAAATCCAAAGAGAATCTCAAAGAATTCTACAGTTACATTAGAGATAAAAAGGTTATTATGAATCACATTGGGCCACTATTATCTGCTGATGGTCATCTTGAGTATTCAAACGGAGGAATGTGTAATATTTTGAACAACTATTTTAGCTCAGTGTTCGTAAACGAAATACCTCAAAGTGAACTCCAAACTGAAACCTGTGAAAAATCTAGGGTAAACTCACTACGGTAAATATAACAAAAGAAAAAATTAAAAGGTGTATAGAGAAACTCAAAATTTATAAAACACCAGGGACTGACGGTTGGCATCCAAGAATCATTATATTTTTTATTTGATCTATTTTTTTTTATAATTTATGTATTTTTTCGCATACGACCTAATTATGGACTAAAAGGTCCGCCTTTGTAATCCTTTGAATGCAGAGCGCAGTGTTAGATTTGTTAACTTGGAGCTGTCAAGAAGAGATGCCGAGCAGTTTTGCAGTGTATACACACCAAGATAACTACGTGGCATGTAACGCGCGCCATGTCGCCCGCGACCAGACGCTGCTCTGACAGTGCGACCTTGGTTGACCCGACTTAACCTAATTCAGTGCAATTATGTAATTACGCACCACGGGTGACTACTCACTCAGTATATATATCGGCTCGTGCCGCATCTAAAACCAATTCACTCGTACATACATACACATACCAAGGCTTTTTTCCCCTTACAATAAAGAAGAAGAAATCATCAAAACCTCTTTCTCTTCTGACAGTGGCATCGCCTCACTAGTGACCATTCGGAGCAACAATGGACACATCTACCGCTGCCACCCCCGGCGCCACGCTACCCTCTACCAACACCGTCAACGCCGTTTCGCTCTGAAACAGTACCTGCTTCAAGAATTTACGCCGCCAGCGACCTCCAGATCCGCAAAAATCCTCCAACTCTCCCAAGAGCCACTGGGGGACATTAAACCAAGTACAGCATACCTCGAGATGATGCCTATCACCCGACTCCTACCCACAACCAACGGAACCAGCAGCAACGTCGATATGCTTCGTCAATTGTGGCTCATGCACTTACCAGCGCCCGTCTGATCCGCCCTAGGCAACACCGAGGACATGACCACCAACGAAGTTCACGGAGGGCTGACTATCTCGCCGACACCCACGCCGCAGCAACAAAGAGTCAGAACGTCTGTGCTGCTGCAGCAGCATCGCTAGCCAACAACACCAGCAAAGGTAACAACGCCGGACCACCGCCCCTCTACACTTGTGCTACTACGACACAAGATTCGGCGCCTTCGCCTTCGCCAAGGATGTACTTGGACAAAAAACGCCTAAAAGGGTCACCGTCCATCACGAAAGCGAATAGTATGTGGAGTTTCTCTCCAATTCGTCTTGATCAGAATCTAAGAAGGTAACAAGGATTCATATGTGTCATCGTCCTTAGAGGGACTGTTATCTTTGTATCCAGAAGAGCTGCTTTTTTCCTTTGTAGAGGAGCTGATATCTTTATTTCCAGACTTTTTGCTGTCTTTGCTTCCAAAGTAGTTGCTTTCTTCGTCTACAGAGGAGCTGCTATCTTTATTTCCAGATTTTGTTGCTATCTTTGGTTCCAGAGGAGCTGCCTTTTTCGTTTCCAGAGGATTTGGTCACATGGTCATTGGGAGCCATGTCCAGAGTTAATTCCTGTCACCCATCGTCTTGCAGGAAAGACTGGGTGAGTCCCACTGCAACACACATCTACGGAAGTACAGGTGTATCAGCATAATATAATAGTATGCTTACATGGAAGTAACCATCCCGTACCTAATTACTTGCAAACGATTGATGGGCCACTGATGGTACAGACCAATTCTTTGGCAATGTGATTGACTGTCTTCCGAAGAAGTGTGTCTGCCGATGAATATTCAACAGTGAATCAAAGTCCCATTTCTTCAGTTTGAAGCACAAACTAATCTCGAGGAACCAAATACGGCAGAGTTCGTATTAAATGTCTCTTTTTACTGCTTCAGTATGATGACTTTCATAAGTTCCATCTTCTACTTGACATTCAGAAGACAAAGTCTTTATGTACACCCAGTTTCAGCTCGATATATTCTATCTTGTCGATATCTTCTCTCTCCTTTACGTTCAAGATAACACCGAATAATTTCGTTCAGCAAAAGTGTTGTGGGTTGGGTGGGGCGCTCTCTCAAATGAATCAAACTGTCCAACGGTAGCCAAAGAAATGATGTCAGATTAGGAAGCACATATGGTTCCATAGAAATAGGTTTATTGTCTTCTCTCGTTATTCGAGGAGACTGCGCTGACTAACTGCGTGTAAAATTGAATAGTTGCTCAAGAACACGCGCGCCTGACACCGCCTTGTTTACTGGTAAATGACTGAATTTTTTTTTTAGTAGGAGCTCGATTATATATGCACACAAGACGCAACTAAATAATTTAAGTCTGAACCATCCAAAGAGCCATACAACAGTCATGCCATTCCAGTTTGCAACATTTTGAGAATGAACACTGGTTTAAGTCATTACATGTTTTAGGAATACTTAGTCAAGAAAATGAGCTCGTGATTTCAAGACAACTCGAAAATGCAAGCAAACACTCACCGAAAAGGCCAAAAGTATCCATGCTCTTAATGAGCCCATCTTGTGCAGATGCCTTGAGCAAACATTTTCCGCACAATTCCGCAGCGACGCTGAAAAAGTCCTACATAACAATCTATGACCTATTAAAAAAAAAAAAAAAAAAAGTTATTTTCCTTGGGGAGTGGGGAGAGACTTGGCTATGTTTGTGCATCCACATGTGAATGTGCGCGTTAAGTAAAAGGTGTATAAGTGTACATGTGCAATTCTTTGTTTGTCGAGCATACACGTGCTTAATAACACTGTTAGACACAATAATAAAAAAGCAGGTCTATATTGATGCTACCGAAATTGCATGCACATAACTATTTTGGTTTTTAAGAGTATGCTATATACACCATTGTCGGCACACATGCCCCATTGATATTTACAATGTAATGAGACCAAGATTCAAGGTACTTCATAAAAATCCGGTCACCATGGAAAACAGATCTAAATCTACAAATTTTGATGCCCTAGTCAGTTAGTTTCTAGAGCTAACGACTAAAAGGAAAAGTAAACCAAAATTGTGTGTACATCGCAGGGAATTTCCTTTGACTAATTACGCTGTATCACATATGTATGTACTCCACCAATATTTCAATGATAGAATCTCGTGTTGGCCTTGACTGATTTAAGCTACCTATGCCATATATCTCTGTCATTCTACGCCTTCTCTCTCTCTCTCTCTCTCTCTCTCTCTCTCTCTCTCTCTCTCTCTCTCTCTCTGTATGTCTGTCTGTCTGTCTGTCTTTCTGCCTGTCTCTCATTCTTTCTCTCTGTCTGTCTCTCATTCTTTCTCTCTGTCTGTCTCGGTATCTGTGGAAGACTACAGTCTAGGAAGGTTAGTGGGGCTTAGTCAAAGCTCGACGTGGCGTGTAGTATCTCTCAATTATGCGTTTGGTCAAGTGCCGTGAGGGCTAAGTGCGGCGGGCGCACATGCTTGAATCCCATGGAGGTGTTTCGATGGTTCCCTCTATGCATAGCAACGTCCAACTCTACTGGCCTCATTCCACATCGCAATGTCTCGTCTGAGTGTTAAAGGACCATGACGGGTCTGATGACGTGAATGAAACAAAAGATACATTAATACATTTGTCTGTCAGGCTATTGAATGTTTTTTCTGGCCTTTGATATTTCTTAGGGGAATGAGTAACTATTCAAACATAAGTTGTTGTTCCTCAGAGTGAATGAAAAGGATGAGTCATTACGTCGTGTATATATATCTCAACATCGTTTGCTACATACATACATATACCAAAGACGTTTTCCCCCTTAGACGGGGGGTAGCCAAAAAGAAAAAGGCATAGAAATCACTCCCACCCATTTCATTTGCCATATATTCCACTTCCCTCCACCCTCCTCCCTCCCTCTTATCTTGGCATCTCCTGGATGACGGGTCATCCCTGCATCCTGTCCACTGCCCTGGGTCAGAAGCAGTGTCGTAAGACACAGCACATCCACAGCAAGGCCGCTTCATAAATTCGGCGACCCCCCCTCTCCGTCCCCTCATGCAGAAAAGGAGAAGACGGGGAGAAATCCCTTCAGGCTACGTCAATTTTTTTCTCATACATATTTCCTCACCCCCCATTCATCCACCCACTCCCCCTCATGCATCACAGCATCATCTATACACAACCCTTCTCCAGTCCCCCTTATCTTCTGTCCTCTACTGTCCTTCCTCTACAGACATTCCTCTCTTTTGTAAAGCCCCTTTCACCACATCCATCCATCTCATCCTAGGACGCCCCCTCATATTCACTCCTTCCACCTCCGCCTTCCACACCTCTTTTACTAATCTTTCTTCACTCATTCTTTCCATGTGTCCAAACCATCCTAATACTCTTTCATCAACCGTATCTCCCAGCTCCCTTTCCACCCCTGTTCTCCTCCTCACCTCCTCATTTCTCACTCTATCCAACCCAGTAACCCCTATCATACTTCTCAGACATTTCATCTCAAACACATTCAAACTCCTTCTCTCTTCCTCTTTCATGTTCCATGTTTCTGCCCCGTACATTGCTGTTGGCACAATCACTCCTTCATATAACCTCCTCTTGGCATCCTTTCCCAGATGTCTATTTCTCATTACACTTTTTAATCCACCAAGGCATTTACTCGCTTCTCTCAATCTACATTCTACCTCCACCCCCACTCCTCCCTTTCCTGTCACCCACGTATCTGAAACTATCCACTTCCTCCAGTTTCTTACCCTTAATGCTCACTTCCATCCTACTGTCACTCTCTCCTCTTGTGCATGTCATCACCTTACTTTTGCCCACATTTATCTTCAGCTTCCTTCTTTCACACATCTTCTCAAACTTTGTCACTAACTTCTTCAATCCCCCCTCTGATCCTGCTACAAGCGCAGTATCGTCAGCAAACAACAGCTGGCTCACCTCCCACTTTTCTCCATTTTCTTTAATCATCTCCAACCCCTGACCCACTACCCTCCCATTCACCTCTCGCACCACCCCATCCATGTAAAGATTGAACAGCCAGGGTGACATAACACACCCCTGACGAAGTCCCACCTTTACCTCAAACCATTCACTCTCTCCATTTCTAATCCTAACGCATACACGCATCGTTTGCTAGCAGTGGTAAAGGTTTTGACGTTTGAATATGTCAGGAATCAAGAAATGCGGTGAAAAAACTATTAGCACGAGCATGGTCGAGCATGTGACAAAAATGTATAACTACAATTAATGTATATGACTATTAGTAATATCTATTATAATAAAGTAGTAGCCTCTGTCTGTCTGTCTGATTGTTTATTTGTTTGTTTGTACACGAACTCCTCCTAGGGTTTTAGAGATAGGCCCCCATAACCATATATATTCTGATGCCCTATCACTCCAGGTACTTGTATAATTATATTTAATTTCGAAAAAGAAATATTTTGGTTAGGGTTAAGGGTTAAAGTTAGGAGGTTAATGTAGTATCCCCTGAAGTCGCGTAGTATTTTTTGTGGCTTAAGAATTAGTATGATTAAACAATCCATTGTATGTATCCATATATATTATTTGCATTTGTGAAATTAATGCTGCCACAAACCATGATAGCTTTTGTAAGAAGAAAGCATGTTTATGGAAAATAATTGTATAATTTTACCAAATGTTGAAATATTGGTTATTTTTATTTAATTTTTGTGCGGGCGGAAATAGTTCATTCACCCCTATAACTATATATATTCTGAAGATAAATAAACTAGATACATTTCTTCACCTTTCAGCTGTAGACATTTATTGTCAATCCACACACACACACACACACACACACATGCACATACACACGCACACAAAAGAATGTGTACACATGATATTTGTGTTTGTGTATGCATGTATTTTCAAGCTAGGGTTTCCCAACTTCGGGAGGGGGGCGCACACCTGAGAGGGGGATCATTTAAAGCTTTATCAAATTAAAAATATATTTTGGTTAGGGTTAAGGGTTAAAGTTAGGTGGTTTATAATGAGGGAACACGCCACTACTGTAGTTCCCCCTTAAGATATTATTTTTGTAACATAAGAATCAATATAATTAAACAAACCATTGTATGTGTTCATAGATATTATTTATATTTGTGAAATTAATGTTGCTACAAACCATGATAGCTTTTGTAAGAAAAAATTATGCAAATGTAAAATGACTGTATAATTTTACCAAATGTTGAAGTATTGCTTATTTTCATTTTATTTTAGTGCTGCGGAAATTTATTATTTACAAACTCTTCCTATGTTTTTCCAAATAAATCTCTATAACCATATATATTCTGAAGATAAATGAAGCAGATACATTTCTTCACCCTTTAGATGTAGGCATTTATTGTCAATTCACACACACACTCACGCACGCACGCAAAAGAATGTGCACATGATATTTGTGTTTGTGTATGCATGTATTTTCAAACTAGGGTTTCCCAACCTTCGGGTAGGGGGGGCGCACATCTGGGAGGGAGAGTGTTTAAAGCTATATTTCATTTAATAAATATTTTGGTTAGGGTTAAGGGTTAAAGTTAGGTATGGTATGGTTAGGTTAGGGATTATTCACAAACTCGCAGGAACCCGCGGGTAATTGGCCAGTAATACAATAAACATTGATTGAAATATACATTGCCATAGTAGAATTCCTTTTCTTTGTTCATTAGATGATATAATTTTCAGTGTCAAACGACATCGTGTTTTATTTAATCGTTTTTCAGTTTTCAAGGTACGGTCATTTTCTTCCGAACTTCAGAGTGAGTCGTCAAACACGTTAGATTAGAAGCTAGGGATGGTCAGCTATAGTTCAGGAAATTTGAGGCTAGTAGGGTTACGACGAGTTTATTAAGAACACGTCTGTGGACGAGCGTATACCCTTACATTGCACATTATCTTAAGGGATAAAAAAATGTATAGATACATTTATACAGTAAATGGAATATTGTAAGATAGGTAGTTCCTATTGTAATATATATACCTGCATGATCTTTGTTGACATTTTTTCTACCTGCTTGGATAATGTAAAGTACATAGGAGTATTACAACAATGTGATAGCTATAGCACGGAAAGCTGAGTAGGCTACAATTTTCCTCTTCACTATGTTCAACTTAAACTGAAAGGAAATTTTTCTTAGATGACTTTGAATGATCGAAAACAGAGAGTTGTTTTAAATGGAAAAACTTCTAGATGGAAAATGTTACAGGTGGAGTTCCTCAGGGTTCCATTCTTGGGCCACTTCTATTCATAGTATATATAAATGATATAGACCATGGACTAAAATCTATTGTTTCCAAATTTGCTGATGATACAAAACTGTGCGGAATGGCAAATGATCACTTAAATCTGTTAGATATTCAAGATTTAGATAAATTACAGCAATGGTCTGAAAAGTGGCTAAAGAAATTTAACACAAGTAAATGCAAGGTAATGCACATAGGTAAAAACAACAGTAAGTACGATTACAAGTTATATGGAGCTTCGTTAACAAAAGTGAATAGTGTAAAAGATCTCGGCGTAATTATCAGTAACGATCTCAAATCATCCAAGCAGAGTATTTCAGCCTTTGAGAAAGCAAATAAGATTCTAGGAATGATTGCGCGATCTTTTGACTTCAAAAGTCCATCACTCATTAACAAGCTATATAAATTGTTAGTTTGTCCACATTTGGAATATGCTGTTTCCGTATGGTCACCGAATCTCATTACAGACATTGACAGATTGGAAAAAGTACAACGGCGAGACACAAAACTGATTCCAAATATAAAAAATAAATCATACGAAAATCGACTAAAACATATGAATCTGTTTTTCTAAAAAAGCGCAGACTCAGAGATGATTTGATACAGGTATTTAGAATTCTAAAGGGAATTGACATCAAAAGGGACAAAATTTTCACACTGAATGAGAATCAGACAAGAAACAGTGGTCTCAAACTGTCAGGAAATAGATTTAATTTGGAAGTGGGTAGAAACAACTTCGCCAACCGTGTAGTTAATGAATGGAATAAACTTTCTGCAGAAGCAGTGCAATGTAGTTCAGTTCGAAGCTTTAAAAAGCATTTAGATAAACACCTAAGCAAGATACTGTAATGATTATTATTTATTTTATATTATTTGTGTTTGGTTTGTTATCATTTGTCTGTTTGATTCTCATTTATTATTAGTTATATATCAATTTATTATTATTTACTATTTTTGTTTGACTGTGCCCATGCGTTTATTTATGTATTTTATTTTATACTTACATTGTTATGGTTTTTACTTATTTATATATCATTATTATTAGGATTTTTTCGCATCCGACCTAGATATGGACCAAAAGACCTCCTGTCGGCATGCTCCGCCTTTGTAATCTTTTGTAATAAACTACGAGTACAAATGCTACAAAGGGATTAAATTGACGGTAACGTAAGAAGTCATTACGAAGGCAGGAAGCTGCGCATCAGACCTGAACCACGCGACATATCATGGGCAGAGCATGTAAAAGAATTGTCAGAAGTTGGAGGGGTGCAAGCGATACAGAAACTGAAAAACAAGGCTCCTGGCTCAGACAACATCCTAGGAGAAATGCTGAAAGATAGAGGCGAAATCGTATAGAAAAAATTGACTAAATTAGTAGCACTACTTTGGAGAACTGAGAAATTACCAAAATCTTGGAGTAAAGGTAAGATTGTACCGGTCCATATGAAGGGAGACAAACACAGTGCTCCACTTACAAAGTAATTATGCTACTTAAAACTGAGTGCAAGATAGAATAGTTTACTCCAAAAATAATGTATAGGCCGAGAAAGTTATCGGAGATAACTATTGATATTTTACACCAGGACGCTTCACAACGGACCGTACACTAACAGAAACACACACAAACACACACACACACACACACACACACACACACACACACACACACACACACACACACACACACACACACACACACACACACACACACACACACACACACACACACACACACACACAAACACACACACACACACACACACACACACACACACTCGGTGGAGTGTTTGGAAGAGTCCCCGACTGTCACTACAGCGGTCCGGGTTTGAATCCTGCCCAGGGTAAAATTAGTTTCAGTATCGCTGCACTTCGAGTCTTTTCTCCAACTCTCGTGGGCGGGGAGTTGGGTGTGTGTGTGTGCGTGTACGATCACAGCATTGCCCATAGATCAGTCATACGAGCTCTTGGCTCTCTTCCGGGAGGAAAATAGCGGTCGCTCATGGGTCCAGCACATGATCCAAAGATCAAGGTTAATATATATATATATATATATATATATATATATATATACATATATATATATATATATATATATATGTATGCATATACATATATATACATATGTGTATATATATATATATATAAGTATATATATATACATATATGCATATACATATATATATACATATATCTATATATATGTATATACATATATATATATATATATATATATATATATATATATATATATATATATATGCAGAAAAAACACTGGTAAATAAGAAACGTAGTCCAAACGTTTTCGTCTATTTAAGACATCATGAAGGGAATACAGTAAAGAAGATACAGACAGTATATATACAGAAGTAAAAATATTTTAGGGAACACGGAAAGATGTGTCACACAAGCCTGAGAAAATTACCAACAGATGGACCAAATGTTCGGGTAGGAAAACATGTAACAATTTTCTTTGAAATAAAATTATCAAGCCTGTACATACCTAGTCTTAGATTGATATTTTGATCAAAAGTTTGTTTTGTGTGGCTTGATTCAATTATGTTCCTTTAAGTAAAGGAATTACAAGATGTTATTTTAATAGCATTTTCCCTGTCATTTTCATGATCTTGGTCCCTCACATGAACAAAAATACCACTAGACATTTGATCACTTCTCACACTGTATTTTGCCAGTTTGTTCGATGTAAAAATTTTGGCACTGCAGACAAGGAATGGTGTATACGCAACCTTCAGTGTTATGTGGAGAATTTTTAATTAGTATATTTTTGACAGTACTATTGTTCTTAAAGACTACATTTATGTTGAATTCCTTAAGCATTTTTGAAAAGGAACACTAGGAGGTTCTTATGACAATTTTTTTTTTCTCCTGTGGAGTTTTATAGTAAGTTTTTATAGCCATAGTGTGGGAATTGTCTACCAAATGCTTTGGGTATTTTAAGTCTGATGGAATGCTGTATATCTTGCTCAACTCATTATCCAGAAATTCAGGGTTGCAAATTCTGTACGATCTGAGGAACATTGAACTAAAGACAGAAAGCATTAGTTTTTTCACTGTGAGCAGAGTAATAATGAACGTAAGATAAATTATTAGTGTTTTTTCTAAAAACATCACACTTAAAATATCTTCAGCATATGTGATTACAGAGTGGAGAAAAGCATGTATATATGTATATATATATATATATATATATATATATACACAAAAGTAGTGAGGTGAACAGGTAGGGAAGGGGACTTAGGTCACGTGTGCGGCGCTACGTGGATATTGGTGGATTATGTCCACTAACAGTGGACATAATCCACCAATTTCACCAGGGGAGGATCATATTAGGCCACGATCTGAAACCTACACAAAGTATAACAACAGTACAAAGTGTATTTCGGATTAATTACTAACAATATTTATGAAGATTTACACAAAGGATACGATAACAACATTACAAAGTGTATTTGGGTTTAATTACAAACATGATGCATGAAGATTTACACAAAGGGTAGTGAACACATCCAAAGGATGCAACCGTAGAATTAATCACGTACACAATTGAGTCGAAATAGTTTTCGGAAAATACACTTCCTTCAGACATATAGCTTTAAACCAACTGCGCAATAGCCGCCCATCAAAGAAAATAAATTGCACCTATCAATCACACGAAGGTAAGAGACCTAAACGGAAAATATTCGATGGAGTCTACTGTGAAATATATAATGAATTCATGTAATATACACCCATATATATATAAATATATATATATATATATACATATATATATATATGTATATATCTATATACATATATATATATATATATATGTATATATATGTACGTATGTATGTATATATATTGTCAACGCCAAGCCACGAAGGTAGGCGACTGAAGGTACAGAGTGATGGGGGAAGGCAGACAACCTGGCACGCACACAATCGTTATTATCCTCGTACAGACGGCGTGTGTGGTGTGTGTAAACACGAACACAATAAACAACATGCCTTGTTTAATTCTATATACCTATCACAATTAATAACCTTATTAAATGCACTTTATCACGTATCATCATCATGCACTGATACAATGGGTCATTAGTTTACCATAATGTTTATCCTATTCCGCCATATCTATCATGATTTATCCTTCCCATCCAAGGACATTCTACGGAACCGAAATCATCAAACATTACTATAATTTCTACATTATGTGAATACATCATATTATTCTTTCATACAGATTGCATCTACCTTTTCAATTAACACTTACCAACAATAGGTTCCCCAGACACTTATGGTAATGGACATCTTCACAGCTCAATGTTCTAGACACAAAAGGACGGCTCTCATTACATTCATGCCGAGGAAAAGTCGCACTACTTTGTTGGCGGAGTACTACATATAAGGGACCGTAAACACAGATATATATACCGCCATTAAGAAGTATAAAGAAATAGACAAAATATCAGAAAAGGAATTTTCCATATTTAATCACAATAATACCCAAAGTGACCTCGAATTAAATTTCTACTCAAGACTAACAAAAGACAGCGATTACTATAGTGATACACAATTTGACACAGTATTTCGTGATATTGATGGTTTCACACTAATTCACATTAATGCAAGGAGCCTCAACGTATTTTTTCTCATCCAACCTAATTATGGACCAAAAGGTCTCCTGTCGGCATGTTCCGCCTTTGTAATCCTTTGAATGCAGAGCGAAGTGTTGTATTGGTTAACTTGGAGCTGTCAAGAAGAAGTGCCGAGCAGTTTTGCAGTGTGTATACACCAAGATAACTATGTGGCATGTAACGCGCGTCATGTTGCCCACGAACTGACGCTTCTCTGACAGTGCGAGCCAGTTTGACCTGACCTAACCTAATTCAGTGCAATTATGTAATTACGCTCCACGGGTGACTACTCACTCGGTATATATATTGTCTCGTGCCGCATATAAAACCAGTTCACTCGTACCTTACAATAAAGAAGACGAACTCATCAAAACCTCTTTCTCTTCTGACAATGGTATCGCCTCACTGGTGACCATTCGGAGCAACAATGGACCCATCTACCGCTGCTATCCCCGGCGCCACGCTACCCTCTACCAACACCGTCAACGCCGTTTCCCTGAAGATGCACCCTTTTCCACGGTCGACGTTCCCTCCTGGTTTCGCCGGGCGGGGATACAGTTCCGCCTGTGGAATATCAGCGCGTCCCAAACGAAGGCAGAATATATTCTCGAGGCGATCCCCGAGGATGTGTTCCCACATATCTCCCAATGACTCGATCTAGTATGACGCTCTGAAATAGTGCCTGCTTCAGGAATTCACGCCGCCAGCAGCCTCCAGAGCCGCAAAAATCCTCTAACTCCCCCAACATCCACTGGGGGCCATTAAACCAAGTATAACATTCCTCGAGATGATGTCTATCACCCGCCTCCCACCCACAACCAACGGAACCAGCAGCAACGTCGATATGCTTCGTCAATTGTGGCTCATGCGCCTACCAGCGCCCGTCTGATCCATCCTTGGCAACACCGAGGACAAGACCACCAACGAAGTTCACGGAGGGCTGACCATCTCGCTGACGCCCACGCCGCCGCATCAAGGAGTCAGAACGTCTGTGCAAAGCCAACAACGCCGGACCACCGCTTCTCTACACTTGTGCTACTACAACACAAGATTCGGCGCCTTCGAGAGAGAGAGAGAGAGAGAGAGAGAGAGAGAGAGAGAGAGAGAGAGAGAGAGAGAGAGAGAGAGAGAGAGAGAGAGAGAGAGAGAGAGAGTGAGAGAGGAAGAGGGAGGAGGCGGAGAATGGCGGAGATATATGGCATAGGTAGCTTAAATTAGGCAAGGCCAACACGAGATTGTATCATTGAAATATTGGTGGAGTACATACACATGTAATTTAATGTAATAAGTCACAGGGCAGCACCTGCAATCTACACACAATTTTGGTAAACTTTTCCTTTTGGTCGTTAGCTCTGGACACTAACTGACTAGGGCATCAAAATTTCATGCGTTTCCAGCTATGGCTGACGATCAGTCACTGGAAACCACAAATGCATTTGTAGATTTAGATTTGTTATCCATGACGACCGGATTTTTATGAAGTACCTTGAATATTGGTCTCATTACCTTGTAAATCACAATGGGGCATATGTGTGCCGACAATAGTGTTATTAAGCACATGTATGCTCGACAAACATAAAATTGTACATGTACACTCATACTCCTTTTACTTAACGCAAACATTCACATATGGATGCACAAACATAGCCAAATCTCTCCCCACTCCCCAAAGGAAAAAAAAAAGTCATACATTGTTATATAGGACTTACTTTTTCAGCGTCACTACGGAATTGTGCGGAAAATGTTTGCTCAAGGCATCTGCACAAGATGGGCTCATGAAGAGCATGGATACCTTTCGCCTTTTCGGTGAGTGTTTGCTTGCATTTTCTTGTTGTCTTGAAATCACATGTAATGCCTTAAACCAGTGTTTATTCTCAAAATGTTGCAAACTAGAATGGCATGACTGTTGTATGGGTCTTTGGATGATTCAGACTTAAATTATTTGGTTGCGTCTTGTGTGCATGTGTAATCGAGCTCGTACTAGAGATGCACCGAGGCAAATTTTTCATTCATTTACCAGTAAACACGGTGTCAGGCGCGAGTGTTCTTGAGCAACTATTCAATTTTACACGCAGTTAGTCAGTGCAGTCTCCTCGAATAACGAGAGAAGACAATAAACCTATTTCGATGGAACAATAGGTGCTTTCTAATCTGACATCATTTCTTTGGCTACCGTTAGACAGTTTGATTCATTTAAGAGAGCCCCCACCCAACCTACAACACTTTTGTTGAACGAAATCATTCGGTGTTATCTTGAACGTAAAGGAGAGAGAAGATATCGACAAGACAGAACATATCGAGCTGAAACTGAATGTCAGGTAGAATATGGAACTTATGAAAGTCATCATACTGAAGCAGTAAAAAGCGACATTTAATTAATACGAACTCTGCCGTATTTGGTTCCTCAAGATTAGTTTGTGCTTCAAACTGAAGAAATGGGACTTTGATTCAAAGCTGAATCTTTATCAGCAGACACACTTCTTGTATTAATTTCTGTACCATCAGTGGCCCATCAATGGGTTGCAAGTAATTAGGTACGGGGTGGTTACTTCCATGTAAGCATACTGTTATATTATGTTGATACACCTGTACTTCCGCAGATGTGTGTTGCAGTGTGACTCGCCCAGCCTTTCCTGCAAGACGATGGGCAACAGCAATTAACTCTGGACATGGCTCCCAATGACCATGTGACCAAATCCTCTGGAGACGAAAAAGGTAGCTTCTCTGGAAGCAAAGATAGCAACAAAATCTGGAAATAAAGATAGCAGCTCCTCTGTATGTGGAGAGAAACTCCACATACTTTTCGCTTTCGTGATGGACGGTGGTGGCCCTTTTAGGTGTTTTTTGTCCGGGTACATCCTGGTTGGCATCTCTTGGTGAAGGCGCCGAATCTTGTGTCGTAGTAGCACAAGTGTAGAGGGGAGGTGGTCCGGCGTTGTTACCTTTGCTGGTGTTGTTGGCTAGCGATGCTCCTGCAGCAGCACAGACGTTCTGACTCCTTACTGCGGCGGCGCGGACGTCGGCGAGATAGTCAGAAACTCGGAAATAGACCCGTGACTTCTTTTTCCATCTTTATCACAATGTACCAGCATATATATATATATATATATATATATATATATATATATATATATATATATATATATATACATATGTATATATATATATATATATATATATATATATTATATATATATATATATATGTATGTATTCACCTTGGTCCTTGGATAATGTGTTGGACCCGTGAACGACAGCTATTTCCCTCCCGGAAGAGAGCTCAGAGCTCGTATGACTGATCTATGAACAATTCTCTAATCTTACACGCACACACACACACCCAACTCCCCTCCCACTAGAGTTGAAGTGACGAATCGAAGCGCAGCGATACTGAAATTATTTCATCCCTGGGCAGGATTCGAACCCGTACCGCTGTAGTGACAGTCAGGGACACTTCCAAACAAGCCACCGAGTGTGTGTGTGTGTGTGTGTGTGTGTGTGTGTGTGTGTGTGTGTGTGTGTGTGTGTGTGTGTGTGTGTGTGTGTGTGTGTGTGTGTGTGTGTGTGTGTGTGTGTGTGTGTGTGTGTGTGTGTGTGTGTGTGTGTGTGTGTGTGTGTGTCCGTGTGTGTGTTTGTTAGTATACGGTCTGTTGTGAAGCGTCCTGGTGTAAAATATCAATAGTTATCTCCGATAACTTTCTCGGCCTATACTTTAATTTTGGAGTAAACTTTTCTGTCTTGCACTCAGTTTAAGGTAGCATAACTACTTTGTAAGTGGAGCACTGTGTTGGTCTTCCTTCATATGTACCGGTACAATCTTACCTTCATTCCAAAAGTTGAGTAATTTCTCAGTTCTCCAAAGTAGCGGTACTAATATAGTCCATTTTTTCTGTACGATTTCACCTTTATCTTTCAGCAATTCTCCAGAGCCTAGTGCCTTGTTTCTCAGTCTCTGTATCGCTTACGCCGCTCCGGCCTCTGACAGTTCTTTTACATGCTCTGGGTCAGGTCTGAGGCGCAGCTTGTATACAAAATTTCCTATCGTTTAATTACCTCCTTTTCTTTTACTCTTGCATTCCTATCTCGTCCTCTCTCTTTACTCTCTCGGGCTTGAAATCCTCTTTATAAAGTATTCAGTCCTTGGCAATGACTTCTTACGTTACCGTCAATGTTATCCCTTCGTAGTATTTCTAGTTTATCATTAAGATAAGATCTTTTCGATTGTCGCTTCACCTTTTTTGCCATTTGTCGTTGTCCTTTATTTTTAAGATTTTTATCATTATGATTCAGTAAATATGGTAACCACCCTTTCAATAATTACTCTGCACTACTTCTATGCCATATTGAATGACATCGCGCGACATTGTTATGTGACTAAACCAAGACATCCACCACATTACCAAGATCTCTCCTACAGATACATATGTGCATCAAATAAGAAACTATCTGTGGACTGGCAACTCAAACTACATGTCAGTAAGAAAAAATATCAAGTTCAAAGCCATACAAATCACTATGAGAAAGCCATCTAAAAATTTTTGAGATAGTCAAGCATCTCGATCTTAGCATCTTATTTAATTTTACCTAACCACCAGTGGTCGACGACATTGGATTTGAGCTTCTGGTAATAAACTTCACACCACGAAAGCAATAAGCCAACGATAGATATGACACTCACCATAGAATATGGTCAAACCGAAGAGCTGTGTCCTACCTTTGCATCTCTCTTGAACGTCCTACTCACATCTCACTCCCGAGCTGTTCCCGTGGCCACACCGCTTCACCTTCCAATTTCCCACTTTCTTCTTGTTTGTTTCTCTTGCGTCACATATCGAAACTATATGTTTCCTCAATGGACCTTCATAACCATGCCTTATGCCTAGCTGACATATTGAGTCAATTATCCTGTACAAACATTTATCCTTGAGAATTTAATGCATTTCCTAATAGACCTTAATGCGGTCATAGTCGTCGTCGTCATCATCACCATCATCATCATCATCATCATCATCATCATCATCATCATCATCATCATCATCATCATCATCATCATCATCATCATCATCATCATCATCATCATCATCATCATCATCATCATCATCATCATCATCATCATCATCATCATCATCATCATCATCATCATCATCATCATCATCATCATCATCATCATCATCATCATCATCATCATCATCATCATCATCATCATCATCATCATCATCATCATCATCATCATCATCATCATCATTATCATCAGCATGAAGACGCCAAGCCTATTTTTTCAAATCTACATTACCACTAATAGGACAATCATATGAATAAGCATGCCTTGAAATTGTATTGAGTCTACTTTAAGAGTGACATGTATATATTACAATGCATTGATCCGAATTGTAGATAGGAAGTGCTCGGTAGAAGACGTTATTGTCATTGCGTTGTTTTAGTGGTCAAGGTCGTTGGCGCATTGGACGTCTTTGTCGTTACGATTGTCATTGTCTTACTCTTCGCAGTTGGTGCTACTGCTCTTGTGGCTGCTGAAGTTACTACTATTCCATCGAAACACTCTCGCTCGTGCCAGTGCTGCCTGCGGAGTTGCTGTTATCGTTGCTGTCACCGCTATCGCTGTTTTCGTTGCTGCCACTGCTCTTGCTCTCTCCGTTGCTGCCACCGCTGCTACCACTGCTCTTGCTGTTTCCGTTGTTGCCACTGCTGTCGCTCGCGCTCTCGTCGCTGCTGCCGTCACTGTCGCTCTCATCATCGCCATGGTTACAACCACATCCGCAGCCGTGTCCACAGCCAGGTCCAAAGCCAGTATTGTTGTTGTTACCTCCAAACATGTCAGAGGGTCCACAAATACTCATGCCAAACGAAAGCGAAAACTGTGTGGAGTTTCTCTCGACATCGTCTTCAGCGGAATCTAATGAAGGTGACGAGGATGTATCATCGTCTCCAGAGTTATCATCGTCTGAAGAGTCACTGCTGTCACTATTTGCAGATGGTTTGCCTTTGCTTCCACCACCTCTGGGAGCCATGTCCAGAGTTAATTCCTGTCGCCCATCGTCTTGCAGGAAAGGCTGTGCGAGTCCCACTGCAACACACATCTGCGAAAGTACAGGTGTATTAGAATAATATAATAGTATGTTTACAGGGAAGTAGCCACCCCGTACTTAGTTACATGCAAGCTATTGATGGGCCGCTGATGGTACAGGCTTACTGTCATCTCTCGTTATTCGAGGTGATTGCGCTGATTAACTACGTGTAAAGTTAATAGTTGCTCAAGAGCACTCACGCCTGACACCGTCTTTACTGCTAAGCGACTGAAATTTTGCCTCGCTGCATTTCTAGTAGGAGCTCGATTACATATGCACATAAGACGCAACCAAATAATTTGTCTGAATCATCCAAAGAGCCTTACAATAGTCATGCTATTGCAGTTTGCAACATTTTGAAAATGAACACTGGTTTAAGGGGTTACATGTTTTAGGAATACGTAGTCAAGAAAATGAGCTCGTGATTTCAAGACAACACGAAAATGCAGGCAAATACTCACCGAAAAGGCCAAAAGTATCCATGTTCTTGATGATCCCATCTTGTACAGATGTCTTCAGCAAATCTTTTCCTCAAAAATTGGTAGCGACGCTGAAAAAGGAAGTCCTACATAACAATCCATGACCTTTTTTTTTTATTTTTTTTTTATTTTTTTTATTTTTTTTTGTGGTGGTGGGGAAGCGGGGAGAGACTTGGTTATGTTTGTGCATCCAAATGTGAATGCTTGCGTTACGTAAAAGGTGTATAGGTGTACATGTGCAATATTTGGTTCTTCAAGTATACACGTGTTTAATAACGTTCTTACACACAATAATCAAAAAGTGAGTTTATATTGATGCTACCGAAATTGCATGAACATAACTATTTTGGTTTTTAAGACTATGCTATATAGACTATTGTCGGCACACATGCCCCATTGTGATTTACAAGGTAATGAGACCAAGACTGAAGGTACTTGATAATCCGGTCATCATGGAAAACAGATCTAAATCTACAAATGCATTTGTGGTTTCCAGTGACTGATCGTGAGCCATAGGTGGAATGACACCAAATTGCAATGCCCCATTCAGTCATCACCCAGAGCTAACGACCTCACCTGAAAGGACTCGAAGTGTCTAGTCTTACGAGTGCCTTCCCTGCAATACAACCCTCCTTTTAAATGATGCGAGGAGGAAAAACTAAACCAAAATCGTGTGTAGATCGCAGGTGCTTCTCTGTGACTAATTACACGAAATTACATGTGTATGCACTCCACCAATATTTCAATGACTGAATTTCGTGTTGGCCTTGCATGATTTATGCTATCTATGGCATATATCTCCGTCATTCTCCGCCTCCTCCCTCCCTCTCTCTCTCTCTCTCTCTCTCTCTCTCTCTCTCTCTCTCTCTCTCTCTCTCTCTCTTTCTCTCTTTCTCTCTCTCTCTCTCTGTCTCGGTATCTGTGGAATACTACAATCTAGGGGACTTAATAGGGCTTAGTCAAAGCCCGACGCAACGTGTAGTCCCTGTCTATTATGCGTGTGGTCAAGTGCCTTGAGGGCTTGGTGCTGCGGGTGCATACGCTTGAATCTCATGGAGGTGTTTCGATGGTTCCTTCTGTGGATAAGAACGTCCAACTCTACTTGCCTCATTCCACATCGGAATGTCTTGTCTGAGTGTCAAAGGACCATCACGAGTCTGATGACGTGAATGAAACGCAAGATACATCAATACATTGGTCTGTCAGGCTACTGAGTGGTTTTCTGGCCCTTGATATTCTTGGGGGAATGAGTAACTATTCAAACATAACATAAGTTGGTGTTCTTCAGAGTGAATGAAAAGGATGAGCCATTACGTCGTGTACTGTATATATCTCAGCGTCGTTTGCTAGCAGAGGTAAAGGTTTTGACGTTTGAATATGTCGGGTCTCCTACCTGTTACTTGGATGTTGGAGTCAAGAAGTGCGTGGAAAAACTATTGGCACGAGCATGTTTGAGCTTGTGATAAAAATGTATAATTGCAATTAATATATATGACTGTTAGTAATATAATACAATAAACAATGATTGAAATATACGTTGCCATAGTAGAATTCTCTTTCTTTGTTCATTAGATGATATAATTTTCAGTGTCAATTGACATCGTGTTTTATTAATCGTTTTTCAGTGTTGAAGGTACGGTCATTTTCTTCCGAACTTCAGGGTAAGTCGTCAAAGACGTTAGATTAGAAGCCAGTGATGGCGGATGCATCACGTTGATAAGCTGGGTGAGCTCTTGTTGAGGGAATTTGAGGTTAGTAGGGTTACGACAAGTTTATTGAGAACATGTCTGGGGACGGGCCTATACACTTACATTGGAAAGTGTTTTTAAGGAGAAGAAATATATATATACATTTATACAGTATACTGTAAATGGAATATTGTAGGAAGTTCCTATTATGATATGTGTACGTGTATGATCTTTGTTGAATTTTTATTTTCACCTGCTTGGATAATATAAAGTACATAGGAGTATTACAACAATGTGATAGCTATAGCACGGAAAGCTGAGTTGGCTGCAATCTTCCTCTTCACAATGTTCAACTTAATGTGAAAGGAACAAATTGTAAAATGAGACACCCAAAGTGATTTGTATGGCTATGAACTTAATATTTTCTCTTGCTGACATCTAATTTGAGTTGACAGTCCACAGATAGTTTCTTATTTGGTGCACATATGTATCTGTAGGAGATAGAATAGTTTACTCCAAAATTTAAGTATAGGATGAGAAAGGTATCGGAGATAACTATTGATATTTTACACCAGGACGCTTCACTACAGCGGTCCGGGGTTGAATCCTGCCCAGGGCAGAATTAGTTTCAGTATCGCTGCGCTTCGAGTCTTTTCTCCAACTCTCGTGGGCGGGAGTTGAGTGTGTGCGTGCGTGTAAGATGACAGCATTGCCCATAGATCAGTCATACGAGCTCTGGGCTCTCTTCCGGGAGGAAAATAGCTGTCGCTCATGGGTCCAACACATGATGCAAAGATCAAGGTTAATATATATATATATATATATATATGTATGCATATACATATATATATACATATATGTATATATATATGCATATACATATATATACATATATGTATATATATATTTATATATGTATATATATATATATATATATATGCAGAAAAACACTGGTAAATAAGAAACGTTTTCGTCTATCTAAGACATCATCAAGGGAATACAGTAAAGGAAATACAGACAGTGTATATACAGAAGTAAAAATATTTTAGGGAACACGGAAAGATGTGTCACACAAGCCTGAGGAAATTACCAACAGCCCTCAGGTAACAGATGGACCAAATGTTCGGGCAGGAAAACATGTAACAATTTTCTTTGAAATAAAATTATCAAGCCTGTACATACCTACTGTTAGATTGATATTTTGATCAAAAGTCTTTTTTAATGTGGCTTAATTCAATTATATTCCTTTCAGTAAAGGAGTTACAAGATGTTATTTAAAAGCATTTTTCCAGTCATTTTCATGATCTTGGTCCCCACATGAACAAAAATACCACTAGACATTTGATCACTTCTCACACTGTATCTATGTTGGTTTATTCTTGTTTGTAAATCTTTGCCAGTTTGTCCGATGTAAAACTTTTGGCACTGTAGACAAGGAATGGTGTATACGCAACCTTCAGTATTATGTGGAGAATTTTTAATCAGTATATTTTTGACAGTACTATTGTTCTTAAAGACTACATTTATGTTGAATTTCTTAAGTATTTTTATAGTCTTGCCATACTCTCATGAAAAGGAACACCAGGAGGTTTTTATGACAACAAATATTTTTCTCCTGTGAAGTTTTATAGTAAGTTTTTATAGCCATAGTGTGGGAATAGTCTACCAAATGCTTTGGATATTTTAAGTCTGATGCAATGCTGTATATCTTAATCAACTCATTATCCAGAAATTCAGGGTTGCAAATTCTGTACGTTCTGAGGAACATTGAACTAAAGACAGCAAGCTTAGTTTTTTCACTGTGAGCAGAGTAATAATGAATGTAAGATAAATTATTAGTGTTTTTCTAAAAACATCACACTTAAAACATCTTCAGCAGATGTGATTACAGTGGAGAAAAGCATGTATAACTATATAAAAGTAGTGAGGTGGACAGGTAGGGAAGGGGACTCAGGTCACGTGTAGGGCGCTACGTGGATATTGGTGGATTTTGTCTACTAACAGTGGACATAATCCACCAATTTCACCAGGAGAGGATCATATTAGGCCACGATCTGAAACCTACGCAAAGTATAACAACAGTACAAAGTGTATTTCGGATTAATTACTAACAATATTTATGAAGATTTACACAAAGGATACGATAACAACATTACACAGTGCATTTGGGATTAATTACAAACATGATGCATGAAGATTTACACAAAGGGTACGATAACAAATTATCAACAAGCTCGTGAATACATCCAAAAAAAGGCAACAGTAGATTTAATCACGTACACAATTGAGTCGAAATAGTTTTCTGAAAATACACCTCCTTCAAACATATAGCTTTAAACCAACTGCGCAATAGCCGCCCCTCAAAGAAAATAAATTGCACCTATCAATCACACGAAGATAAGAGACCTAAACGGAAATTCTTCAATGATGTCTACTGTGAAATATATCATTATTGCATGTAATATACACCCATATATATATGTATATATATATATATATATATATATATATATGTATAGATATATGTATATATATATATATATATATATATATATATATATGTTCGTATGTATGTATATATATTGTCAAAGCAACGCCACGAAGGTAGCCGGCTCGAGGTACAGAGTGATGGGGGAAGGCAGACAACCTGGCACGCACACAATCTTTATTATCTTCGTACAGATGGCGTGTGTGGTGTCTGTAAACACGAACACAATAAACAACATGTCTTGGTTAATTCTATATACCTATCACAATTAATAACATTATTAAATACACATTATCTCGTATCATCATCATGCACTGATACAATGGGTCATTAGTTTACCATAATGTTTATCCTATTCCGCCATTTCTATCATGATTTATCCTTCCCATCCACGGACATTCTACGGAACCGAAATCATCAAACATTACTATAACTTCTATATTGTGTGAATACATCATATTATTCTTTCATACAGATTGCATCTACCTTTTCAATTAACAAAATGTAAAGCGTAATTTTGCAACAAGTCAAACCATCAAGTGAAACTAGGAAAATAATCCTAATTATATGCATCAAAATGATGTTACACAGCTAAAAGAACTAAAGGTGACATGTGCGATGACGTCTACTGTAAAATGTATCATCATTTCGCGTGATACACCCCCGGAGAGGTTCCAGCATACAAATAATGATGAGAACGTCTGTGATGCCATACTCAAAGTAGCAACCTCATTCCAAATCCAGGTAATTAAGTTCCTCAAGAAGATCCTTCCCAAGTTGACAACGGGCTTTCAGAGGCAGAAGAGCGATATCTTTCCCTTTGTAGACTAAGATGAGGCTGCACAGAAAGCTGTCACTCAGATGGAACCGGAAAGTTGGAGAATTCACCAACTGACAATGTGTCAATAAAGAACAAAATTATAATGTAAGTTTCACCTCCCCTAGTCACCACTGTCACTTAAATTTGACTTGTAATATCACTCGTCTCGAGGCCCCTTGCCTCTCGTTACGTGAGGTTCACTAATATTCAAGTTCCTCTTAAGTAGTAGGCCCAATGCCTTCTTTTTCCTGTAGTCTCACTATTTTCTAGGCCCCATGCCTATTCCTCTCGTCCTTTGGGTTAATAAAAGGATGGTGAATTTTCTTTCTTCTTTCACTGTAATTTCACCTTAGCTTACACTCGGGATCTCTTTTCTCTCGTCTCTACATCGTCTCCTGATCCTCTCTCCACACCCTCTCTATATCTTCTCCCTATATCTTCTCTATCTCTTCTCTATAGAACGTCTGACGAGATCCCGTATCTTACGCTAAGCTACCTTCGTCTGACGTCACTAATTTTTCTAAACCAATCCCCGGTGACTTCTCAAATAAATGTCACTCCTTATGGGCGTGACTTTGAATTCATGCACCAATAGTTTTTTCCTCCTTCTGCACCTTGCACCAATCCGGAAAGCCATTTCAATGCCACTAGCAAAAATTGTTTACCTCAGCATTAGTCAAACGAAGGTAACCCGCGCTTACAATGTTGTGATTACATAAGCGATTATAAAAACAGTCACCACCGTCGGTGTGTTTACATAGACAAAACGTCGCCCTCACCTAGACATAACATTGCCCTCGAGCAGGCGTCGAGTCTGAATTATTCTACTGCCCTAGCTCATTTCCATTCGTACACTACCGGCCTCTTACAGGGCTCGGCAGCTACCCTTGGTCGTCCCGACCAATTTCTTATTTCCCTCTTACAGGGCTTGCTAATATATTTCTAGAATAAGCTAGTCTACCCTTGCGTTATTGTTAATCTACCTTCCAAAATACATCATTCATGCTATAAATTGGGAATAATACATAAACATAATACCTATAAATGTGAATAACATGCATCTCAATATATATATAAGGTATTGAATTAAGCGGTTACATGGTTGATTTGCTTTGACAGAGCCAATCTCCGGAATACAACAAAGGCAATCAGTGCTGCCACTAACACTGAAAGTAAGGGTATGATAAGGAGTGGTAGCATAGGTAAATCATTTGAGGGAGATCTTGACAATGGTCTTCTCTTAATTTTCAAGGGAGGAGAGTTTTCAGGCAATGTGAAGTTGAAGGTTGAAATGTAGGTGTCCTCGGTTAAATGCATTGTATTAAGGGTATTAGAAATGGTGGAAATAGTGTCTGCATGCAATTCGCAGTTATCTTGAATAGAGACAAGACCTTCAACCAAATCCAATTTAGGACTCAACCCGGGACAATTTATTGATACCTTTGTCTTGTTAGGGAAAAACAGGTAATGAGATCCTTGTATGTTACAATGAGGGATCTGGTCTACCAAAATTCGTTGGTAATGACAATTGTTCATAACAGACATATTCCTAACCAGAGAGGCTTCACATGAATTTTTCAAAGCTTCACGGAACACAAACATGGAAGAATGACAGAGGTAAAGATTCCTATTAAATCTTCTACACTCCTTCAACTTGTCATTAGAGACTCTGCTCTCCTTCAGATTGTCTACAGAAAGGATATAATTGATTGGGTCTACAATTGGAATATCTACTTCATAAAATGAACCATTTACCTTAAGTGGGAAGGGTTTCAATTTGAATAAGTTAAATCTTTGGTTGGAAGAGAACGGGATTTCAATAATAACTGAAGTAACATTAAGGTAGGAGTTTAGCAATGGATAATATAATGCTACATTAGCTTCTTCAAAGAAAGGTTCAAAGTTCCAATCCTTCTTTGCTGACTTAATTACCTTTATAAGTTGAGGTATTGGAAGGAGAGAAGAAGTTACTTGACCCGAATTGGCCATAACTAAATCCTGTACAAAAGATTCCAATTGAACTTGCATCTCAGATAATTTCAATTGCATAGTATTGAGTAACAAAAAAATTTGCATTGTACTCTCTTGTTCACTTTGTTTCAAGCTGAGATTCTCTAAGTTATCTGAAATATCAGAGATCATTTCTTCAATGTTTTTAATGCTTGATTGTAATTCATCAATTTTTCCAACTTTCTCCTTTAATGTATTTATTGAAATTTTCAAGTCAGCAAGGAAGGCAAAATTGGCAATTCCCAAACCAGCAAGAGCTCCCAAAGCCACTACTATTGCACTTCTCTTTTGTCTAACATTGCTTTTGAAATCTGAACCTATGATGTGCAATTTATCCTCTATTTCCTTTATTTTGTTTTCAAGTCTATCCTTAACATCTTTACTGGAAATGTTCTGTTTTAATATTTGCAAACTTTTATTAATGGAGTCCACATTTTCTTTAATTTTGGTTACATTTTTATAATCAAGAACTACCCTTACCACCTTATCAACCAAGATTAGGTTACCTTGATGATGTACCAATGCTCCAGGACGAATCGGATTCCAGTCCATGGCACTCACCAAACTTAATATTATTAATAAGGCAGTTTTCATCTGTAAAATACATCAAGATTAATGTTCAACTCTTGAAAAATATCATTATAATATTCTCCATATTCTCCAGGGTTATCAATATTTATGCACAAAGTATTACTATAATCATCTTCATAGATCTGCAAGCTAATTTTCCTTATGTCATCTAAATGTCCTACCAATTCTTCTCTTGATTCTAAATGTTTAAGTTTAAACTTGTTTCCACCTGCAGAATCAATTACCCTATATGGACCAGTGTACCTTAGTGAAAGTTTATTATTGGGTGAGGTTGCTTTGACCATTACTAATTCCCCAATTTTCAATTCTAGTTTACGAGCTATTTTGTGTTGTTGTTCCCTCATCTCTTGTGAATACACCTGCATATGTTTCCTAACTCTTTGGTGAATACTTTGAAGAGTATTTATCCTATTGGATATATAATCATCCATATTATATATGGGTTTTTGCTCTGCAGTCAACATTTCATATGGCAGAGTTTTGTCCTCCCCAAAAATTATAAAATGAGGTGTATCCCCAGTTGCTACATTAATTTGATTGTTCAGGGTACACTTAACACAAGGAATCCAAGTATCCCAAGTTACACTATGAGGACTTATTAGGGTTCTAAGACATATAATTATCTTTTTGTTTAACCTTTCTACTACTCCATTACTTTGGGGATGGTTAACGAGTATATTGACTTTCTTGATGTGGAATACATTACATAGATTTTCCAAGATTTTGTTATTAAATTCAGTCCCATTATCTGAAACTAGGATGTTAGGTGTAGTAAAATTACAGATTATCTGATCATAGATTACGGAAGCAATAGTTTCAGCTTTCTTATTGATTATGGGTTGTAATATACAAAATCTTGAAAAATAATCAATAGCAACAAATAGGTATTTAAAGCCGTTCTCGGTTAGTGGTAATTCCAAAGTATCCATGTGAACTCTTTCCCAAGGTTTCTGTGGAATGGGATAGGTGAGTATAGGAGCAGGTTTTGGTGTATTTCCTTTCACCTTTACACATTTTACACATTTTTCTATATAATCATATATAGTTTTCTTCATACCTAACCAAAAGTACTTAAGTTGTGCCTGTCTATAAGTTTTATCCTTTCCAGGATGTGAACTACAATCACTATCATGAAGTAACTTCAATATCTCATTTACCAGAGTTTGTGGTATAACCAACTGATTTACTTGACCTCTAGAAATATCTTTCCCATTTACAAATGTTTTCCTATACAAAATTCCATTAATCAAATGAAATTCCTCTATCTTATACCCCTTTGGTAGCTTTGGAGGATCTCCTCTTGGGTTCATCAAATGCTTGATTATTGAATCACATGTCTCATCATCTCCCTGTTCTCTTATTAGCATTTCTTCATCTAAAGTTACTAACTCTTCTATACTACAAACAAAATTAATCAATCCAGTCCCAGTCATTGGTTGACTAATGTTTCTAGAAAGTGGATCTGCTACATTCCTTCTACCCGGAATATAATTAAATTGAACATCATAGCACTGAAGTATCGCAAACCATCTAGCAAGTCTGCCTCTAAGATTCTTATGCTTAAATAAGTTCTGAATAGCTGTGTGATCAGTCCAAACTCTGATGGGATACCCTAGTATCATATCCCTAAACTTTCTAAAGAATAAATTACTGCTAAAGTTTCTCTTTCAGTTATAGAATAGTTTCTCTCCGCACTATTACAAAGTCTGGATGTGTAAGCTATGGGTTTTAAAGTTCCATTTCTCTCTTGCATTAGTATGCCTCCTAACCCTATGTCAGACGCATCAGTACAAAGAATAAATTCTTTTTCATAGTCGGGGAAAATTAAAATAGGTGAACTTGTGAGTTTATCTTTCAACTTGTCAAAAGCTTGCTGTTGCGCAGGTCCCCATATGAACTTTGAGTCCTTTCTCAACAAAGAACTTAGTGGATTAGCAATGTCAGCATAACTTTGAATGAATTTTCTATAATATCCTGTTAATCCCAAAAAGCTCCTAACCTTGTCTACATTGATCGGAACTGGAAAATTCTTGACAGCGTCCACCTTTGAATTTACTGTACTCAGTCCGTGTCTGTCTATCTTATGTCCTAAGTAAATGACACTGTCTTGCAAGAACTTACATTTTTCAAGTTTTACTTTTAACCCAGCTTCTCCTAGTCTTGAGAATATCAAATCTAATTTCTTAAAGTGCTCCACTGCAGTCTGAGAAACTATTAAAATGTCATCTAGAAATACACTGGCAGTGTTTCCTAACAATCCATCTAGAATAGTATTCATTAATCTCATGTAAGTTAATGGACTATTACATAACCCAAATGGCATTCTCTTGAACTCATAATGTCCTGTTGTAGTAGAAAATGCTGTGAACTCTCTTGAATCTTCATGCAATTCTATTTGCCAAAAAGCTGATTTGATATCTATAGTACTAAAATATCTATTCTCAGTTCCCAAACTTCTCAAAATGTCACCGATAATGGGTAATGGTAACCTGTCACGAATGGTGTGCTTATTCAGTTCCCTGTAATCAATAACTGGTCGCATAGTCCCATCAGACTTTGGTACTAAGATCAACGGAAAATTCCACTCACTCTTACTATGTTCAATAATATCCTGTGATAACATTTCAGTGATGAGTTTATCTACTACAGCTAATCTAGAGTGAGGAACTCTGTAGGCTGGTATGTAGATAGGTTGTGTTCCTGGTTTTAACTTAATGTGATGTTTTAAAACAGTTGTTTTGCCTAAGGCGTCCCCCGGCAAAGCAATTGCTTTTTTATGTTTCATAAGCAAAGCAAATAAAGCTTCATCCAACTCAGGGCAATTAGTTGATTGTAATAATTCTTTATATCTATTTCTTAAGTCTATGCCTTCTTGTACTGAACAAATTGATGAAGTTGGTAATTCTATCTCCTCACTATTCTCATTTAAAATCTTAATAGGTTTAGTACACACCTGAATACATCCTATTTGTGTACCTTTCTTTAAAACTATCTCTTTATTCATAGTATTAATTACTAATACTTCTACTCTGTTCTTATTTGTCTTATAAATCCCTGAGTCCCACTTCAATCCTTTAAGTTTAACTGATTCTGGGACTGTAATTACTTCAGAGTCTACATTGATTCCTTTCAAACACACTTCAACCTTATTAATTGACATGGGATGTAACAATGTCGACCTTGTTAATCCGCAATCTGCAATTCTCAAGGCATCTGTGGTTAATAATTTAGTAATCTCTGGGATTTCTTGAACTTCTGAGTTGGGTTCACAAATTGTTTTACTTTCTGTAGGGTTGGACCGCTCGGCCTCGCTATCTAGGATAGAAATGTTATCTAAGGATTCATTGATTCCTGTCACTGGTCTTAAGTCTGGTTGATTTAAGAATGGGATTAACTGTGACTTCACTAAAATTCCTAAGTCAGCAGGACAAATTACCATGTTTTCTTTTCTCATAGTTGCAAATCCTATCAATAAATCTCCTGGAAAAACAGACTCTTCTACCACTATCACTGGGATGTACAATTGTTCATTTGTATACAAGGCAACTTCTAGCTCAATCTTGCCTAATGTTTTTAACTGATTTCCAGTTACACCTTGCAATGTGTAACGGATTGGTTCCAACATTTTCACTCCTGGGTTCAACTGGTTTAAATCTTTACTAGTAATTACATTAACTACAGACCCTGTATCAATAAAAATTTGAATAGGCTTATTGAACACTTTACCCGCAATGAGAGGTCCTACAGGAGTTTTACCAACAGTAATTATCAGTTTGTCAGTTTCTTTCATCTCCCTTGCATTCCCATATTTAACACAATACCGCCTATCGGTATATATATGGGGAGGTCTGAAATGGTTTATTCTGTGTCTGGGGGTTTTCCTCCTAGCCCTGGGGGTACCCGAAAATTTCGGCACTCATGAGTTCTGTGTCCGATTTTATTATGGTAAATACAGAATGGAGGGTTCCTACATTGATACTCATTGTGACCTTCGTATTTGCAATTTCTGCAAATAATCCCATAAAAACATTCTTGTGCCTTGTGTCCCCATGCATTACAATTAAAACATAGGATTCTGGTATCCCTATCCCTAGATGGACTTCTAGCATGCCGCCTATGTCCTACTTCTGTTTTCTTAAACTCTCTAGAGTTCCTATATTGGCTTTGTTGATTTATAGGCATTACATATGGGTTTATTGTTCTGGTCTCACTGTATCCTTGAAGAAGATAATCTACTTCTCCTAAACAGATATTTGATTTTAAATCTTTGTACAGCCTTTCTGCTGTTAAGTCATCAGAATTCTTTGCCAATAAGCTAAATGTAATCAATTTGATTACCTGTGAGATTTCCATCTTCTCACTAGATCTTTCTATCCAGTCTGAATCTTTCAAGATAGAATTCATGTCTTTTGACCATCTATCTAATCTAGCTAAGTACTCTGTGTCAGTTTCACTTGTCCTAACTTCCTTAATCATTTTTACCAATGATCTAATAGGATCCTGATCACATTTGGACATGAAATGTTTAAGAAAGGCTTTCTTGTAATTATCATATTGATTAATTAATTCCATTTGCTGAAAGTTAATGACAAACCTCGCCCTTCCATGCTCTGGATCTATATTCTCCTTGAGAATCTCAATCTTACGATTCTCATTTGTAATGTTTTTACTAACTATAAGTGTGTCAATAAGGTTCAAGAACTTGTTTACACCATATGTGTTAGACTCTCCTGTGAATTTTGGAATATTTGTATTTGATGTGTGAATTTCGTGTCTCAACACGTTAGAATTCTGAGGGGTACTCATACTTATTACTAATACCTTGCTTTAGCCTGGCTGCTTGCGATGTCGCTTCGTGATGTCAATGTCTGGTTTGACGTCCTTCTACGGTCTTGTCATTCCTCAACGACGTTGTTCCTCCTCCATCACACACTCTGCCTTGAAGACCGCCTTGTAGATGATGATCTCCTTGAAGAATCTTGAAGAATGCTTGTTCCCAACGTAGCAGTTACTTGAAGTTGTAGATTTCTCTCGTAGTCGTAATACACTCTTGATTTTGGTTGTCTTGTTCCCGTAGACTTCTTGCGCCACTTCTCTTCGGAGGTGTTTAACACCCAGTTCGTTCCACCGCTGAGCACCACTTTCACCTCCCCTAGTCACCACTGTCACTTAAATTTGACTTGTAATATCACTCGTCTCGAGGCCCCTTGCCTCTCGTTACGTGAGGTTCACTAATATTCAAGTTCCTCTTAAGTAGTAGGCCCAATGCCTTCTTTTTCCTGTAGTCTCACTATTTTCTAGGCCCCATGCCTATTCCTCTCGTCCTTTGGGTTAATAAAAGGATGGTGAATTTTCTTTCTTCTTTCACTGTAATTTCACCTTAGCTTACACTCGGGATCTCTTTTCTCTCGTCTCTACATCGTCTCCTGATCCTCTCTCTCCACACCCTCTCTATATCTTCTCCCTATCTTCTCTATCTCTTCTCTATAGAACGTCTGACGAGATCCCGTATCTTACGCTAAGCTACCTTCGTCTGACGTCACTAATTTTTCTAAACCAATCCCCGGTGACTTCTCAAGTAAATGTCACTCCTTATGGGCGTGACTTTGAATTCATGCACCAATAGTTTTTTCCTCCTTCTGCACCTTGCACCAATCCGGAAAGCCATTTCAATGCCACTAGCAAAAATTGTTTACCTCAGCATTAGTCAAACGAAGGTAACCCGCGCTTACAATGTTGTGATTACATAAGCGATTATAAAAACAGTCACCACCGTCGGTGTGTTTACATAGACAAAACGTCGCCCTCACCTAGACATAACATTGCCCTCGAGCAGGCGTCGAGTCTGAATTATTCTACTGCCCTAGCTCATTTCCATTCGTACACTACCGGCCTCTTACAGTATGACATCATGTTGAAATACAAAACGTGTCAAAAAGAAATTATCACGTTTCTTAATACCATGTACTTTAATGCTTGTAGTATTAGGAATAAATGTCAATAAATACAGGCATATGTCAAAAGTGAAAATCTCGATATGATAGGAATAACCGAGACATGGTTAAATGGTAAAGAGTTTGAAGCTGAATTTAATATTGCGGGATTTAAACGCTTTCATCAGGATAGAAACCACAAGAAAGGTGGTAGTGTTCTGTTTTATTTTGAAAGCAATGTCCATGCTTGTGTTTTAGAGAAAGTAAAAGAGGATGCATATGATAGTTTGTGGGTAAAATTAACCCAAACAAATGGACAAAAATTTAATGTAGGTGTAATATATAGGCCAAAAACATTATCATTAGCAGACGACAAACTTTTGTTTCAAGAACTGTCTAGTTTCTATAACCGGGACTTATTGATAATGGGTGATTTCAGTTTTACTGACATTGATTGGATGACCCTTGAACATAGCCATATAGGTAGTCGCTTGATAGATTTTCTCGGTGACAATTACTTAGTTTAGCACGTAAAAGAACCCACAAGACATAGAAATTTACTCGATCTATTGATCACTAGCCGTGAAAGCATGATAGCCGATGTGGAGGTTGGTGAAACTATTGCAAATAGCGATCACGACTTAGATTCAAACCGCTAATTTTTTTTTAGAATAGATACATGTGCATCTAGAATACCCGATTTTAGTAAATCTCAGTTCATAGGACTACGTCAGGAGCTTTAGCTTACAGATTGGGAGGCAATTGTAAGCGAAAGACCTGTAGATCAGATGTGGGAAATATTTCAAAATACGCTTACTAAGATGATTCATACCTACATCCCGTTAAAGGACAAATGCTCCCCAAATCAGGCTCGCCCAAAATGGCTCGACAAAGAAACTGAAAAAAGTATAGCTAAAAAGAGACAGGCTTATAAGAAATACAAGTGTTCGGGTGCACCTAACGGCTTGCAAAGTTATGTAATAATACACAGAGATTAAAAAAAAGACAATAAAAAACGAAAACGACAACACAAAATGAATATCGCTGATAAATCCGAAGAGAATCCCCCAACATTCTAGTTACATTAGAGGTAAAAAGGTTATTATGAATCACATTGGGCCACTTGTATCTGCTGACGGTCAACTTGAGTATTCAAACGAAGGAATGTGTAATATTCTAAACACCTATTTATGCTCAGTATTCGTAAACGAAACACTTCAAAGTGAACCCAAAATTGAAACCTGTGAAAAATTTAGGGTGAATTTAATCATTAAGGTAAATATAACAAAAGAAAAAAGTAAAAGTTGTATGGAGACACTCAAAATTAATAAAACACCAGTGACTGACGGTTGGAATCCAAGAAACTTAAAGGAAATAAAAAATGAGATTGTTGTTCCATTAGAAATTATAAACAAAACAAAAATCCATCATATCTGGAGATGTCCCAAGAGAATGGAAGCTAGCTAACGTCACTCCACTATTCAAAACAGGTGACAAAAAGAAACCAAATAACTATAAGTCTATAAGCTTGACTTCAATCGTAGGAAAAATGATGGAAACTATCATCGGAGATGCTATCGAACATCGTTTAGCAAGTAACTGTTTGATAAACGATAGCCAGCATGGATTCAGACAGAAACACTCTTGCGTGACTAACTTACTCGAATTCTACAACACAGTCATCTCGAGTTATGACAAAAGAAACAATATAGAATTATTATGTTTAGACTTTGCAAAGAATACTTACTGAATTCGCTGCACACGGAGTAAGTGGTAGCCTATTAAGTTGGACTAGAAATTGATTGAATGATCGAAAAAAGAGAGTTGTTTTAAATGGCAAAACTTCTAGATAGGAAAATGTTACTAGTGGAAGTCCTCAGGGTTCCGTTCTTCGGCCACTTCCATTCATAGTATTCATAGTATATATGAATTATGTAAACCACGGACTAAAATCTATTGTCTCCAAATTTGCTGATGATACAAAATTGTGCGGGATGGCAAATGATCACTTCAATCGATTAGATATTCAAGAAGATTTAGATAAATTACAGCAATGGTCTGAAAAGTGGCTAATGAAATTTAACAAAAGTGAATGCAAGTTGATCCACAAAGGTAAAGATATTCCAATCAGCCGACAAATCAAGTTATAATAACTTTAGACCAATTTCACTATTACCACAGTTTTCCAAAATTCTTGAGAAGTTATTCACAATTCACCTTGACTCATTTCTAAAAAAAGAAAAAAAAAAGAAAAAAAAGGAAAAAAAAAAGACGTCATTTACCATAGTCAATATGGATTTCAACGAAATCTTTCAACGTCAACAGCAGTAATGGAATTAATTGAAGAGATAATTAACAATATAGAACAAAAGAAAAAGACAGCCGGCATATTTATTGATCTAAAAAAGGCATTTGGCACGGTAAATCATGAAATCCTAATTCGAAAGGCCGAATACTATGGGCTAAGAGGTAAGGTTAATGACTGGTTAAATTTTTTTCTAAAAAACAGGAAACAATATGTAGCCATTGAGGGAGAAAGATCACATATTCTACCAGTTACATGCGGAGTACCTCAAGGTTCAGTTCTAGGACCCAAACTATTCTTACTATACATTAATGACATTGCAAATGTATCCAACCTTATGAAATTTATACTGTTCGCCGACGATACCACCATTCTATGCTCCGATATAAATTCCGACAAACTGATCAAGACAATTAATGAAGGATTATGTCAGCTATCCAATTGGTTTTCAGCCAATAAACTATCCTTAAACGTATCAAAAAGTAACTACCTGCTTTTCTACAAAAATAATGAAAGCACTAAGCCGATCAAAATAAACAACGAAATTATTGAAAAAGCGTCCGTCGGTAAATTCCTAGGCGTGTATTTAGACGATCAACTTAATTGGAAACATCATATAAATCACGTGATAAATAAGATGTCCAAAACTTTAGGAATAATGCATAAAATGAGAAATATCCTACGTACCATTTACTGTAGTCTACTACTACCATACCTAAACTATTGTTCAGAAATTTGGGGTAATACTTATCAAACTAATCTTCAACGCATAATTACCTCTCAAAAAAAGGCACTGCGTATAATCTGCAATGTAGGTCGTTTAGAACATACAAATAACTTATTTAAAAAACTAAATCTACTGAAATTCAAGGACTTAATAAAGTACAAAACTGCCATTGTTATGAACCAAATCTACAATAAACAAATGAATCAAAACATATTGAAATTTTACTCAACTTACGAAACTCGCTATGCGACTAGGCATACAAACGACTTCTTTAAAACTCAATACAGAACAACCAAAAAAAAATGGCCAATGCTTATATATTATAGGTGTTAACACATGGAACAAACTTGAAAAGGAATTACCTAAGACAAAATGTTTATCATTATTCAAACGATATTTAAAAAAGTCTTTAATCTATAAGTATTAGTATATTGAACATTTCAGGTCCATTTCATAATTGTATTCATGGAGAAACTGTCATGTAACGCCCAAGTCTGCCGCTTTTTTTTTTTTTTTTTTCCTATTCCTGCAGGTGACGGTGACCCGGATCCGAGCAGTAAGCAATTATCGCCCCGTCAACAATCGACCTGACCTCTAACCTCTCACCTGACCCCCACAAGATGCACCTCCTGTATGACGGGTCGTCCCTGCATCTTGTCCTCTGCCCTGGCTAAGAAGCAGTCTTGCAACAAACAGCACATCCACAACAAGGCTGCTTCATTAAATCGGTGACTCTCCTCTCCGTCCCCTCATGCAGAAAAGGGGAGAAATCCCTTCGGGTTGCGTCAATTTATTTCTCATACATACCCTCACCCCCCATCCCCCACCCACTCAACCTCATGCATACACAGTCATTCTCCATTCTCCCCTAACATCTGTCCTCTCCCGTCCTTCCACAATAGACATTCCCCATTTCCCAATGCCCCTTTCACCCCATTCAGCCATCTCATCTTATGTCGACTCCTCATGTTCCCTCCATCCACCTCTGCCTTACACACTTCCTTTACTAATCTTTCTTCATTTATTCTTTCCATGTGTCCAAACCATCCTAATACTCTTTCATCAACCCTATCTCCCAACTCCCTTTGCACCCCTGTTCTCCTCCTCATCTCTTCGTTTCTCACTCTATCTAGCCTAGTAACCCCTATCATACTTATCAGGAATTTCATCTCAAACACATTCAAACTCCTTCTCTCTTCCTCTCTTATGTTCCATGTTTCTGCCCCGTACAGTGCTGTTGGCACAATCACTCCTTCATATAATCTCCTCTTAGCATCCATTCCCAGATGTCTATTTCTCACTACACTTTTTAATCCACCAAGGAATTTACTCGCTTTTTTCAATCTACATTCTACCTACACCCCCCCACTCTTTGACATACCCTGCCCATAATATGTCGCGTGGTTCAGGTCTGATGCGCAGCTTTTCTGCCTTCGTAATGACTTTACGTTACCGTCAATTTTGTCCCTTTGTAGCATTTGTACTCGTGGTTTATCATTAAGATATGTTCTTTTCCTTTGTCATATCACCCTTTTTGGCATTTGTCGTTTCCCTTATAATCATCCTTAAGATTTTTATTATTATGATTCAGTAAATATACTATCCATACAAGAAATATCAAAGGCCAGAAAACCATTCAGTGGCCTGACAGACCAATGTGTCGATGTATCTTGCGTTTCATTCACGTCATCAGACGCGTTATGGTCCTCAGACAAGACATTGCGATGTGGAATGAAGCCAGTAGAATTGGACGGTGCTACCCATAGAAGGAACCATTGAAACACCTCCATGGGATTCAAGCGTGTGCGCCCGCCGCACCAAGCCCTCACGGCACTTGACCACACGCATAATTAATAGAGAGGGACTACAAGTCGCGTCGGGCTTTGACTAAGCCCCCCAAACCCTCCCAGATTGTAGTCTTCCACATATACTGAGACAGACACACACGCAGACGCACACGCACACACACACACACACACACACACACACACACACACACACACACACACACACAGAGAGAGAGAGAGAGAGAGAGAGAGAGAGAGAGAGAGAGAGAGAGAGAGAGAGAGAGAGAGAGAGAGAGAGAGAGAGAGAGAGAGTGAGAGAGAGAGAGAGAGAGGAGGCGTAGAATGAGAGAGATATATGGCATGGGTAGCTTAAATCAGTCAAGGCCAACACGAGATTCTATCATTGAAATATAGGTGGAGTACATACACATGTAATTTAATGTAATAAGTCACAGGGCAGCACCTGCGATCTACACACAATTTTGGTTAACTTTTCCTTTTGGTCGTTAGCTCTGGAAACTAACTGACTAGAGCATCAAAAGTTCATGTGTTTCCAGCTTTGGCTTACAATCAGTAACTGGAAACCACAAATGCATTTGTAGACTCGGATCTGCTTTCCATGATGACCGCATTTTTATGAAGTACCTTGAATCTTGGTCTCATTACATTGTAAATCACAATGGGCATGTGTGCCGACAATAGTGTATACAGCATACTCTTAAAAACCAAAATAGTTATGTTCATGCAATTTCGGTAGCATCAATAAAGACCTGCTTTTTGATTATTGAGTTTAACAGTATTATTAAGCACGTGTATGCTCGACAAACAAAGAATTACACATGTACACTTATACACCTTTTACTTAACGCTCACATCCACATATAGATGCACAAACATAGCCAAGTCTCTCTGCACTCCCTAAGGGAAAAAAATAGGTCATAGATTGTTATGTAGGACTTACTTTTTCAGCGTCGCTGAGGAATTGTGCGAAAAATGTTTGCTGAAGGTATCTGCACAAGATAGGCTCATCAAGAACATAAATACTTTTGGCCTTTTCGTGAGTGTTTGCCTGTGCATTTTTGAGTTGTCTTGAAATCACGAGCTCATTTTCTTGACTACGTATTCCTAAAACATGTAATGCCTTAAACCAGTGTTCATATTGAAAATATTACAAAGTGGAATGGCATGACTATTGTAAGGCTCTTTGGATGATTCAGACAAATGATTTGTTTGTGTCTTGTGTGCATATGTATCGAGCTCCTACTAGAAATGCACCGAGGCAAACATTTCAGTCATTTACCAGTAAACACGGTGTCAGTTGTGCATATTCTTGAGCAACTACTCAAATTTACACGTAGTTAGTCAGCGCAGTCTCCTCGAATAACGAGAGAAGACAATAAACCTCTTTCGATGGAACCATATGTGCTTTCTAATCTGACATCATTTCTTTGGCTACCGTTAGACAGTTTGATTCATTTGAGAGAGCCCCCCACCCAATCCACAACACTTTTGCTGAACGAAATTATTCGGTGTTATCTTGAACGTAAAGGAGAGAGAAGACATCGACAAGATAGAATATATCGAGCTGAAACTGGGTGCATATAAAGGCTTTGTCTTCTGAATGTCAAGTAGAAGATGGAACTTATGAAAGTCATCATACTGAAGCAGTAAAAAGCGACATTTAATACGAACTCTGCAGTATTTGGTTCCTCAAGATTAGTTTGTGCTTCAAACTGAAGAAATGGTACTTTGATTCACTACTGAATATTTATCGGCAGACACACTTCTTGGGCAATCACATTGCCAAACAATTGGTCTGTACCATCGGTAGCCCATGAATCGCTTGCAAGTAAATAGGTACGAGATGGTTACTTCCACGTAAGCATACTATTATATTATGCTGATACACCTGTGCTTCCGTAGATGTGTGTTGCGGTGTGACTCGCCCAGCCTTTCCTGCAAGACGATGGGCGATAGGAATTAACTCTGGACATGGCTCCCAAATTATGTCTCTCGACTAAAAACACTCCCACACCTGGATATGACACCATTTTTGGTGACCCGCTGTTTTCTATAATTGATCCAAGATCAAATCCATTGTAACCCTTTTCTTACTATGCCATGGGCTTTGATTTTATCTAGTAGTGTCTGGTGGAGTACCTTGTCAAATCCTTTGTGACACAAATGCTGTGTATCCAGGACTCTTTCTGTCATTCCTCTTGATATAACTACATAGACTATATATGTCTTATCAACCAATTTTCCGTCCACGACCTGTTCTCATTTATATTCATGCTTGGGTCTTTTATCAAACAGCTTTCTGAAGGAGTTAACAATTGAGCAACTGAGCCCGTGAAGACGTTGGTTAAACCTCCTTTGTTGAGATAGTCAAGCATCTCGATCATAGCATCTTATCTAATTTTACCTAACCACCAGTGGTCGACGACATTGGATTTGAGCTTCTGGTAATAAACTTCACACCACGAGAGCAATAAGGCAAGGATAGATATGACACTCACCATAGAATATGGTCAAACCGAAGAGCTGTGTCCTACCTTTGCATCTCTCTTGAACGTCCTACTCACATCTCACTCCCGAGCTGTTCCCGTGGCCACACCGCTTCACCTTCCAATTTCCCACTTTCTTCTTGTTTGTTTCTCTTGCGTCACATATCGAAACTATATGTTTCCTCAATGGACCTTCATAACCATGCCTTATGCCTAGCTGACATATTGAGTCAATTATCCTGTACAAACATTTATCCTTGAGAATTGAATGCATTTCCTAATAGACCTTAATGTGGTCATAGTCGTCGTCGTCATCATCATCATCATCATCATCATCATCATCATCATCATCATCATCATCATCATCATCATCATCATCATCATCATCATCATCATCATCATCATCATCATCATCATCATCATCATCATCATCATCATCATCATCATCATCATCATCATCATCATCATCATCATCATCATCATCATCATCATCATCATCATCATCATCATCATCATCATCATGAAGACGCCAAGCCTATTTTTTCAAATGATCAAATAATGTTCTCTCTTTTTCTAACATCTACATTACCACTAATAGGACAATCATATGAATAAGCATGCCTTGAAATTGTATTGAGTCTACTTTAAGAGTGACATGTAAATATTACAATACATTGATCCGAATTGTAGATAGGAAGTGCTGGGTAGAAGACGTTATTGTCATTGCGTTGTTTTAGTGGTCAAGGTCGTTGGCGCATTGGACGTCTTTGTCGTTACGATTGTCATTGTCTTACTCTTCACTGTTGGTGCTACTGCTCTTGTGACTGCTGAAGTTACTACTATTCCATCGAAACACTCTCGCTTGTGCCAGTGCTGCCTGCGGAGTTGCTGTTATCGTTGCTGTCACCGCTATCGCTGTTTTCGTTGCTGCCACTGCTCTTGCTCTCTCCGTTGCTGCCACCGCTGCTACCACTGCTCTTGCTGTTTCCGTTGTTGCCACTGCTGTCGCTCGCGCTCTCGTCGCTGCTGCCATCACTGTCGCTCTCATCATCGCCATGGTTACAACCACATCCGCAGCCGTGTCCACAGCCAGGTCCAAAGCCAGTATTGTTGTTGTTACCTCCAAACATGTCAGAGGGTCCACAAATACTCATGCCAAACGAAAGCGAAAACTGTGTGGAGTTTCTCTCGACATCGTCTTCAGCGGAATCTAATGAAGGTGACGAGGATTCATCTTGGTCTTCAGAAGAGCTGTTATCTTCCTGTGTAGAGGGACTGCTTTCTTTACTTCCAGATTTTCCGTTATTTTTGCTTTTGCTTCCAGAGGAGCTGCTTTCCCCGTCTGAAGAGTCACTGCTGTCACTACTTGCACCATCTCTGGGAGCCATGTCCAGAGTTAATTCCTGTCGCCCATTGTCTTGCAGGAAAGGTTGGGCGAGTCCCACTGCAACACACATCTGCGGAGGTACAGGCGTATTAGAATGATATAATAGTATGTTTACAGGGAAGTAGCCACCCCGTACTCAGTTACATGCAAGCTATTGATGGGCCGCTGATGGTACAGGCTTACTGTCATCTCTCGTTATTCGAGGTGATTGCGCTGACTAACTACGTGTAAAGTTAATAGTTGCTCAAGAGCACTCACGCCTGACACCGTGTTTACTGCTAAGCGACTGAAATATTGCCTCGCTGCATTTCTAGTAGGAGCTCGATTACATATGCACATAAGACGCAACGAAATCATTTGTATAAATCATCCAAAGAGCCTTACAATAGTCATGCTATTGCAGTTTGCAACATTTTGAAAATGAACACTGGTTTAAGAGGTTACATGTTTTAGGAATACGTAGTCAAGAAAATGAGCTCATGATTTCAAGACAAATACTCACCGAAAAGGCCAAAAGTATCCATGTTCTTGATGAGCCCATCTTGTACAGATGTCTTCAGCAAATATTTTCCGCACAAATCGGTAGCGACGCTGAAAAAGGAAGTCCTACATAACAATCCATGACCTTTTTATTATTATTATTATTTATTTATTTATTTATTTATTTATTTATTTTGTGGTGGTGGGGAAGCGGGGAGAGACTTGGTTATGTTTGTGCATCCAAATGTGAATGCTTGCGTTACGTAAAAGGTGTGTAAGTGTACATGTGCAATTTTTGGTTCTTCAAGTATACACGTGCTTAATAACGTCCTTACACACAATAAAAAAAAAGTGAGTTTATATTTATGCTACCGAAATTGCATGAACATAACTATTTTGTTTTTTAAGAGTATGCTATATAGACTATTGTCGGCACACATGCCCCATTGTGATTTACAAGGTATGAGACCAAGACTGAAGGTACTTGATAATCCGGTCATCACGGAAAACAGATCTAAATCTACAAATGCATTTGTGGTTTCCAGTGACAGATCGTGAGCCATAGCTGGAAAGACACCAAATTCCAATGCCCCATTCAGTCATCACCCAGAGCTAACGACCTCACCTGAAAGGACTCGAAGTGTCTAGTCTTACGAGTGCCTTCCCTGCAATACAACCCTCCTTTTAAATGATGCGAGGAGGAAAAACTAAACCAAAATCGTGTGTAGATCGCAGGTGCTTCTCTGTGACTAATTACACGAAATTACATGTGTATGTACTCCACCAATATTTCAATGACTGAATTTCGTGTTGGCCTTGCAGGATTTAAGCTATCTATGCCATATATCTCCATCATTCTCCGCCTCCTCCCCTTCTCTCTCTCTCTCTCTCTCTCTCTCTCTCTCTCTCTCTCTCTATCTCTCTCTCTCTCTCTCTCTCTCTCTCTCTCTCTCTCTCTCTCTCTCTCTCTCTCTCTCTCTCTCTCTCTCTCTCTCTCTCTCTCTCTCTCTCTCTCTCTCTCTCTGTATCTGTGGAATACTACAATCTAGGGAACTTAGCAGGGCTTAGTCAAAGCCCGACGCGACGTGTAGTCCCTCTCTATTAATTATGCGTGTGGTCAAGTGCCGTGAGGGCTTGGTGCGGCGGGCGTACACGCTTGAATCCCATGGAGGTGTTTCGATGGTTCCTTCTGTGGATAAGAACGTCCAACTCTACTGGTCTCATTTCACATCGCAATGTCTTGTCTGAGTGTCAAAGGACCATCACGTGTCTGATGAAGTGAATGAAACGCAATATACATCAATGCATTGGTCTGTCAGGCTTCTGAATGGTTTTCTGACCATTGATATTTCTCAGGGGAATGAGTAACTATAAAAAACATAAGTTGTTGTTCCTCAGAGTGAATGAAAAGGATGAGAAATTACATCATGTATATATATCTCAGCATTGTTTGAATATGTCGGGTCTCCTACCTGTTACTAGGACGAGCATGGTCGAGCATGTGATAAAGAAATATAATTACAATATATATGACTATTAGTAATATAATACAATAAACATAGCTCATTGATTGAAATATACATTGCCATAGTAGAATTCCTTTTCTTTGTTCATTAGATGATATAATTTTCAATGTCAGTCAACATCGTGTTTTATCTAATAGTTTTTCAGTTTTCAAGGTACGGTAATTTTCTTCCGAACTTTAGAGTGAGTCGTCAAACACGTTGGATTAGATACTAGGGATGGCGGATGTGTCACGTACATAAGCTGCGTCAGCTGTTATTCAGGGAACTTGAGGTTAGTAGGATTACGATGAGTTTATTGAGAATACGTCTGGGGACGGGCCTATAAGCTTACATTGCACAGTATCTTAAAGGATAAAAAAAGTATGTATACATTTATACACTATACTGTAAATGGAATATTGTAAGATAGGAAGTTGATGTTATGAAATATGTACCTGCATGATCTTTGTTGACTTTTTCACCTGCTTGGATAATATAAAGTACATAGGAGTATTATAACAGTGTAAGAACAATAGAAAGGAGAGCTGAGTTGGCAACAGTCTTCCTCTTCACTCTGTTGAACTTAAAGTGAATCAATTTTTAGATGGCTTTCTCATAGTGATTTGTATGGCTTTGAATTTGATATTTTTTCTTGCTGACATGTAGTTTGAGTTGCCAGTCCACAAATAGTTTCTTATTTGATGCACATATGTATCTGTAGGAGAAATCTTGGTAATGTGGCGGATGTCTTGGTTTAGTCACAAAAGAATGTCGCGCTATGTCATTCAATATGGCATAGAAGTAGTGCAGATTCAGTAATTATTGAAAGGGTGGTTACCATATTTACTGAATCATAATGATAAAAATCTTAAGAATGATTATAAGGGACAACGACAAATGGCAAAAAAGGTGAAGCGACAACAGAAAAGATCTTATCTTAATGATAAACTAGAAATGCTACAAAGGGACAACATTGACGGTAACGTAAGAAGTCATTGCCAAGGACTGAATACTTTATAAAGAGGATTTCAAGCCCGAGAGAGTAAAGAGAGAGGACGAGATAGGAATGCAAGAGTAAAAGAAAAGGAGGTAATTAAACGATAGGAAATTTTGTATAAAAGCTGCGCCTCAGACCTGACCCAGAGAATGAAAAAGAACTGACAGACGCCGGAGCGGCGAAAGCGATACAGAGACTGAGAAACAAGGCACTAGGCTCTGGAGAATTGCTGAAAGATAAAGGTGAAATCGTACAGAAAAAATGAACTATATTAGTACCGCTACTTTGGAGAACTGAGAAATTACTAAGCTCTTGGAGTGAAGGTAAGATTGTACCGGTACATATGAAAGAAGACAAGCACAGTGCTCCACTTACAAAGTAGTTATGCTACTTTAAACTGAGTGCAGGACAGAAAAGTTTCCTCCAAAATTAAAGTATAGGCCGAGAAAGTTATCGGAGATAACTATTGATATTTTACACCAGGACGCTTCACACAAACACACACACACACACACACACACACACACACACACACACACACACACACACACACACACACACACACACACACACACACACACACACACACACACACACACACACACACACACACACACACACACACACTCGGTGGCGCGTTTGGAAGAGTCCCCGACTGTCACTACAGCGGTACGGGTTCGAATCCTGCCCAGGGATGAAATAATTTCAGTATCGCTGCGCTTCGAGTCGTTACTCCAACTCTAGTGGGCGGGGAGTTAGGTGTGTGTGTGCGTGTAAGATTAGAGCATTGTTCATAGATCAGTCATACGAGCTCTGAGCTCTCTTCCGGGAGGGAAATGGCTGTCGTTCACGGGTCCAACACATTATCCAAGGACCAAGGTGAATACATACATATATATATATGCTGGTACATTGTGATAAAGATGGAAAAAGAAATCACGGGTCTATTTTCGAGTTTCTGACTATCTCGCCGCCGCCCGAGCCGCCGCAGTAAGGAGTCAGAACGTCTGTGCTGCTGCAGGAGCATCGCTAGCCAACAACACCAGCAAAGGTAACAACGCCGGACCACCTCCCCTCTACACTTGTGCTACTACGACACAAGATTCGGCGCCTTCACCAAGAGATGCCAACCAGGATGTACCCGGACAAAAAACACCTAAAAGGGCCACCACCGTCCATCACGAAAGCGAAAAGTATGTGGAGTTTCAAACTCCACATACAGAGGAGCTGCTATCTTTATTTCCAGATTTTGTTGCTATCTTTGCTTCCAGAGAAGCTACCTTTTTCGTCTCCAGAGGATTTGGTCACATGGTCATTGGGAGCCATGTCCAGAGTTAATTGCTGTTGCCCATCGTCTTGCAGGAAAGGCTGGGCGAGTCACACTGCAACACACATCTGCGGAAGTACAGGTGTATCAACATAATATAACAGTATGCTTACATGGAAGTAACCACCCCGTACCTAATTACTTGCAACCCATTGATGGGCCACTGATGGTACAGAAATTAATACAAGAAGTGTGTCTGCTGATAAAGATTCAGCTTTGAATCAAAGTCCCATTTCTTCAGTTTGAAGCACAAACTAATCTTGAGGAACCAAATACGGCAGAGTTAGTATTACGAGTAAATGTCGCTTTTTACTGCTTCAGTATGATGACTTTCATAAGTTCCATATTCTACTTGACATTCAGTTTCAGCTCGATATGTTCTGTCTTGTCGATATCTTCTCTCTCCTTTACGTTCAAGATAACACCGAATGATTTCGTTCAGCAAAAGTGTTGTGGGTTGGGTGAGGGCTCTCTTAAATGAATCAAACTGTCTAACGGTAGCCAAAGAAATGATGTCAGATTAGAAAGCACCTATTGTTCCATCGAAATAGGTATGTTGTCTTCTCTCGTTATTCGAGGTGACTGCACTGACTAACTGCGTGTAAAATTGAATAGTTGCTCAAGAACACGCGTGCCTGACACCGTGTTTACTGGTAAATGAATTAAATTTTTGCCTCGGTGCATCTCTAGTACGAGCTCGATTACATATGCACACAAGACGCAACCAAATAATTTAAGTCTGAATCATCCAAAGACCCATACAACAGTCATGCCATTCTAGTTTGCAACAGTTTGAGAATGAACACTGGTTTAAGGCATTGCATATGATTTCAAGACAACAAGAAAATGCAAGCAAACACTCACCGATAAGGCGAAAGGTATCCATGCTCTTCATTAGCCCATCTTGTGCAGATGCCTTGAGCAAACATTTTCCGCACAATTCCGTAGCGACGCTGAAAAAATAAGTCCTATATAACAATGTATGACTTTTTTTCTTTTTTCTTTGGGGAGTGGGGAGAGACTTGGCTATGTTTGTGCATCCATATGTGAATGTTTGCGTTAAGTAAAAGGTGTATGAGTGTACATGTGCAATTTTATGTTTGTCGAGCATACATGTGCTTAATAACACTATTGTCTGGACACATATGCCCCATTGTGATTTACAAGGTAATGAGACCAAGATTCAAGGTACTTCATAAAAATCCGGTCGTCATGGAAAACAAATCTAAATCTACAAATGTATTTGTGGTTTCCAGTGACTGATCGTCAGCCAGAGCTTGAAACGCATGGAATTTTGATGCCCTAGTCAGTTAGTGTGCACAGCTAACGACCAAAAGGAAAAGTTAATCAAAATTGTGTGTAGATCGCAGGTGCTGCCCTGTGACTTATTACATTAAATTACATGTGTATGTACTCCACCAATATTTCAATGATACAATCTCGTGTTGGCCTTGCCTAATTTAAGCTACCTATGCCATATATCTCCGCCATTCTCCGCCTCCTCCCTCTTCCTCTCTCTCTCTCTCTCTCTCTCTCTCTCTCTCTCTCTCTCTCTCTCTCTCTCTCTCTCTCTCTCTCTCTCTCTCTCTCTCTCTCTCTCTCTCTCTCTCTCTCTCTGTCTGTCTCGGTATCTGTGGAAGACTACGATCTCTTGGCGAAAGCGCCGAATCCTGTGTTGTAGTAGCACAAGTGTAGAGAAGCGGTGGTCCGGCGTTGTTGGCTTTGCACAGACGTTCTGACTCCTTGATGCGGCGGCGTGGGCGTCAGCGAGATGGTCAGCCCTCCGTGAACTTCGTTGGTGGTCTTGTCCTCGGTGTTGCCAAGGATGGATCAGACGGGCGCTGGTAGGCGCATGAGCCACAATTGACGAAGTATATCAACGTTGCTGCTGGTTCCGTTGGTTGTGGGTGGGAGGCGGGTGATAGACATCATCTCGAGGAATGTTATACTTGGTTTAATGTCCCCCAGTGGATGTTGGGAGAGTTAGAGGATTTTTTGGGCTCTGGAGGCTGCTGGTGGCGTGAATTCCTGAAGCAGGCACTATTTCAGAGCGTCATACTAGATCGAGTCATTGGGAGATATGTGGGAACACATCCTCGGGGATCGCCTCGAGAATATATTCTGCCTTCGTTTGGGACGCGCTGATATTCCACAGGCGGAACTGTATCCCCGCCCGGCGAAACCAGGAGGGAACGTCGACCGTGGAAAAGGGTGCATCTTCAGGGAAACGGCGTTGACGGTGTTGGTAGAGGGTAGCGTGGCGCCGGGGATAGCAGCGGTAGATGGGTCCATTGTTGCTCCGAATGGTCACCAGTGAGGCGATACCATTGTCAGAAGAGAAAGAGGTTTTGATGAGTTCGTCTTCTTTATTGTAAGGTACGAGTGAACTGGTTTTATATGCGGCACGAGACAATATATATACCGAGTGAGTAGTCACCCGTGGAGCGTAATTACATAATTGCACTGAATTAGGTTAGGTCAGGTCAAACTGGCTCGCACTGTCAGAGAAGCGTCAGTTCGTGGGCAACATGCCGCGCGTTACATGCCACATAGTTATCTTGGTGTATACACACTGCAAAACTGCTCGGCACTTCTTCTTGACAGCTCCAAGTTAACCAATACAACACTTCGCTCTGCATTCAAAGGATTACAAAGGCGGAACATGCCGACAGGAGACCTTTTGGTCCATAATTAGGTTGGATGAGAAAAAATACGTTGAGGCTCCTTGCATTAATGTGAATTAGTGTGAAACCATCAATATCACGAAATACTGTGTCAAATTGTGTATCACTATAGTAATCGCTGTCTTTTGTTAGTCTTGAGTAGAAATTTAATTCGAGGTCACTTTGGGTATTATTGTGATTAAATATGGAAAATTCCTTTTCTGATATTTTGTCTATTTCTTTATACTTCTTAATGGCGGTATATATATCTGTGTTTACGGTCCCTTATATGTAGTACTCCGCCAACAAAGTAGTGCGACTTTTCCTCGGCATGAATGTAATGAGAGCCGTCCTTTTGTGTCTAGAACATTGAGCTGTGAAGATGTCCATTACCATAAGTGTCTGGGGAACCTATTGTTGGTAAGTGTTAATTGAAAAGGTAGATGCAATCTGTATGAAAGAATAATATGATGTATTCACATAATGTAGAAATTATAGTAATGTTTGATGATTTCGGTTCCGTAGAATGTCCTTGGATGGGAAGGATAAATCATGATAGATATGGCGGAATAGGATAAACATTATGGTAAACTAATGACCCATTGTATCAGTGCATGATGATGATACGTGATAAAGTGCATTTAATAAGGTTATTAATTGTGATAGGTATATAGAATTAAACAAGGCATGTTGTTTATTGTGTTCGTGTTTACACACACCACACACGCCGTCTGTACGAGGATAATAAAGATTGTGTGCGTGCCAGGTTGTCTGCCTTCCCCCATCACTCTGTACCTTCAGTCGCCTACCTTCGTGGCTTGGCGTTGACAATATATATACATACATACGTACATATATATACATATATATATATATATATATATATATATATATATATATAGATATATACATATATATAGATATATATTATATATATATACATATATATATATATATATATATATATATATATATATGGGTGTATATTACATGAAATCATTATATATTTCACAGTAGACTCCATCGAATATTTTCCGTTTAGGTCTCTTACCTTCGTGTGATTGATAGGTGCAATTTATTTTCTTTGATGGGCGGCTATTGCGCAGTTGGTTTAAAGCTATATGTCTGAAGGAAGTGTATTTTCCGAAAACTATTTCGACTCAATTGTGTACGTGATTAATTCTACGGTTGCATCCTTTGGATGTGTTCACTAGCTTGTTGATAATTTGTTATCGTACCCTTTGTGTAAATCTTCATGCATCATGTTTGTAATTAAACCCAAATACACTTTGTAATGTTGTTATCGTATCCTTTGTGTAAATCTTCATAAATATTGTTAGTAATTAATCCGAAATACACTTTGTACTGTTGTTATACTTTGTGTAGGTTTCAGATCGTGGCCTAATATGATCCTCCCCTGGTGAAATTGGTGGATTATGTCCACTGTTAGTGGACATAATCCACCAATATCCACGTAGCGCCGCACACGTGATCTAAGTCCCCTTCCCTACCTGTTCACCTCACTACTTTTGTGTATGTATATATATATATATATATATATATATATATATATATATATATATATATACATATATACATGCTTTTCTCCACTCTGTAATCACATCTGCTGAAGATATTTTAAGTGTGATGTTTTTAGAAAAAACACTAATAATTTATCTTACGTTCATTATTACTCTGCTCACAGTGAAAAAACTAATGCTTTCTGTCTTTAGTTCAATGTTCCTCAGATCGTACAGAATTTGCAACCCTGAATTTCTGGATAATGAGTTGAGCAAGATATACAGCATTCCATCAGACTTAAAATACCCAAAGCATTTGGTAGACAATTCCCACACTATGGCTATAAAAACTTACTATAAAACTCCACAGGAGAAAAAAAAAAATTGTCATAAGAACCTCCTAGTGTTCCTTTTCAAAAATGCTTAAGGAATTCAACATAAATGTAGTCTTTAAGAACAATAGTACTGTCAAAAATATACTAATTAAAAATTCTCCACATAACACTGAAGGTTGCGTATACACCATTCCTTGTCTGCAGTGCCAAAATTTTTACATCGAACAAACTGGCAAAATACAGTGTGAGAAGTGATCAAATGTCTAGTGGTATTTTTGTTCATGTGAGGGACCAAGATCATGAAAATGACAGGGAAAATGCTATTAAAATAACATCTTGTAATTCCTTTACTTAAAGGAACATAATTGAATCAAGCCACACAAAACAAACTTTTGATCAAAATATCAATCTAAGACTAGGTATGTACAGGCTTGATAATTTTATTTCAAAGAAAATTGTTACATGTTTTCCTACCCGAACATTTGGTCCATCTGTTGGTAATTTTCTCAGGTCTGTGTGACACATCTTTCCGTGTTCCCTAAAATATTTTTACTTCTGTATATATACCGTCTGTATCTCCTTAACTGTATTCCCTTGATGATGTCTTAAATAGACGAAAACATTCGGAGTACGTTTCTCATTTACCAGTATTTTTTTCTGCATATATATGTGTGTATATATATATATATATATATATATATATATATATATATATATATATATATATAGATATATGTATAAATATATATGTATATGCATATATGTATATATATATATTTATATATATACACATATGTATATATATGTATATGCATACATATATATATATATATATATATATATATATATATATATATATATATATATATATTAACCTTGATCGTTGGATCATGTGTTGGACCCATCAGCGACAGCTATTTTCCTCCCGGAAGAGAGCCAAGAGCTCGTATGACTGATCTATGGGCAATGCTGTGATCGTACACGCACACACACACCCAACTCCCCGCCCACGAGAGTTGGAGAAAAGACTCGAAGTGCAGCGATACTGAAACTAATTCTACCCTGGGCAGGATTCAAACCCGGACCGCTGTAGTGACAGTCGGGGACTCTTCCAAACACTCCACCGAGTGTGTGTGTGTGTGTGTGTGTGTGTGTGTGTGTGTGTGTGTGTGTGTGTGTGTGTGTGTGTGTGTGTGTGTGTGTGTGTGTGTGTGTGTGTGTGTGTGTGTGTGTGTGTGTGTGTGTGTGTGTGTGTGTGTGTGTTTGTGTGTGTTTCTGTTAGTGTACGGTCCGTTGTGAAGCGTCCTGGTGTAAAATATCAATAGTTATCTCCGATAACTTTCTCGGCCTATACATTGTGTGTGTGTGTGTGTGTGTGTGTGGTGTGTGTGTGTGTGTGTGTGTGTGTGTGTGTGTGTGTGTGTGTGTGTGTGTGTGTGTGTGTGTGTGTTTCTGTTAGTGTACGGTCCGTTGTGAAGCGTCCTGGTGTAAAATATCAATAGTTATCTCCGATAACTTTCTCGGCCTATACTATATTTTTGGAGTAAACTATTCTATCTTGCACTCAGTTTTGAAGTAGCATAATTACTTTGTAAGTGGAGCACTGTGTTTGTCTCCCTTCATATGGACCGGTACAATCTTACCTTTACTCCAAGATTTTGGTAATTTCTCAGTTCTCCAAAGTAGTGCTACTAATTTAGTCAATTTTTTCTATACGATTTCGCCTCTATCTTTCAGCATTTCTCCTAGGATGTTGTCTGAGCCAGGAGCCTTGTTTTTCAGTTTCTGTATCGCTTGCACCCCTCCAACTTCTGACATTTCTTTTACATGCTCTGCCCATGATATGTCGCGTGGTTCAGGTCTGATGCGCAGCTTCCTGCTTTCGTAATGACTTCTTACGTTACCGTCAATTTAATCCCTTTGTAGCATTTGTACTCGTAGTTTATTACAAAAGAAAAAATCCTAATAATAATGATATATAAATAACTAAAAACCATAGCAATATAAGTATAAAATAGAATACATAAATAAACGCATGGGCACAGTCAAACAAACAGGCAAATAGTAAATAATAATAAATTGATATATAACTAATAATAAATGAGAATCAAACAGACAAATGATAACAAACCAAACACAAATAATATAAAATATATAATAATCATTACAGTATCTTGCTTAGGTGTTTATCTAAATGATTTTTAAAGCTTCGAACTGAACTACATTGCACTGCCTCTGCAGAAAGTTTATTCCATTCATTAACTACACGGTTGGCGAAGTTGTTTCTACCCACTTCCAAATTAAATCTATTTCCTGACAGTTTGAGACCACTGTTTCTTGTCTGATTCTCATTCAGTGTGAAAATTTTGTCCCTTTTGATGTCAATTCCCTTTAGAATTCTAAATACCTGTATCAAATCATCTCTGAGTCTGCGCTTTTTTAGAAAAACAGATTCATATGTTTTAGTCGATTTTCGTATGATTTATTTTTTATATTTGGAATCAGTTTTGTGTCTCGCCGTTGTACTTTTTCCAATCTGTCAATGTCTGTAATGAGATTCGGTGACCATACGGAAACAGCATATTCCAAATGTGGACAAACTAACAATTTATATAGCTTGTTAATGAGTGATGGACTTTTGAAGTCAAAAGATCGCGCAATCATTCCTAGAATCTTATTTGCTTTCACAAAGGCTGAAATACACTGCTTGGATGATTTGAGATCGTTACTGATAATTACGCCGAGATCTTTTACACTATTCACTTTTGTTAACGAAGCTCCATATAACTTGTAATCGTACTTACTGTTGTTTTTACCTATGTGCATTACCTTGCATTTACTTGTGTTAAATTTCTTTAGCCACTTTTCAGACCATTGCTGTAATTTATCTAAATCTTGAATATCTAACAGATTTAAGTGATCATTTGCCATTCCGCACAGTTTTGTATCATCAGCAAATTTGGAAACAATAGATTTTAGTCCATGGTCTATATCATTTATATATACTATGAATAGAAGTGGCCCAAGAATGGAACCCTGAGGAACTCCACCTGTAACATTTTTCCATCTAGAAGTTTTTCCATTTATAACAACTCTCTTTTTCGATCATTCAAAGTCATCTAAGAAAAATTTCCTTTCAGTTTAAGTTGAACATAGTGAAGAGGAAAATTGTAGCCTACTCAGCTTTCCGTGCTATAGCTATCACATTGTTGTAATACTCCTATGTACTTTACATTATCCAAGCAGGTAGAAAAAATGTCAACAAAGATCAAGCAGGTATATATATTACAATAGGAACTACCTATCTTACAATATTCCATTTACTGTATAAATGTATCTATACATTTTTTTATCCCTTAAGATAATGTGCAATGTAAGGGTATACGCTCGTCCACAGACGTGTTCTTAATAAACTCGTCGTAACCCTACTAGCCTCAAATTTCCTGAACTATAGCTGACCATCCCTAGCTTCTAATCTAACGTGTTTGACGACTCACTCTGAAGTTCGGAAGAAAATTACCGTACCTTGAAAACTGAAAAAACGATTAAATAAAACACGATGTCGTTTGACACTGAAAATTATATCATCTAATGAACAAAGAAAAGGAATTCTACTATGGCAATGTATATTTCAATCAATGTTTATTGTATTACTGGCCAATTACCCGCGGGTTCCTGCGAGTTTGTGAATAATCCCTAACCTAACCATACCATACCTAACTTTAACCCTTAACCCTAACCAAAATATTTATTAAATGAAATATAGCTTTAAACACTCTCCCTCCCAGATGTGCGCCCCCCCTACCCGAAGGTTGGGAAACCCTAGTTTGAAAATACATGCATACACAAACACAAATATCATGTGCACATTCTTTTGCGTGCGTGCGTGAGTGTGTGTGTGAATTGACAATAAATGCCTACATCTAAAAGGTGAAGAAATGTATCTGCTTCATTTATCTTCAGAATATATATGGTTATAGAGATTTATTTGGAAAAACCTAGGAAGAGTTTGTAAATAATAAATTTCCGCAGCACTAAAATAAAATGAAAATAAGCAATACTTCAACATTTGGTAAAATTATACAGTCATTTTACATTTGCATAATTTTTTCTTACAAAAGCTATCATGGTTTGTAGCAACATTAATTTCACAAATATACATAATATCTATGAACACATACAATGGTTTGTTTAATTATATTGATTCTTATGTTACAAAAATAATATCTTAAGGGGGAACTACAGTAGTGGCGTGTTCCCTCATTATAAACCACCTAACTTTAACCCTTAACCCTAACCAAAATATATTTTTAATTTGATAAAGCTTTAAATGATCCCCCTCTCAGGTGTGCGCCCCCCTCCCGAAGTTGGGAAACCCTAGTTTGAAAATACATGCATACACAAACACAAATATCATGTGTACACATTCTTTTGTGTGCGTGTGTATGTGCATGTGTGTGTGTGTGTGTGTGTGTGGATTGACAATAAATGTCTACAGCTGAAAGGTGAAGAAATGTATCTAGTTTATTTATCTTCAGAATATATATAGTTATAGGGGTGAATGAACTATTTCCGCCCGCACAAAAATTAAATAAAAATAACCAATATTTCAACATTTGGTAAAATTATACAATCATTTTCCATAAACATGCTTTCTTCTTACAAAAGCTATCATGGTTTGTGGCAACATTAATTTCACAAATGTAAATAATATTTATGGATACATACAATGGATTTTTTTATCATACTAATTCTTAAGTCACAAAAAATACTACGCGACTTCAGGGGATACTACATTAACCTCCTAACTTTAACCCTTAACCCTAACCAAAATATTTCTTTTTCGAAATTAAATATAATTATACAAGTACCTGGAGTGATAGGGCATCAGAATATATATGGTTATGGGGGCCTTAGGAGGACTTCGTGTACAAACAAACAAATAAACAATCAGACAGACAGACAGAGGCTACTACTTTATTATAATAGATATTACTAATAGTCATATACATTAATTGTAGTTATACATTTTTGTCACATGCTCGACCATGCTCGTGCTAATAGTTTTTTCACCGCATTTCTTGATTCCTGACATATTCAAACGTCAAAACCTTTACCACTGCTAGCAAACGATGCGTGTATGCGTTAGGATTAGAAATGGAGAGAGTGAATGGTTTGAGGTAAAGGTGGGACTTCGTCAGGGATGTGTCATGTCACCCTGGCTGTTCAATCTTTACATGGATGGGGTGGTGCGAGAAGTGAATGCAAGGGTAGTGGGTCAGAGATTGGAGATGATTAAAGAAAATGGAGAAAATTGGGAGGTGACCCAGCTGTTGTTTGCTGACGATACTGCGCCTGTAGCAGGATCAGAGGAGAGACTGAGGAAGTTAGTGACAGAGTATGAGAAGGTGTGTGAAAGAAGGAAGCTGAAGATAAGGGGGACTGGAGAAGGGTTGTGTATAGATGATGCTGTGATGCATGAGGGGGAGTGGGTGGGGGATGGGGGGTGAGGAAATATGTATGAGAAAAAAATTGACGTAGCCTGAAGGGATTTCTCCCCGTCTTCTCCTTTTCTGCATGAGGGGACGGAGAGGGGGGGTCGCCGAATTTATGAAGCGGCCTTGCTGTGGATGTGCTGTGTCTTACGACACTGCTTCTGACACAGGGCAGTGGAGAGGATGCAGGGATGACCCGTCATCCAGGAGATGCCAAGATAAGAGGGAGGGAAGTGGAATATATGGCAAATGAAATGGGTGGGAGTGATTTCTATGACTTTTTCTTTTTGGCTACCCCCCGTCTAAGGGGGAAAAAGTCTTTGGTATATGTATGTATGTAGCAAACGATGTTGAGATATATATACACGACGTAATGACTCATCCTTTTCATTCACTCTGAGGAACAACAACTTATGTTTGAATAGTTACTCATTCCCCTAAGAAATATCAAAGGCCAGAAAACCATTCAATAGCCTGACAGACAAATGTATTAATGTATCTTTTGTTTCATTCACGTCATCAGACCCGTCATGGTCCTTTAACACTCAGACGAGACATTGCGATGTGGAATAAGGCCAGTAGAGTTGGACGTTGCTATGCATAGAGGGAACCATCGAAACACCTCCATGGGATTCAAGCATGTGCGCCCGCCGCACTTAGCCCTCACGGCACTTGACCAAACGCATAATTGAGAGGTACTACACGCCACGTCGAACTTTGACTAAGCCCCACTAACCTTCCTAGACTGTAGTCTTCCACAGATACCGAGACAGACAGAGAGAAAGAATGAGAGACAGACAGAGAGAGAGAATGAGAGACAGGCAGAAAGACAGACAGACAGCCAGACAGACAGACATACAGAGAGAGAGAGAGAGAGAGAGAGAGGAGGCGGAGAACGATAGAGATATATGGCATAGGTAGCTTAGATCATGCAAGGCCAACACGAGATTCTATCATTGAAATATTGGTGGAGTACATACATATGTGCTACAGCGTAATTAGTCAAAGGAAATTACCTGCGATGTACACACAATTTTGGTTTAATTTTCCTTTTAGTCGTTAGCTCTAGAAACTAACTGACTAGGGCATCAAAATTTGTAGATTTAGATCTGTTTTCCATGGTGACCGGATTTTTATGAAGTACCTTGAATCTTGGTCTCATTACATTGTAAATCACAATGGGGCATGTGTGCCGACAATGGTGTATATAGCATACTCTTAAAAAACAAAATAGTTATATGCATGCAATTTCGGTAGCATCAATATAGACCTGCTTTTTTATTATTGTGTCTAACAGTGTTATTAAGCACGTGTATGCTCGACAAACAAAGAATTGCACATGTACACTTATACACCTTTTACTTAACGCGCACATTCACATGTGGATGCACAAACATAGCCAAGTCTCTCCCCACTCCCCAAGGAAAATAACTTTTTTTTTTTTTAATAGGTCATAGATTGTTATGTAGGACTTATTCAGCGTCGCTGCGGAATTGTGCGGAAAATGTTTGCTCAAGGCATCTGCACAAGATGGGCTCATTAAGAGCATGGATACTTTTGGCCTTTTCGGTGAGTGTTTGCTTGCATTTTCGAGTTGTCTTGAAATCACGAGCTCATTTTCTTGACTAAGTATTCCTAAAACATGTAATGACTTAAACCAGTGTTCATTCTCATAAGGTTGCAAACTGGAATGGCATGACTGTTGTATGGCTCTTTGGATGGTTCAGACTTAAATTATTTAGTTGCGTCTTGTGTGCATATATAATCGAGCTCCTACTAAAAAAAAAATTCAGTCATTTACCAGTAAACAAGGCGGTGTCAGGCGCGCGTGTTCTTGAGCAACTATTCAATTTTACACGCAGTTAGTCAGCGCAGTCTCCTCGAATAACGAGAGAAGACAATAAACCTATTTCTATGGAACCATATGTGCTTTCTAATCTGACATCATTTCTTTGGCTACCGTTGGACAGTTTGATTCATTTGAGAGAGCGCCCCACCCAACCCACAACACTTTTGCTGAACGAAATTATTCGGTGTTATCTTGAACGTAAAGGAGAGAGAAGATATCGACAAGATAGAATATATCGAGCTGAAACTGGGTGTACATAAAGACTTTGTCTTCTGAATGTCAAGTAGAAGATGGAACTTATGAAAGTCATCATACTGAAGCAGTAAAAAGAGACATTTAATACGAACTCTGCCGTATTTGGTTCCTCGAGATTAGTTTGTGCTTCAAACTGAAGAAATGGGACTTTGATTCACTGTTGAATATTCATCGGCAGACACACTTCTTCGGAAGACAGTCAATCACATTGCCAAACAATTGGTCTGTACCATCAGTGGCCCATCAATCGTTTGCAAGTAATTAGGTACGGGATGGTTACTTCCATGTAAGCATACTATTATATTATGCTGATACACCTGTACTTCCGTAGATGTGTGTTGCAGTGTGACTCGTCCAGCCTTTCCTGCAAGACGATGGGCGACAGCAATTAACTCTGGACATGGCTCACAATGATTATGTGACCAAATCCTCTGGAGACGAAAAAGGCAGCTCCTCTGGAAGCAAAGATAGCAACAAAATCTGGAAATAAAGATAGCAGCTTCTTTGTAGACGAAGAAAGCAACTACTTTGGAAGTAAAGACAGCAAAAAGTCTGGAAATAAAGATATCAGCTCCTCTACAAAGGAAAAAAGCAGCTCTTCTGGATACAAAGATAACAGTCCCTCTAAGGACGATGACACATATGAATCCTTGTTACCTTCATTAGATTCTGATCAAGACGAATTGGAGAGAAACTCCACATACTATTCGCTTTCGTGATGGACGGTGACCCTTTTAGGCGTTTTTTGTCCAAGTACATCCTGGTTGGCATCTCTTGGCGAAGGCGCCGAATCTTGTGTCGTAGTAGCACAAGTGTAGAGGGGCGGTGGTCCGGCGTTGTTACCTTTGCTGGTGTTGTTGGCTAGCGATGCTGCTGCAGCAGCACAGACGTTCTGACTCTTTGTTGCTGCGGCGTGGGTGTCGGCGAGATAGTCAGCCCTCCGTGAACTTCGTTGGTGGTCATGTCCTCGGTGTTGCCTAGGGCGGATCAGACGGGCGCTGGTAAGTGCATGAGCCACAATTGACGAAGCATATCGACGTTGCTGCTGGTTCCGTTGGTTGTGGGTAGGAGTCGGGTGATAGGCATCATCTCGAGGTATGCTGTACTTGGTTTAATGTCCCCCAGTGGCTCTTGGGAGAGTTGGAGGATTTTTGCGGCTCTGGAGGTCGCTGGCGGCGTAAATTCTTGAAGCAGGTACTGTTTCAGAGCGAAACGGCGTTGACGGTGTTGGTAGAGGGTAGCGTGGCGCCGGGGGTGGCAGCGGTAGATGGGTCCATTGTTGCTCCGAATGGTCACCAGTGAGGCGATGCCACTGTCAGAAGGGGAAAAAAGCCTTGGTATGTGTATGTATGTACGAGTGAATTGGTTTTAGATGCGGCACGAGCCGATATATATACTGAGTGAGTAGTCACCCGTGGTGCGTAATTACATAATTGCACTGAATTAGGTTAAGTCGGGTCAACCAAGGTCGCACTGTCAGAGCAGCGTCTGGTCGCGGGCGACATGGCGCGCGTTACATGCCACGTAGTTATCTTGGTGTGTATACACTGCAAAACTGCTCGGCATCTCTTCTTGACAGCTCCAAGTTAACAAATCTAACACTGCGCTCTGCATTCAAAGGATTACAAAGGATTACAAAGGCGGACCTTTTAGTCCATAATTAGGTCGTATGCGAAAAAATACATAAATTATAAAAAAAATAGATCAAATAAAAAATATAATGATTCTTGGATGCCAACCGTCAGTCCCTGGTGTTTTATAAATTTTGAGTTTCTCTATACACCTTTTAATTTTTTCTTTTGTTATATTTACCGTAGTGAGTTTACCCTAGATTTTTCACAGGTTTCAGTTTGGAGTTCACTTTGAGGTATTTCGTTTACGAACACTGAGCTAAAATAGTTGTTCAAAATATTACACATTCCTCCGTTTGAATACTCAAGATGACCATCAGCAGATAATAGTGGCCCAATGTGATTCATAATAACCTTTTTATCTCTAATGTAACTGTAGAATTCTTTGAGATTCTCTTTGGATTTATCAACGATATTCATTTCGTATTGTCGTTTTCGTTTTTTTTTATTGTCTTTTTCAAATCTCTCTGTATAATTACATGAAATTTGATAGCCGTTAGGTGCACTCGAGCTCTTGTATTTCTTATAAGCCTGTCTCTTTTTAGCAATACTTTTTTCAGTTTCTTTGGGCGAGCCTGATTTAAGGGGCGTCTGTCCTAAAACGGGATGTAAGTATGAATCATCTTAGTAAGCGTATTTTGAAATGTTTCCCACATCTGATCTACAGGTCTTTCGCTTAAAATTGCCTCCCAATCTGTAAGCTGAAGCTCCTGACGTAGTCCTATGAACTGAGATTTACTAAAATCGGGTATTCTAGATGCACATGTATCTATTCTAAAAAAAAATTAGCGGTTTGAATCTAAGTCGTGATCGCTATTTGCAATAGTTTCACCAACCTCCACATCGGCTATCATGCTTTCACGGCTAGTGATCAATAGATCGAGTAAGTTTCCATGTCTTGTGGGTTCTTTTACGTGCTGAACTAAGTAACTGTCACCGAGAAAATCTATCAAACGACTACCTATATGGCCATCTTCGAGGGTCATCCAATCAATGTCAGTAAAACTGAAATCACCCATTATCAATAAGTCCCGGTTGTAGAAACTAGACAGTTCTTGAAACAACAGTTTCTTGTCTGCTAATGATAATGTTTTTGGTCTATATATTACACCTACATTCATTTTTTGTCCATTTGTTTGGATTAACTCTACCCAAAAACTATCATATGCATCCTCTTTTACTTTCTCTAAAACACAAGCATGGACATTGCTTTCAAAATAAAACAGAACACTACCACCTTTCTTGTGGTTTCTATCCTGATGAAAGCGTTTAAATCCCGCAATATTAAATTCAGCTTCAAACTCTTTACCATTTAACCATGTCTCGGTTATTCCTATCATATCGAGGTTTTCACTTTTGACATATGCCTGTATTTATTGACATTTATTCCTAATACTACAAGCATTAAAGTACATGGTATTAAGAAACGTGATAATTTCTTTTTGACACGTTTTGTATTTCAACATGATGTCTTACATTATAATTTTGTTCTTTATTGACACATTGTCAGTTGGTGAATTCTCCAACTTTCCGGTTCCATCTGAGTGACAGCTTTCTGTGCAGCCTCATCTTAGTCTCCAAAGGGAAAGATATCGCTCTTCTGCCTCTGAAAGCCCGTTGTCAACTTGGGAAGGATCTTCTTGAGGAACTTAATTACCTGGATTTGGAATGAGGTTGCTACTTTGAGTATGGCATCACAGACGTTCTCATCATTATTTGTATGCTGAAACCTTTCCGGGGGTATATCACGCGAAATAATGATACATTTTACAGTAGACGTCATCGCACATGTCTCCTTTAGTTCTTTTAGCTGTGTAACATAATTTTGATGCATATAATCAGGATTATTTTCCTAGTTTCACTTGATGGTTTGACTTGTTGCAAAATTACGCTTTACATTTTGTTAATTGAAAAGGTAGATGCAATCTGTATGAAAGAATAATATGATGTATTCACACAATATAGAAGTTATAGTAATGTTTGATGATTTTGGTTCCGTAGAATGTCCGTGGATGGGAAGGATAAATCATGATAGGAATAGCGGAATAGGATAAACATTATGGTAAACTAATGACCCATTGTATCAGTACATGATGATGATACGTGATAATGTGCATTTAATAATGTTATTAATTGTGATAGGTATATAGAATTAACCAAGACATGTTGTTTATTGTGTTCGTGTTTACAGACACCACACACGCCGTCTGTACGAAGATAATAAAGATTGTGTGCGTGCCAGGTTGTCTGCCTTCCCCCATCACTTTGTACCTTGAGCCGGCTACCTTCGTGGCGTTGCTTTGACAATATATATACATACATACGTACATATATATATATATATATACATATATATACATATATATATACATATATATATATATATATATATATATATATATACATATATATATGGGTGTATATTACATGCAATAATGATATATTTCACAGTAGACATCATTGAAGAATTTCCGTTTAGGTCTCTTATCTTCGTGTGATTGATAGGTGCAATTTATTTTCTTTGAGGGGCGGCTATTGCGCAGTTGGTTTAAAGCTATATGTTTGAAGGAGGTGTATTTTCAGAAAACTATTTCGACTCAATTGTGTACGTGATTAAATCTACTGTTGCCTTTTTTTGGATGTATTCACGAGCTTGTTGATAATTTGTTATCGTACCCTTTGTGTAAATCTTCATGCATCATGTTTGTAATTAATCCCAAATGCACTGTGTAATGTTGTTATCGTATCTTTTGTGTAAATCTTCATAAATATTGTTAGTAATTAATCCGAAATACACTTTGTATGCTGTTATACTTTGCGTAGGTTTCAGATCGTGGCCTAATATGATCCTCTCCTGGTGAAATTGGTGGATTATGTCCACTGTTAGTAGACAAAATCCACCAATATCCACGTAGCGCCGCACACGTGACCTAAGTCCCCTTCCCTACCTGTCCACCTCACTACTTTTGTATAGTTATACATGCTTTTCTCCACTGTAATCACATCTGCTGAAGATGTTTTAAGTGTGATGTTTTTAGAAAAAACACTAATAATTTATCTTACGTTCATTATTACTCTGCTCACAGTGAAAAAAACTAAGCTTGCTGTCTTTAGTTCAATGTTCCTCAGAACGTACAGAATTTGCAACCCTGAATTTCTGGATAATGAGTTGATTAAGATATACAGCATTGCATCAGACTTAAAATATCCAAAGCATTTGGTAGACAATTCCCACACTATGACTATGAAAACTTACTATAAAACTTCACAGGAGAAAAATATTTGTTGTCATAAGAACCTCCTGGTGTTTCTTTTCATGAGAGTATGGCAAGACTATAAAAATACTTAAGGAATTCAACATAAATGTAGTCTTTAAGAACAACAGTACTGTCAAAAATATACTAATTAAAAATTCTCCACATAACACTGAAGGTTGCGTATACACCATTCCTTGTCTACAGTGCCAAAAATTTTACATCGGACAAACTGGCAAAGATTTACAAACAAGAATAAACCAACATAAATACAGTGTGAGAAGTGATCAAATGTCTAGTGGTATTTTTGTTCATGTGGGGGACCAAGATCATGAAAATGACTGGAAAAATGCTTATAAATAACATCTTGTAATTCCTTTACTGAAAGGAATATAATTGAATTAAGCCACATTAAAAAAGACTTTTGATCAAAATATCAATCTAACAGTAGGTATGTACAGGCTTGATAATTTTATTTCAAAGAAAATTGTTACATGTTTTCCTGCCCGAACATTTGGTCCATCTGTTACCTGAGGGCTGTTGGTAATTTCCTCAGGCTTGTGTGACACATCTTTCCGTGTTCCCTAAAATATTTTTACTTCTGTATATACACTGTCTGTATTTCCTTTACTGTATTCCCTTGATGATGTCTTAGATAGACGAAAACGTTTCTTATTTACCAGTGTTTTTCTGCATATATATATATATATATATATATATATACATATATATATAAATATATATATACATATATGTATATATATGTATATGCATATATATATACATATATGTATATATATATGTATATGCATACATATATATATATATATATATATATATATATATATATATATATATATATTAACCTTGATCTTTGCATCATGTGTTGGACCCATGAGCGACAGCTATTTTCCTCCCGGAAGAGAGCCCAGAGCTCGTATGACTGATCTATGGGGAATGCTGTCATCTTACACGCACGCACACACTCAACTCCCGCCCACGAGAGTTGGAGAAAAGACTCGAAGCGCAGCGATACTGAAACTAATTCTGCCATGGGCAGGATTCAAACCCGGACCGCTGTAGTGAAGCGTCCTGGTGTAAAATAACAATAGTTATCTCCGATAACTTTCTCATCCTATACTTAAATTTTGGAGTAAACTATTCTATCTCCTACAGATACATATGTGCATCAAATAAGAAACTATCTGTGGACTGTCAACTCAAATTAGATGTCAGCAAGAGAAAATATCAAGTTCATAGCCATACAAATCACTATGGGTGTCTCATTTTACAATTTGTTCCTTTCACATTAAGTTGAACATTGTGAAGAGGAAGATTGCAGCCAACTCAGCTTTCCGTGCTATAGCTATCACATTGTTGTAATACTCCTATGTACTTTATATTATCCAAGCAGGTGAAAATAAGAATTCAACAAAGATCATACACGTACACATATCATAATAGGAACTTCCTACAATATTCCATTTACAGTATAATGTATAAATGTATATATATATTTCTTCTCCTTAAAAACACTTTCCAATGTAAGTGTATAGGCCCGTCCCCAGACATAGTCTCAATAAACTTGTCGTAACACTACTAACCTCAAATTCCCTCAACAAGAGCTCACCCAGCTTATCAACGTGATGCATCCGCCATCCCTGGCTTCTAATCTAACGTCTTTGACGACTCACCCTGAAGTTCAGAAGAAAATGACCGTACCTTCAACACTGAAAAACGATTAATAAAACACGATGTCAATTGACACTGAAAATTATATCATCTAATGAACAAAGAAAGGGAATTCTACTATGGCAATGTATATTTCAATCATTGTTTATTGTATTATATTACTAACAGTCATATATATTAATTGCAATTATACATTTTTATCACAAGCTCAAACATGCTCGTGCCAATAGTTTTTCCACGCACTTCTTGACTCCAACATCCAAGTAACAGGTAGGAGACCCGACATATTCAAACGTCAAAACCTTTACCTCTGCTAGCAAACGACGCTGAGATATATACAGTACACGACGTAATGGCTCATCCTTTTCATTCACTCTGAAGAACACCAACTTATGTTATGTTTGAATAGTTACTCATTCCCCCAAGAATATCAAGGGCCAGAAAACCACTCAGTAGCCTGACAGACCAATGTATTGATGTATCTTGCGTTTCATTCACGTCATCAGACTCGTGATGGTCCTTTGACACTCAGACAAGACATTCCGATGTGGAATGAGGCAAGTAGAGTTGGACGTTCTTATCCACAGAAGGAACCATCGAAACACCTCCATGAGATTCAAGCGTATGCACCCGCAGCACCAAGCCCTCAAGGCACTTGACCACACGCATAATAGACAGGGACTACACGTTGCGTCGGGCTTTGACTAAGCCCTATTAAGTCCCCTAGATTGTAGTATTCCACAGATACCGAGACAGAGAGAGAGAGAGAGAAAGAGAGAAAGAGAGAGAGAGAGAGAGAGAGAGAGAGAGAGAGAGAGAGAGAGAGAGAGAGAGAGAGAGAGAGGGAGGAGGCGGAGAATGACGGAGATATATGCCATAGATAGCATAAATCATGCAAGGCCAACACGAAATTCAGTCATTGAAATATTGGTGGAGTGCATACACATGTAATTTCGTGTAATTAGTCACAGAGAAGCACCTGCGATCTACACACGATTTTGGTTTAGTTTTTCCTCCTCGCATCATTTAAAAGGAGGGTTGTATTGCAGGGAAGGCACTCGTAAGACTAGACACTTCGAGTCCTTTCAGGTGAGGTCGTTAGCTCTGGGTGATGACTGAATGGGGCATTGCAATTTGGTGTCATTCCACCTATGGCTCACGATCAGTCACTGGAAACCACAAATGCATTTGTAGATTTAGATCTGTTTTCCATGATGACCGGATTATCAAGTACCTTCAGTCTTGGTCTCATTACCTTGTAAATCACAATGGGGCATGTGTGCCGACAATAGTCTATATAGAGTACTCTTAAAAACCAAAATAGTTATGTTCATGGAATTTCGGTAGCATCAATATAAACTCACTTTTTGATTATTGTGTGTAAGAACGTTATTAAACACGTGTATACTTGAAGAACCAAATATTGCACATGTACACCTATACACCTTTTACGTAACGCAAGCATTCACATTTGGATGCACAAACATAACCAAGTCTCTCCCCGCTTCCCCACCACCCACAAAAAAAAAAAAAAAAAAAAAAAAAAAAGGTCATGGATTGTTATGTAGGACTTCCTTTTTCAGCGTCGCTACCAATTTTTGAGGAAAAGATTTGCTGAAGACATCTGTACAAGATGGGATCATCAAGAACATGGATACTTTTGGCCTTTTCGGTGAGTATTTGCCTGCATTTTCGTGTTGTCTTGAAATCACGAGCTCATTTTCTTGACTACGTATTCCTAAAACATGTAACCCCTTAAACCAGTGTTCATTTTCAAAATGTTGCAAACTGCAATAGCATGACTATTGTAAGGCTCTTTGGATGATTCAGACAAATGATTTGGTTGCGTCTTATGTGCATATGTAATCGAGCTCCTACTA
>NC_134783.1:65256487-65316487 GCF_046742065.1 Oratosquilla oratoria
TTTTGATGCCCTAGTCAGTTAGTGTCCAGAGCTAACGACCAAAAGGAAAAGTTAACCAAAATTGTGTGTAGATGGCAGGTGCTGCCCTGTGACTTATTACATTAAATTACATGTGTATGTACTCCACCAATATTTCAATGATACAATCTCGTGTCGGCCTTGCCTGATTTAAGCCACCTATGCCATATATCTCCGCCATTCTCCGCCTACTCCCTCTTCCTCTCTCTCTCTCTCTTTCTCTTTCTCTCTCTCTCTCTCTCTCTTTCTCTCTCTCTCTCTCTCTCTCTCTCTCTCTCTCTCTCTCTCTCTCTCTCTCTCTCTCTCTCTCTCTCTCTCTCTCTCCCTCGCTCTCTCTCTCTCTCTCTCTCTCTCTCTCTCTCTCTCTCTCTCTCTCTCTCTCTCTCTCTCTCTCTCTCTCTCTCTCTCTCGAAGGCGCCGAATCTTGTGTTGTAGTAGCACAAGTGTAGAGAAGCGGTGGTCCGGCGTTGTTGGCTTTGCACAGACGTTCTGAATCCTTGCTACGGCGGCGTGGGCGTCAGGGAGATGGTCAGCCCTCCGTGAACTTCGTTGGTGGTCTTGTCCTCGGTGTTGCCAAGGATGGATCAGACGGGCGCTGGTAGGCGCATGAGCCACAATTGACGAAGTATATCAACGTTGCTGCTGGTTCCGTTGGTTGTGGGTGGGAGGCGGGTGATAGACATCATCTCGAGGAATGTTATACTTGGTTTAATGGCCCCCAGTGGATGTTGGGAGAGTTAGAGGATTTTTGCGGCTCTGGAGGCTGCTGGCGGCGTGAATTCCTGAAGCAGGCACTATTTCAGAGCGTCATACTGGATCGAGTCATTGGGAGATATGTGGGAACACATCCTCGGGGATCGCCTCGAGAATATATTCTGCTTTCGTTTGGGACGCGCTGATATTCCGCAGGTGGAACTGGATCTCTGCCCGGCAAAACCAAGAGGACACGTCGACCGTGGAGAAGAGTGGCAGCTTCAGGGAGACGGCGTTGACAGTGTTGGTAGAGGGTAGCGTGGCGCCGGGGGTGGCAGTGGTAGATGGGTCCATTGTTGCTCCGAATGGTCACCAGTGAGGCGATGCCACTGTCAGAAGAGAAAGAGGTTTTGATGAGTTCGTCTTCTTTATTGTAAGGTACGAGTGAACTGGTTTAAATGCGGCACGAGCCAATATATATACCGAGTGAGTAGTCACCCGTGGAGCGTAATTACATAATTGCACTGAATTAGGTTAGGTCGGGTCAAGCTGGCTCGCACTGTCAGAGAAGCGTCAGTTCGTGGGCAACATGACGCGCGTTACATGCCACGTAGTTATATTGGTGTGTACACACTGAAAAACTGCTCGGCACCTCTTCTTGACAGCTCCAAGTTAACCAATACAACACTTCGTTCTGCATTCAAAGGATTACAAAGGCGGAGCATGCCGACAGGAGACCTTTTGGTCCATAATTAGGTCGGATGAGAAAAAATACATAAATGATGAAAAATAGATCAAATAAAAAATATATAATAATATAAATAATAACAACTAAAACAAATAATATAGGTATAGTTGGTGATAAACAAAAAGGTAAATAGTAAATAAAAATAAACTGACAAATAAATAACAATAAATGGAAATCAAGCAAATAATAAATAAACAGACAAATAACATAAAATAGTATAAAATAAATGGCAGTCATTACAGCATCTTGCTTAAATGTTTATCTAGACGAATGTTAAAGCTTCGAACTGGAGTTATGATTTCTTCAAGCATATTTGTGAACTCATTGATGCTTGTGTAAGGACAGGAATTTTGAAGGGATATTATTTTTGGAATTTCGTTTTATTTATCTATTTATTTATTTGAGTGTTGATTTGAGAGACTGGGTATTATGGACGTCGTGACGGTTTTACTCAACCAAGAAGCAAAGTAGAAAATAGAGCTTTAATAGACCATGAATTTATTCTATTCTATGTCTGCCTATCAAGATGTGTTGGCAAAGAGCCTTACTATAATCATTGAAGAAGAACATACAATAGGAGATAGCTACAAATATATTTCAGCTGATTTTGGTTCAACTGAGTTTCGAGACGACATTAGAATGTTCTCGAACGTAGCGGGCGCACCGTAGCTCCGCCCACCCGTGACGTCACTAAACGTTCGGACAGAGGCGTAAGCTAAGGCCATTAATTTTAAGAGTAATAGGAAAAATTCCCAACTTTCAGTTCAGGATTCCACTAGAGAAATAGTTTTAGGGAGAGATTGTAGCAGCTAGGGGCTCTGTTGAGAAGCGAAATGAAGTTTTACGAAATAATACAACAGGGAGGTTAGTAGTTTACCCATAGATACGAACACATAGCCGTCTCGTTCTTTTTGTGCGCAGCTAAAATTTTAATCTGATGCCAAAAATGATTCCGATAACAGGTATGGACACGTTCTGTAAGATTAATGAAAACAAATGTCAATATGTGAGTTAAATGATATAGTGCAGATATAGTAGGTAGATAGTTATTATTATTATTAAGTTTTGAATCTGATGCCAAAAATGATTCCGATAACAGATATGGAAAAAGGGGTTTAAGGGAGTGTACTTCACAAACACTTTGCGTATATACATTAGCTATGAGAGTGTAATCCTTAGAGTACAATTCTGTCTGTGATCGTTCTCTAATAAGAATACGGGGTTGAAGGTAGACACAGTGCTTGAAGGTAGACACAATATTGTAAGTAGACTTATACAGTGACCGGAAGGTTGGAGCGTAAATAACTACGTTTTTCCACGTGCCTGTGACCTTACTTATGATGCCCATAAGAAAGAAAAAACTGTGTTATTAAATGTCTCGCATACCCATATATTTTTCATATTGTAAGGATCAATAGATTAGTTGGAGAAAACCACAATATACTTTTGTATTTCCTTACTATATTTTTGCTTCAGTGTAATAATTAACACATAGCAGACCTTCGCTTATTTTCTTTTACTACCCCCACTTGGGCATAGGCCTTTTCGCTACCCAGAACCAACCCCGAACGACCTGAGGAAAGGGAACAGAGTCAGACGTGAATAACAAGGAGCAGTTTCCATTTATGGTCAGATATATCCATATAGACGATTGGGTGGTGGCAGCGTATACCTTGATTTTTTTTTATTTCCCAAATCGTTCTTATGTGGGTATCTCTGATCACTCCCATTGGAGGTGCTCTTGGTTAAACACTAAATCAATCGACGGCACCACACTTGTGCCTGGCTTTCTGTAAATACTTGTTATGACGGTATTCTTCTTTTTTTTTTTTTTTTACTGAAAATCTCAACAGCTACCCAATCAAATAGGTTTTCATGCGAATTAGTGGACTGGTTTATTAGTTTGCATGAAATTTATTTCTTTATGAAGATAGAGAATCCACCGTCTTTTTGGATTTGGTAAGTGTTAATTGAAATGGTAGATGGAATCTGTATAAAAGAATAATATGATGTATTCACATAATGTAGAAGTTATAGTAATGTTTGATGATTTCGGTTCCGTAGAATGTCCTTGGATGGGAAGGATAAATCATGATAGAAATGGCGGAATAGGATAAACATTATGGTAAAATAATGACCCATTGTATCAGTGCATGATGATGATACGTGATAAAGTGCATTTAATAATGTTATTAATTGTGATAGGTATATAGAATTAACCAAGGCATGTTATTTATTGTGTTCGTGTTTACACACACCCCACACGCCGTCTGTACGAGGATAATAAAGATTGTGTGCGTGCCAGATTGTCTGCCTTCCCCCATCACTCTGTACCTTCGTGGCGTTGCTTTGACAATATATATACATGCATACGTACATATATATACATACATATATATATATATGCAAAAAAAACCACGGGTAAATAACAACCTAAGTCCGAACGTTTTCGTCTATTTAAGAAATTATCACGGAATAGACGAAAACGTTCGGACTAAGCTTCTTATTTCCCAGTGTTTTTTTTCTGCATATTGTTTTCACGTGTGTCTTGTGAATTACTACAATATATATATATATATAATATATATATACATATATATATACATATATATATATAAGAATACACACATATATATATGTACATATATATACATATATATATGCATATATATATACATATATATATGCATATATATATGTATAAGTATATATATAAATATATATATATATTATATATATATATGGGTGTATATTACATGCAATCATAATATATTTCACAGTAGACGTTATCGAATATTTTCCGTTTAGGTCTCTTATCCTCGTGTGTTTGATAGGTGCAATTTATTTTCTTTGATGGGTGGCTATTGCGCAGTTGGTTTAAAGCTATATGTTTGAAGGAAGTGTATTTTCCGAAAACTATTTCGACTCAATTGTGTACGTGATTAAATCTACTGTTGCATCCTTTGGATGTGTTCACTAGCTTGTTCATAATTTGTATCGTACCCTTTGTGTGAATCGTCATGTATCATGTCTGTAATTAATCCCAAATACACTTTGTAATGTTGTTATCGTATCCTTTGTGTAAATCTTCATAAATATTGTTAGTAATTAATCCGAAATACACTTTGTACTGTTGTTATACTTTGTGTAGCTTTCATATCGTGGCCTAATATGATCCTCCCCTGGTGAAATTGGTGGATTATGTCCAATATCCACGTAGCGCCAGACACGTGACCTAAGTCCCCTTCCCTACCTGTTCTCCTCACTACTTTTGGATATATAATTTTTGTCATTAGAACCTCCTAGTGTTCCTTTTCAAAAATACTTAAGGAATTCAACATAAATGTAGTCTTTAAGAACAATAGTACTGTCAAAAATGTACTAATTAAAAATTCTCCACATAACACTGAAGGTTGCGTATACACCATTCCTTGTCTGCAGTGCCAAAATTTTTACATCGGACAAACTGGCAAAGATTTACAAACAAGAATAAACCAACATAGATACAGTGTGAGAAGTGATCAAATGTCTAGTGGTATTTTTGTTCATGTGGGGGACCAAGATCATGAAAATGACTGGAAAAATGCTATTAAAATAACATCTTGTAACTCCTTTACTGAAAGGAACATAATTGAATCAAGCCACATTAAAAAAAACTTTTGATCAAAATATCAATCTAAGACTAGGTATGTACAGACTTGATAATTTTATTTCAAAGAAAATTGTTACATATTTTCCTGCCCGAACATTTGGTCCATCTGTTACCTGAGGGCTGTTGGTAATTTCCTCAGGCTTGTGTGACACATCTTTCCGTGTTCCCTAAAATATTTTTACTTCTGTATATATACTGTCTGTATCTCCTTTACTGTATTCCCTTCATGATGTCTTAAATAGACGAAAACGTTTGGACTACGTTTCTTATTTACCAGTGTTTTTTCTGCACACACACACACACACACACACACACACACACACACACACACACACACACACACACACACACACACACACACACACACACACACACACACACACACACACACACACACACACACACACACATATATATATATATATATACATATATATATATATATATATATATATATATACATATATGTATATATATGTCTATGCATATATATATATATATATACATATATGTATATATATATGTATATGCATACATATATATACACACACATATATATATATGTATATATATATATATATATATATATATATTAACCTTGATCTTTCCATCAAGTAATGGACCCATAAGCGACAGCTATTTTCCTCCCGGAAGAGAGCCCAGAGCTCGTATGACTGATCTATGGGCAATGCTGTGATCTTACACGCACACACACACACCCGACTCCCCGCCCACAAGAGTTGGAGAAATGACTCGAAGCGCAGTGATACTGAAACTAATTCTGCCCTGGGCAGGATTCAAACCCGGACCGCTGTAGTGACAGTCGGGGACTCTTCCAAACGCTCCACCGAGAGTGTGTGTCTGTGTGTGTGTGTGTGTGTGTGGTGTGTGTGTGTGTGTGTGTGTGTGTGTGTGTGTGTGTGTGTGTGTGTGTGTGTGTGTGTGTGTGTGTGTGTGTGTGTGTGTGTGTGTGTGTGTGTGTGTGTGTGTGTGTGTGTGTGTGTGTGTGTGTGTGTGTGTGTGTGTGTGTGTGTGTGTGTGTGTGTGTGTGTGTGTGTGTGTGTGTGTGTGTGTTGTGCAGCGTCCTGGTGTAAAATATCAGTTATCTCCGATAACTTTCTCAGCCTATACTTAAATTTTGGAGTAAACTATTCTATCTCCTACAGATACATATGTGCATCAAATAAGAAACTATCTGTGGACTGTCAACTCAAATTAGATGTCAGCAAGAGAAAATATCAAGTTCATAGCCATACAAATCACTATGGGTGTCTCATTTTACAATTTGTTCCTTTCACATTAAGTTGAACATTGTGAAGAGGAAGATTGCAGCCAACTCAGCTTTCCGTGCTATAGCTATCATATTGTTGTAATACTCCTATGTACTTTATATTATCCAAGCAGGTGAAAATAAGAATTCAACAAAGATCATGCACGTACACATATCATAATAGGAACTTCCTACAATATTCCATTTACAGTAGACTGTATAAATGTATATATATATTTATTATCCTTAAAAACACTGTCCAATGTAGGTGTATAAGCCCGTCCCCAGACATGTTCTCAATAAACTTGTCGTAACCCTACTAACCTCAAATTCCCTCAACAAGAGCTCACCCAGCTTATCAACGGGATGCATCCGCCATCCCTGGCTTCTAATCTAACGTCTTTGACGACTCACCCTGAAGTTCGGAAGAAAATGACCGTACCTTCAACACTGAAAAACGATTACATAAAACACGATGTCAATTGACACTGAAAAATATATCATCTAATGAACAAAGAAAAGGAATTCTACTAGGGCAATGTATATTTCAATCATTGTTTATTGTATTATATTACTAACAGTCATATATATTAATTGCAATTATACATTTTTATCACATGCTCAAACATGCTCGTGCCAATAGTTTTTCCAGGCACTTCTTGACTCCAACATCCAAGTAACAGGTAGGAGACCCGACGTATTCAAACGTCAAAACCTTTACCTCTGCTAGCAAACGACGCTGAGATATATACAGTACACGACGTAATGGCTCATCCTTTTCATTCACTCTGAAGAACACCAACTTATGTTATGTTTGAATAGTTACTCATTCCCCCAAGAATATCAAGGGCCAGAAAACCACTCAGTAGCCTGACAGACCAATGCATTGATGTATCTTGCGTTTCATTCACGTCATCAGACTCGTGATGGTCCTTTGACACTCAGACAAGACATTGCGATGTGGAATGAGGCCAGTAGAGTTGGACGTTGCTACCCATAGAAGGAACCATCGAAACACCTCTATGGGATTCAAGCGTATGTGCCCGCCACACGGCACTTGACCACACGCATAATAGAGAGGGACTACACGTCGCATCAGGCTTTATCTAAGCCCCACTAACCCTCCTAGATCGTAGACTTCCACAGATACAGAGACAGAGAGAAAGAGAGAGAGAGATGATAAGAGAGAAAGAGAGAGAGAGAGCGAAAGAGAGAGAGAGAGAGAGAGAGAGAGAGAGAGAGAGAGAGAGAGAGAGACAGAGAGACAGAGAGAGAGAGAGAGAGGGAGGAGGCGGAGATATATGGCATAGGCAGCTTAAATCATGCAAGGCCAACACGAGATCTATCATTGAAATATTGGTGGAGTACATACACATGTAATTTCGTGTAATTAGTCACAGAGAAGCACCTGCGATCTACACACGGTTTTGGTTTAGTTTTTCCTCCTCGTATCATTTAAAAGGAGGGTTGTATTGTTGGGAAGGCACTCGTAAGACTAGAGACTCCAAGTCCTTTCAGGTGAGATCGTTAGCTCTGTGAGCTAACTGAATGGGGCATTGCAATTTGGTGTCTTTCCAGCTATGGCTCACGATCAGTCACTGGAAACCACAAATGCATTTGTAGATTTAGATCTGTTTTCCATGATGACCGGATTATCAAGTACCTTCAGTCTTGGTCTCATTACCTTGTAAATCACAATGGGGCATGTGTGCCGACAATAGTCATTATAGCATAGTCTTAAAAACCAAAATAGTTATATTCATGCAATCAATATAAACTCACTTTTTGATTATTGTGTGTAAGAACGTTATTAAACACGTGTATACTTGAAGAACCAAAAATTGCACATGTACACTTATACACCTTTTACGTAACGCAAGCATTCACATTTGGATGCACAAACATAACCAAGTCTCTCCCCGCTTCCCCACCACCACAAAAAATAAATAAATAAATAAATAAAATAAAAAAAAAGATAAAAAGGTCATGGATTGTTATGTAGGACTTCCTTTTTCAGCGTCGCTACCAATTTTTGAGGAAAAGATTTGCTGAAGACATCTGTACAAGATGGGCTCATCAAGAACATGGATACTTTTGGCCTTTTCGGTGAGTATTTGCCTGCATTTTCGTGTTGTCTTGAAATCACGAGCTCATTTTCTTGACTACGTATTCCTAAAACATGTAACTCCTTAAACCAGTGTGGTTATTTTCAAAATGTTGCAAACTGCAATAGCATGACTATTGTAAGGCTCTTTGGATGATTCAGACAAATGATTTGGTTGCGTCTTATGTGCATATGTAATCGAGCTCCTACTAGAAATGCAGCGAGGCAAAATTTCAGTCGCTTAGCAGTAAAGACGGTGTCAGGCGTGAGTGCTCTTGAGCAACTATTAACTTTACACGTAGTTAATCAGCGCAATCACCTCGAATAACGAGAGATGACAGTAAGCCTGTACCATCAGCGGCCCATCAATAGCTTGCATGTAACTAAGTACGGGGTGGCTACTTCCCTGTAAACATACTATTATATTATTCTAATACACCTGTACTTTCGCAGATGTGTGTTGCAGTGGGACTCGCCCAGCCTTTCCTGAAAGACGATGGGCGACAGGAATTAACTCTGGACATGGCTCCCAGAGGTGGTGGAAGCAAAGGCAAACCATCTGCAAATAGTGACAGCAGTGACTCTTCAGACGATGATAACTCTGGAGACGATGATACATCCTCGTCACCTTCATTAGATTCCGCTGAAGACGATGTCGAGAGAAACTCCACACAGTTTTCGCTTTCGTTTGGCATAAGTATTTGTGGACCCTCTGACATGTTTGGTAACAACAACAATACTGGCTTTGGACCTGGCTGTGGACACGGCTGCGGATGTGGTTGTAACCATGGCGATGATGAGAGCGACAGTGACGGCAGCAGCGACGAGAGCGCGAGCGACAGCAGTGGCAACAACGGAAACAGCAAGAGCAGTGGTAGCAGCGGTGGCAGCAACGGAGAGAGCAAGAGCAGTGGCAGCAACGAAAACAGCGATAGCGGTGACAGCAACGATAACAGCAACTCCGCAGGCAGCACTGGCACGAGCGAGAGTGTTTCGAAGGAATAGTAGTAACTTCAGCAGCCACAAGAGCAGTAGCACCAACAGCGAAGCGTAAGACAATGACAATCGTGACGACAAAGACGTCCAATGCGCCAACGACCTTGACCACTAAAACAGCGCAATGACAATAACGTCTTCTACCGAGCACTTCCTATCTACAATTCGGATCAATGCATTGTAATATTTACATGTCACTCTTAAAGTAGACTCTATACAATTTCAAGGCATGCTTATTCATATGATTGTCCTATTAGTGGTAATGTAGGTGTTAGAAAAAGAGAGAGCATTATTTGATCATTTGAAAAAATAGACTTGGCGTCTTCATGATGATGATAATGATGATGATGATGATGATGATGATGATGATAGATGATGATGATGATGATGATGATGATGATGATGATGATGATGATGATGATGATGATGATGATGATGATGATGATGATGATGATGATGATGATGATGATGATGATGATGATGATGATGATGATGATGATGATGATGATGATGATGATGATGATGACGACGACGACTATGACCACATTAAGGTCTATTAGGAAATGCATTCAATTCTCAAGGATAAATGTTTGTACAGGATAATTGACTCAATATGTCAGCTAGGCATAAGGCATGGTTATGAAGGTCCATTGAGGAAACATATAGTTTCGATATGTGACGCAAGAGAAACAAACAAGAAGAAAGTGGGAAATTGGAAGGTGAAGCGGTGTGGCCACGGGAACAGCTCGGGAGTGAGATGTGAGTAGGACGTTCAAGAGAGATGCAAAGGTAGGACACAGCTCTTCGGTTTGACCATATTCTATGGTGAGTGTCATATCTATCGTTGACTTATTGCTTTCGTGGTGTGAAGTTTATTACCAGAAGCTCAAATCCAATGTCGTCGACCACTGGTGGTTAGGTAAAATTAAATAAGATGCTAAGATCGAGATGCTTGACTATCTCAACAATTTTTAGATGGCTTTCTCATAGTGATTTGTATGGCTTTGAACTTGATATTTTTTCTTATTGACATGTAGTTTGAGTTGCCAGTCCACAGATAGTTTCTTATTTGATGCACATATGTATCTGTAGGAGAGATCTTGGTAATGTGGTGGATGTCTTGGTTTAGTCACATAACAATGTCGCGCGATGTCATTCAATATGGCATAGAAGTAGTGCAGATTGAGTAATTATTGAAAGGGTGGTTACCATATATACTGAATCATAATGATAAAAATCTTAAAAATAAAGGACAACGACAAATGGCAAAAAAGGTGAAGCGACAATCGAAAAGATCTTATCTTAATGATAAACTAGAAATACTACGAAGGGATAACATTGACGGTAACGTAAGAAGTCATTGCCAAGGACTGAATACTTTATAAAGAGGATTTCAAGCCCGAGAGAGTAAAGAGAGAGGACGAGATAGGAATGCAAGAGTAAAAGAAAAGGAGGTAATTAAACGATAAGAAATTTTGTATACAAGCTGCGCCTCAGACCTGACCCAGAGCATGTAAAAGAACTGTCAGAGGCCGTAGCGGCGTAAGCAATACAGAGACTGAGAAACAAGGCACTAGGCTCTGGAGAATTGCTGAAAGATAAAGGTGAAATCGTACAGAAAAAATGGACTATATTAGTACCGCTACTTTGGAGAACTGAGAAATTACTCAACTTTTGGAATGAAGGTAAGATTGTACCGGTACATATGAAGGAAGACCAACACAGTGCTCCACTTACAAAGTAGTTATGCTACCTTAAACTGAGTGCAAGACAGAAAAGTTTACTCCAAAATTAAAGTATAGGCCGAGAAAGTTATCGGAGATAGCTATTGATATTTTACACCAGGACGCTTCACAACAGACCGTATACTAACAAACACACACACGGACACACACACACAGACACACACACACACACACACACACACACACACACACACACACACACACACACACACACACACACACACACACACACACACACACACACACACACACACACACACGCACGCACACACACACACACACACACACACACACACACACACACACACACACACACACACACACACACACACACACACTCGGTGGCGCGTTTGGAAGTGTCCCTGACTGTCACTACAGCGGTACGGGTTCGAATCCTGCCCAGGGATGAAATAATTTCAGGATCGCTGCGCTTCGATTCGTTACTCCAACTCTAGTGGGAGGGGAGTTGGGTGTGTGTGTGTGCGTGTAAGATTAGAGAATTGTTCATAGATCAGTCATACGAGCTCTGAGCTCTCTTCCGGGAGGGAAATAGCTGTCGTTCACGGGTCCAACACATTATCCAAGGACCAAGGTGAATACATACATATATATATATATATATATATATATATATAATTATATAATAAATATATACATATATATATATATATATGTATATATATATATATATATATATATATATATATATATATATATATATATATGCTGGTACATTGTGATAAAGATGGAAAAAGAAGTCACGGGTCTGTGTTGCTGCAGGAGCATCGCTAGCCAACAACACCAGCAAAGGTAACAACGCCGGACCACCTCCCCTCTACACTTGTGCTACTACGACACAAGATTCGGCGCCTTCACCAAGAGATGCCAACCAGGATGTACCCGGACAAAAAACACCTAAAAGGGCCACCACCGTCCATCGCGAAAGCGAAAAGTATGTGGAGTTTCTCTCCACATACAGAGGAGCTGCTATCTTTATTTCCAGATTTTGTTGCTATATTTGCTTCCAGAGAAGCTACCTTTTTCGTCTCCAGAGGATTTGGTCACATGGTCATTGGGAGCCATGTCCAGAGTTAATTGCTGTTGCCCATCGTCTTGCAGGAAAGGCTGGGCGAGTCACACTGCAACACACATCTGCGGAAGTACAGGTGTATCAACATAATATAATAGTATGCTTACGAGGAAGTAACCATCTCGTACCTATTTACTTGCAAGCGATTCGTGGGCTACCGATGGTACAGACCAATTGTTTGGCAATGTGATTGCCCAAGAAGTGTGTCTGCCGATAAATATTCAGTAGTGAATCAAAGTACCATTTCTTCAGTTTGAAGCACAAACTAATCTTGAGGAACCAAATACTGCAGAGTTCGTATTAAATGTCGCTTTTTACTGCTTCAGTATGATGACTTTCATAAGTTCCATCTTCTACTTGACATTCAGAAGACAAAGCCTTTATATGCACCCAGTTTCAGCTCGATATATTCTATCTTGTCGATGTCTTCTCTCTCCTTTACGTTCAAGATAACACCGAATAATTTCGTTCAGCAAAAGTGTTGTGGATTGGGTGGGGGGCTCTCTCAAATGAATCAAACTGTCTAACGGTAGCCAAAGAAATGATGTCAGATTAGAAAGCACATATGGTTCCATCGAAAGAGGTTTATTGTCTTCTCTCGTTATTCGAGGAGACTGCGCTGACTAACTACGTGTAAATTTGAATAGTTGCTCAAGAATATGCACAACTGACACCGTGTTTACTGGTAAATGACTGAAATGTTTGCCTCGGTGCATTTCTAGTAGGAGCTCGATACATATGCACACAAGACACAAACAAATCATTTGTCTGAATCATCCAAAGAGCCTTACAATAGTCATGCCATTCCACTTTGTAATATTTTCAATATGAACACTGGTTTAAGGCATTACATGTTTTAGGAATACGTAGTCAAGAAAATGAGCTCGTGATTTCAAGACAACTCAAAAATGCACAGGCAAACACTCACGAAAAGGCCAAAAGTATTCATGTTCTTGATGAGCCTATCTTGTACAGATACCTTCAGCAAACATTTTTAGCACAATTCCTCAGCGACGCTGAAAAAGTAAGTCCTACATAACAATCTATGACCTATTTTTTTTTTCCCTTAGGGAGTGCAGAGAGACTTGGCTATGTTTGTGCATCCATATGTGAATGTGAGCGTTAAGTAAAAGGGGTAAAAGTGTACATGTGCAATTCTTTGTTTGTCGAGCATATACGTGCTTAATAATACTGTTACACTCAATAATCAAAAAGCAGGTCTTTATTGATGCTACCGAAATTGCATGAACATAACTATTTTGGTTTTTAAGAGTATGCTATATACACTATTGTCGGCACACATGCCCCATTGTGATTTACAAGGTAATGAGACCAAGATTCAAGGTAATTCATAAAAATCCGATCATCATGGAAAGCAGATCTGAATCTACAAATGCAATTGTGGTTTCCAGCTACTGATCGTGAGCCATAGCTGGAAACACATGAACTTTTGATGCTCTAGTCAGTTAGTTTCCAGAGCTAACGACGAAAAGGAAAAGTTAACCAAAATTGTGTGTAGATCGCAGGTGCTGCCTGTGACTTATTACATTAAATTACATGTGTATGTACTCCACCAATATTTCAATGATAGAATCTCGTGTTGGCCTTGCATGATTTAAGCTACCTATACCATATATATCTGTCATCCTACACCTTCTCTCTCTCTCTCTCTCTCTCTCTCTCTCTCTCTCTCTCTCTCTCTCTCTCTCTCTCTGTCTCTCTCTCTCTCTCTCTCTCTCTCTCTCTCTCTCTGTCTGTCTCTCTCTCTGTCTCGGTATCTGTGGAAGACTACGATCTAGGAGGGCTAGTGGGGCTTAGACAAAGCCCGACGCGACGTGTAGTCCCTCTCTATTATGCGTGTGGTCAAGTGCCGTGAGGGCTTGGTGCGGCGGGCGCACACGCTTGAAGCCCATGGAGGTGTTTCGATGGTTCCTTCTATGGATAGCAACGTCCAACTCTACTGGCCTCATTCCACATCGCAATGTCTTGTCTGAGTGTCAAAGGACAATCACTTCATGCGTGCGTGTATGTATATCTTTTTCTTAATATACATTCTCCGATAACTTCCTAACCTATCTTTTAAATTTGGAGTAAACCATCATTCTTACTAGTTTGTACTCAGTTGTGAAGCGTCCTTGTGTAAAATATCGATAGTTTTCTCCGATAACTTTCTCGGTCTATACTTTATTTTTGAAGTAAACTATTCTATCTTGCACTCAGTTTGAAGTAGCATAACTATTTTGTAAGTGGAGCACTGTGTTTGTCTCCCTTCATATGGACCGGTACAATCTTACCTTCACTCCAAGATTTTGGTAATTTCTCAGTTCTCCAAAGTAGTGCTACTAATTTAGTCAATTTTTTCTGTACGATTTCGCCTCTATCTTTCAACATTTCTCCTAGGATGTTGTCTGAGCCAGGAGCCTTGTTTTTCAGTTTCTGTATCGCTTGCACCCCTCCAACTTCTGACATTTCTTTTACATGCTCTGCCCATGATATGTCGCGTGGTTCAGGTCTGATGCGCAGCTTCTTGCCTTCGTAATGACTTCTTACGTTACCGTCAATTTCATCCCTTTGTAGCATTTGTACTCGTAGTTTATTACAAAGGACTACAAAGGCGGAACATGCCGACAGGAGGCCTTTTGGTCCATATCTAGGTCGGATGAGAAAAAATCCTAATAATAATAAACAAAAACTATAATAATGTAAGTATCAAATACATAAACAAACGCCTAGGCACATTCAAACAACAAACAGGTAAATAGTAAATAATAATAAATTGACATATAACTAATAATAAATGAGAGACAGGCAGAAAGACAGACAGACAGAGAGAGAGAGAGAGAGAGAGAGAGAGAGAGAGAGAGAGGAGGCGGAGAACGATAGAGATATATGGCATAGGTAGCTTAAATCATGCAAGGCCAACACGAGATTCTATCATTGAAATATTGGTGGACTACATGCACATGTAATTAGTCAAACGAAAGCACCTGCGATCTACAGACAATTTTGGTTTATTTTTCCTTTTGGTCGTTAGCTCAGGAAACTAACTGACTAGAGCATCAAAAGTTCATGCGTTTCAAGCTATAGCTCACAATCAGTCACTGGAAACCACAAATGCATTTGTACATTTAGATTTGTTTTCCATGATGACCGGATTTTTATGAAGTACCTTGAATATTGGTCTCATTACATTGTAAATCACAATGGGGCATGTGTGCTGACAATAGTGTATATAGCATACTGTTAAAACCAAAATAGTTATGTTCATGCAATTTCGGTAGCATCAATAAAGACCTGTTTTTTTTTTATTATTGTGTGTAACAGTGTTATTAAGCACGTGTATGCTCGACAAACATAAAATTGCACATGTACATTTATACAATGCTCGACAAGGATGTACGAATGATTAGCGAGAATGAGTGATGAGGAGTGTTGAGGACTGTTTTTGCTGAAATGCACAATATTATATAAAAAATTAGCAAATGGTTGCATTATTTCACCTATTTTCTTTCATAGCTGTTGTCGGTAATTTAGTAGAGGATTAAAACGTAACTTTTCTTTTTATCAAATTGCATGTTCTGTTGCTTGATTTATCAATCTATTTATTTGATAATTCAATAAGGTTGTATTGAAGGAGTTGAGATGGTCTTAGAGGAGAAACTCTCTTGAAAAGAATGACTAAAGACGGGGACGGCACCTGTGGATAGGGTCAAAATCAGGAGGTATCTAGAAAGTTCAGGTCAATTAGATTATAATCATTGATGATCATTTTCAAGAAGTAAAAATGTGGGTGTTATTTAGGCCAGATAAGCTGAAATAAAAAAAACTATCAAAGTTGAATAAAAAAAAAAACACCATATTTGATTGCATATTTTTGGTAAATATACGAATATCATGAGAAGTTCTTTATGTGCATGTCTGAAAGGAATTTTTTACAATTAATTGACAATTTCAGCAGTAGTGTACGTATATGGGACTTTGCAGATAAATGAAAAGGGCGATATGTGGATATAGTCTACGGATATGAGACTATCAATTTCATGGAAGCAATTCTGATATGTTCAATCGCTGTCAGTCTTATGTATTTATTGATCAATTATTCATTCAATCAATCAGTCAATATATTTATGTAATCGTTAGTTTTTTATCTATGCACCTCATATGATTATTTTTCTCACATGTGATATTTGGTAAAGCAGACACGAATTATTTGACCACAACGTTCAAAGAGAACGAAAAATATATGATCAACTACGGTAAACCAGGCGTTAGAAAACGCAATTGGTAAGGGAAGACGTTAGAGAAAAATATATTTTCATTTTATTTCAACGATACTATGCCTACATATCTCAAGCCTTAAAAGCTGAGTTAAGTAGTTTATCAGTTCGTAAACTAAACTTTGTGAACACGATACAAAAAGAGGGAATGTACAAATATGTAGGAAACTACTTTTGCGCATTTTACTATATCATCACTTAGCAGCAGCATAGCCACTCCTTGTTTTCCTCAACCCGTTATTATTCCCTCTTTTTCCCCTCCACACACCCAAATTCAAACTCTTCTATCTCTTTCAACTTAGTTTCACTTTATGTACAGAGAGTACAATCCCTAGTTTCATCGATTCGTCCCACTTTGAAATTTTTCTTTGCTCTATCACAGGGAATCAGCATAGACTACAACAATGCATGTTGAAACACACGACAACGTTGAACAATAAGACGAAGCGCTACGACCCGATCAATTGTTGACATAGCGGCTGTAGACCCAGACTGCTCAGGACTGTGAAACTTTAGCATGGAACACTTCAATACAACAGGGGTTGTTCTAGTCCTACCAGTTCCATTTGTGCTACAATATAGAGACAAGCAGACCCCTTTTCAGTCAGATAAGATTGTAGCCATGCTACTTTTGGTCAAGAGAAAGAGGTTTGATGAGTTCGTCTCCTTTATTGTAAGGTACGAGTGAACTGAGTGAAGTGATTTTACATGCGGCGGAAGCCGGTATATATACTCGTGGGCCAGTTACCTGTGGTGCGTAATTAGATAATTATGCTGGGTTCGGTCGGGTCAAGCGCGCTACCTGTGGTGCGTAATTAGATAATGACGCTGGGTTCGGTGGTCAAGCATGGTCGCACAGGCAGAAGCGTCAGGTCGCGTGCGACCATGCACGCTCCACGCCACGTGACTGTCATGGGTGCACCAGACCATCATCATCATCATCATCATCATCATCATCATCATCATCATCATCATCATCATCATCATCATCATCATCATCATCATCATCATCATCATCATCATCATCATCATCATCATCATCATCATCATCATCATCATCATCATCATCATCATCATCATCATCATCATCATCATCATCATCATCATCATCATCATCATCATCATCATCATCATCATCATCATCATCATCATCTTCATCATCATCATCATCATCATCATCATCATCATCATCATCATCATCATCATCATCATCATCATCATCATCATCATCATCATCAATCATCATCATCATCATCATCATCATCATCATCATCATCGTCATCATCATCATCATCAAGACGCCAAGCCTATAATTTCAAATGATCAAATAATGTTCTCTCTTTTTCTAACATCTACATTACCACTAATAGGACAATCATATGAATAAGCATGCCTTGAAATTGTATTGAGTCTACTTTAAGAGTGACATGTGAGTATTACAATGCATTGATCCGAATTGTAGATAGGAAGTACTCGGTAGAAGACGTTATTATCATTGCGTTGTTTTAGTGGTCAAGGACGTTGGCGCCTTGGACGTCTTTGTCGTTACGATTGTCGTTGTCTTACTCTTCGCTGTTGGCGCTACCGCTGTCGCTTCCGCCTCCGGAGTTGCTGTTTTCGTTGCTGCCACTGTTACTGCCACTGTTACTGCCACTGCTCTTGGTCTCCCGTTGCTGCCACCGCTGCTACTGTCACTGCTCTTGCTCTTTTCGCTGGTGCCACTGCTGTCGCTCGCGCTCTCGTCGCTGCTACTGTCACTGTCACTCTCATCATCGCCATGGTTACAACCACATCCGCAGCCGTGTCCGCAGCCAGGTCCAAAGCCAGCATTGTTGTTGTTACCTCCAAACATGTCAGAGGGTCCACAAATACTCATGCCAAACCCAAACGAAAGCGAAAACTGGGTGGAGTTTCTCTCGACATCGTCTTCAGCGGAATCTAATGAAGGTGATGAGGATTCATCTTCGTCTCCAGAGGGGCTGTTTTCTTCCTGTGTAGAGGGAGTGCTTTCTTTATTTCCAGGTTTGTCGTCATCTTTGCTTTTGCTTCCAGAGGAGCTGCTTTCTTCGTCTGAAGAGTCACTGCTCTCACTACTTGCACCATCTCTGGTAGCCATGTCCAGAGTTAATTCCTGTTGCCCATCATCTTGCAGGAAAGGCTGGGCGAGTCCCACTGCAACACACATCTGCGGAAATACACGTGTATCAGCATAATATAATAGTAAGCTTACATGGAAGAAGCCACCCCGTACCTAATTACTTGCAAGCTATTGATGGGCCACTGATGGTACAGGCTTACTGTCATCTCTCGTTATTCGAGGTGATTGCGCTGATTAACTACGTGTAAAGTTAATAGTTGCTCAAGAGCACTCACGCCTGACACCGTCTTTACTGCTAAGCGACTTAAATTTTGCCTCGCTGAATTTCTAGTAGGAGCTCGATTACATATGCACATAAGACGCAACCAAATAATTTGTCTGAATCATCCAAAGAGCCTTACAATAGTCATGCTATTGCAGTTTGCAACATTTTGAAAATAACCACACTGGTTTAAGGGGTTACATGTTTTAGGAATACGTAGTCAAGAAAATGAGCTCGTGATTTCAAGACAACACGAAAATGCAGGCAAATACTCACCGAAAAGGCCAAAAGTATCCATGTTCTTGATGAGCCCATCTTGTACAGATGTCTTCAGCAAATCTTTTCCTCAAAAATTGGTAGCGACGCTGAAAAAGGAAGTCCTACATAACAACCCATGATCTTTTTTATTATTATTATTTTTTTGGTGGTGGTGGGGAAGCGGAGAGAGACTTGGTTATGTTTGTGCATCCAAATGTGAATGCATCCAAGTGTACATGTGCAATTTTTGGTTCTTGAAGTATACACGTGCTTAATAACGTTCTTACACACAATAATCAAAAAGTGAGTTTATATTGATGCTACCGAAATTGCATGAACATAACTATTTTGTTTTTTAAGAGTATGCTATATAGACTATTGTAGGCACACATGTTCCATTGTGATTTACAAGGTAATGAGACCAAGACTGAAGGTACTTGATAATCCGGTCATCATGGAAAACAGATCTAAATGTACAAATGCATTTGTGGTTTCCAGTGACAGATCGTGAACCATAGCTGGAAACACACCAAATTACAATGCCCCATTCACTTATTACCCAGAGCTAACGACCTCACCTAAAAGGACTTGAAGTCTCTCGTCTTACGAGTGCCTTCCCTGTAATACAACCCTCCTTTTAAATTATGCGAGAAGGAAAAACTAAACCGAAATCGTATGTAGATCGCAGCTGCTTTTCTGTGATTAATTACACGAAATTACATGTGTATGTACTCCACCAATATTTCATGACTGAATCTCGTGTTGGCCTTGCATGATTTAAGCTACCCATGCCATTTATATCATGTCATTCTCCGCCTCCTCCCTCTCTCTCTCTCTCTCTCTCTCTCTCTCTCTCTCTCTCTCTCTCTGTCTGTCTGTCTCTCTTATCATCTCTCTCTCTCTTTCTCTCTGTCTCTGTATCTGTGGAAGTCTACGATCTAGGAGGGTTAGTGGGGCTTAGATAAAGCCTGGCGACGTGTAGTTCTTCTCTATTATGCGTGCGGTCAAGTGCCGTGTGGCGGGCACTTACGTTTGAATCCCATGGAGGTGTTTCGATGGTTCCTTCTATGGATAGCAACGTCCAACTCTACTGTCCTCATTCCACATCGCAATATCTTGTCTGAGTGTCAAAGGACCATCACGAGTCTGATGATGTGAATAAAACGCAAGATATATCAATACATTCGTCTGTCAGACTACTGAATGGTTTCCTAGCCATTGATATTCTTGGGGGAATGAGTAACTATTCAAACATAACATAAGTTGGTGTTCTTCAGAGTGAATGAAAAGGATGAGCCATTACGTCGTGTACTGTATATATCTCAGCGTCGTTTGCTAGCAGAGGTAAAGGTTTTGACGTTTGAATATGTCGGGTCTCCTACCTGTTACTTGGATGTTGGAGTCAAGAAGTGCCTGGAAAAACTATTGGCACGAGCATGTTTGAGCATGTGATAAAAATGTATAATTGCAATTAATATATATGACTGTTAGTAATATAATACAATAAACAATGATTGATATATACATTGCCATAGTAGAATTCCTTTTCTTTGTTCATTAGATGATATAATTTTCAGTGTCAATTGACATCGTGTTTTATCTAATCGTTTTTCAGTGTTGAAGGTACGGTCATTTTCTTCCGAACTTCAGAGTGAGTCGTCAAAGACGTTAGATTAGAAGCCAGGGATGGCGGATGCATCACGTTGATAAGCTGGGTGAGCTCTTGTTGAGGGAATTTGAGGTTAGTAGGGTTACGACAAGTTTATTGAGAACATGTCTGAGGACGGGTCTATACACTGACATTGGACAGTGTTTTTAAGGATAAGAAATATATATAAACATTTATACAGTCTACTGTAAATGGAATATTGTAGGAAGTTCCTATTATGATATGTGTACGTGTATGATCTTTGTTGATTTTTCATTTTCACCTGCTTGGATAATATAAAGTACATAGGAGTATTACAACAATGTGATAGCTATAGCACGAAAAGCTGAGTTGGCTGCAATCTTCCTCTTCACAATGTTCAACTTAATGTGAAAGGAACAAATTGTAAAATGAGACACCCATAGTGATTTGTATGGCTATGAACTTGATATTTTCTCTTGCTGACATCTAATTTGAATTGACAGTCCACAGATAGTTTCTTATTTGATGCACATATGTATCTGTAGGAGATAGAATAGTTTACTCCAAAATTTAAGTATAGGCTGAGAAAGTTATCGGAGATAACTATTGATATTTTACACCAGGACGCTTCACAACGGACCGTATACTAACAGATACACACACACACACACACACACACACACACAGACTCCCACAAAAACCCACCCACCCATACCCACCCATAGAGCTCTGACTCTCTCTCCTACACTCTCATAGCTCTTTGTCACCACACACACAAAACACACAAAGAGAACAAATATACACACACACACACACACACACACACTCGGTGGAGCGTTTGGAAGAGTCCCCGACTGTCACTACAGCGGTACGGGTTTGAATCCTGCCCAGGGCAGAATTAATTTCAGTATCGCTGCGCTTCGAGTCTTTTCTCCAACTCTCGTGGGCGGGGAGTTGGGTGTGTGTGTGCGTGTAAGATCACAGCATTGCCCATAGATCAGTCATACGAGCTCTGGGCTCTCCTCCGGGAGGAAAATAGCTGTCGCTCATGGGTCCAACACATGATCCAAAGATCAAGGTTAATATATATATATATATATATATATATATATATATGCTTATAGATGTATGCATATACATATATATATATGTATATATATATACATATATGTATATACATATATATACATATATGTATATACATATATATATAAATGTATATTATATATATATATATATATATATATATGTGTGTGTGTGTGTGTGTGTGTGTGTGTGTGTGTGTGTGTGTGTGTGTGTGTGTGTGTGTGTGTGTGTGTGTGTGTGTGTGTGTGTGTGTGTGTGTGTGTGTGTGTGTGCAGAAAAAACACTGGTAAATAAGAAACGTAGTCCAAACGTTTTCGTCTATTTAAGGCATCATCAAGGGAATACAGTAAGGGAGATGCAGACAGTATATATACAGAAGTAAAAATATTTTAGGGAACACGGAAAGATGTGTCACACAAGCCTGAGAAAATTACCAACAGCCCTCAGGTCACAGATGGACCAAATGTTCGGGTAGGAAAACATTATCAAGCCTTTACATACCTAGTCTTAGATTGATATTTTGATCAAAAGTTTGTTTTGTGTGGCTTGATTCAATTATGTTCCTTTAAGTAAAGGAATTACAAGATGTTATTTTAATAGCATTTTTCCTGTCATTTTCATGATCTTGGTCCCTCACATGAACAAAAATACCACTAGACATTTGATCACTTCTCACACTGTATTTTGCCAGTTTGTCCGATGTAAAATTTTTGGCACTGCAGACAAGGAATGGTGTATACGCAACCTTCAGTGTTATGTGGAGAATTTTTAATTAGTATATTTTTGACAGTACTGTTGTTCTTAAAGACTACATTTATGTTGAATTCCTTAAGTATTTTTGGAAAAGAACACTAGGAGGTTCTTATGATAAAGATCATTTTTCTACTGTGGACTTTTATAGTAAGTTTTTATAGCCATAGTGTGGGAATTGTCTACCAAAAAAAAAAATGCTTTGGATATTTTAAGTCTGATGCAATGCTGTATATCTTGCTCAACTCATTATCCAGAAATTCAGGGTTGCAAATTCTGTACGATCTGAGGAACATTGATCTAAAGACAGAAAGCTTAGTTTTTTCACTGTGAGCAGAGTAATAATGAACGTAAGATAAATTATTAGTGTTTTTTTCTAAAAACATCAGACTTAAAATATCTTCAGCATATCTGATTGCAGAGTGGAGAAAAGCATGTATATATATATATATATATATATATATATATATATATATATATATATATATATATATATATACAAAAGTAGTGAGGTGAACAGTTAGGGAAGGTGACTTAGGTCACGTGTCCGGCGCTACGTGGATATTGGTGGATTATGTCCACTAACAGTGGACATAATCCACCAATTTCACCAGGGGAGGATCATATTAGGCCACGATCTGAAACCTACACAAAGTATAACAACAGTACAAAGTGTATTTCGGATTAATTACTAACAATATTTATGAAGATTTACACAAAGGATACGATAACAACATTACAAAGTGTATTTAGGATTAATTACAGACATGATACATGACGATTTATACAAAGGGTACGATAACAAATTATGAACAAGCTAGTGAACAACCGTCGAAATAGTTTTCGGAAAATACACTTCCTTCAAACATATAGCTTTAAACCAACTGCGCAATAGTCGCCCCTCAAAGAAAATAAATTGCACCTATCAATCACACGAAGATGCGGAACATATTCGATGACGTTTACTGTAAAATATATCATGATTTCTTGTGATATACACCCATATATATATATATATATATATATATATATATATATATATATATATATATATGTATATACGTATATATATATGTATATATCTATACATATACATATATATATATATATATATATATATATATATATATGTACGTATGATGTATATATATATGTCAACGCCACGCCACGAAGGTAGGCGGCTCAAGGTACAGAGGGGTGGGGGAAGGCAGACAATCTTGCACGCACACATTCTCTATATTATCCTCGTACAGACTGTGTGGTGTCTGTAAACACGAACACAATAAACAACATGCCTTGGTTAATTCTATATACCTATCACAATTAATAACATCATTAAATGCACTTTATCACGTATCATCATCATGCACTGATACAAATGGTCATTAGATTACCATAATGTTTATCCTATTCCGCCATTTCTATCATAATTTGTCCTTCCTATCCACGGACGTTCTACGGAACCGAAATCATCAAACATTACTATAACTTCTACATTATATGAATACATCATATTTTTCTTTCATACAGATTGCACCTACCATTTCAATTAACACTTACCAACAATAGGTTCCCCAGACACCTATGGTAATGGACACATCTTAACAGCTCAATGTTCTAGACACAAAAGGACGGCTCTCATTACAATCATGCCGAGGAAAACTCGCACTACTTTGTTGGCGGAGTACTACATCTAAGGGACCGTAAACACAGATGTATATACCGCCATTAAGAAGTATAAAGAAATAGACAAAATATCAGAAAAGGAATTTTCGATATTTAATCACAATAATACCCAAATTGACCCCGAATTAAATTTCTACTCAATACTAACTAATGACATCGATTACAATAGTGATACACAATTTGACACAGTATTTCGTGATATTGATGGTTTCACACTAATTCACATTAATGCAAGGAGCCTAAACACTAATTATCAGAAAATTGACTGTTATCTCAAGTTACTCAATAAAAGCTTTGACGTTATAGTGATAAGCGAAACATGGATTGACCTAGGATGTCTAGTAAACTTCCTACAAGACTATACTCCCTACAGTGTTAATAGACAAATCCAAAAAGGCGGCGGAGTCTCTATCTTCATAGAAAAATAAAATTCATACAAACTAATAAATCAGTCCACTAATTCGCATGAAAACCTATTTGATTGGGTAGCTGTTGAAATTTTCAGTAAAAAAAAAAAAAAAAAAAAATACCGTCATAACAAGTATTTACAGGAAGCCAGGCACAAACATCAATGAGTTCACAAATATGCTTGAAGAAATCATAACTCCATTTAGAAATAAAAACCTATATCTCTGTGGTGACTTCAACAAAGATTTACTTAAGTATGAGACTCACGAATAAACAAGACACTTTACATATATGATTTTCTCTTTAGGTATATATCCTTTGATAAATAAACCAACCCGAAAAACAAATACAAGTGAAACAATGATAGATAACATTTTCACCAATATTGTAAACTCCGAGATTCATAGTGGTATCTTAATAAGTGACCATCTACCGGTATTCACTATCAATCCAAAAGAAATGCACTGCATAACAAAACCCAGAATTGTACTAAAACGTAAAATAGACGAAAAAAGTATTGCAAAATTAAATCAATGCTTAAAAGAAGAAAATTGGGATCAGGTTTACGAGTCAGAAAATGCCAATCTATCATATAACGAATTTGTAAGCATTATCATGAGTAATGTAAACAAATGCTGCCCAGAGAGAGAAGTAGAAATAAAACCATATAACGTAAACTCAAAACCATGGTTTACAAACGGTCTTAAGAACGCGTGTCGAAAGAAAAACCAACTTTACAAGAAATCTATTAAAAGCAAGTCCTTGACAGACGAAAACAAATACAAAGCGTACAAAAACAAACTTACAACAATTTTACGCAACTGCGAAAAAAATACTATGACACACTGCTTGAAAATGATAAAAGTAATATAAAAAAGACATGGGAAGTAATAAACAACTTAACTAGGCCCAAAAATAATAACACCGATGAATTCATAAACATTATTAAAAACGGAAAAACTAAAAAAGAAGTGGCAAACGAATTTAATGAATTTTTCTCCCGTGTAGGACCTAACCTCGCGAAACAAATAAAGACAACACACCAAACTAATGAGACCTTTTTGAAACACCGAATAAATAACATTATGTTTTTAAAACCCGTCACAGTAAAATCAATGCAGAACAAGAAATCATCCGATTGCACAGGAATCAATATGAACCTCGTAAAACAAATTATGCCTATCATCAAAAATCATTTTCTGACAATATGCAATAAATCATTTGAACAAGGAATATTTCCAGATGCAATGAAAATACCAAAAGTAATACCGATATTCAAATCAGCCGACAAATCAAGTTATAATAACTATAGACCAATTTCACTATTACCACAGTTTTCCAAAATTCTTGAGAAGTTATTCACAATTCACCTTGACTCATTTCTAAAAAAAAAAAAAAAAAAAATGACGTCATTTACCATAGTCAATATGGATTTCAACGAAATCTTTCAACGTCAACAGCAGCAATGGAATTAATTGAAGAGATAACTAACAATATAGAACAAAAGAAAAAGACAGCCGGCATATTTATTGATCTAAAAAAGGCATTTGACACGGTATATCATGAAATCCTAATTCCAAAGGCCGAATACTATGGGCTAAGAGGTAAGGTTAATGACTGGTTAAAAAATTATCTAAAAAACAGGAAACAATATGTAGCCATTGAGGGAGAAAGATCACATATTCTACCAGTTACATGCGGAGTACCTCAAGGTTCAGTTCTAGGACCCAAACTATTCTTACTATACATTAATGACATTACAAATGTATCCAACCTTATGAAATTTATACTGATCGCCGACGATACCACGATTCTATGCTCCGATATAAATTCCGACAAACTGATCAAGACAATTAATGAAGGATTATGTCAGCTATCCAATTGATTTTCAGTCAATAAACTATCCTTAAACGTATCAAAAAGTAACTACCTGCTTTTCTACAAAAATAATGAAAGCACTAAGCCGATCAAAATAAACAACGAAATTATTGAAAAAGCGTCCGTCGGTAAATTCCTAGGCGTGTATTTAGACGATCAACTTAATTGGAAACATAATATAAATCACGTGATAAATAAGATGTCCAAAACTTTAGGAATAATGCATAAAATGAGTAATATCCTACGTACCATTTACTGTAGTCTACTACTACCATTCCTAAACTATTGTTCAGAAATTTGGGGTAATACTTATCAAACTAATCTTCAACGCATAATTACCTCTCAAAAAAAGGCACTGCGTATAATCTGCAATGTAGGTCGTTTAGAACATACAAATAACTTATTTAAAAAACTAAATCTACTGAAATTCAAGGACTTAATAAAGTACAAAACTGCCATTGTTATGAACCAAATCTACAATAAACAAATGAATCAAAACATATTGAAATTTTACTCAACTTACGAAACTCGCTATGCGACTAGGCATACAAACGACTTCTTTAAAACTCAATACAGAACAACCAAAAAAAAAAAGGCCAATGCTTATATATTATAGGTGTTAACACATGGAACAAACTTGAAAAGGAATTACCTAAGACAAAATGTTTATCATTATTCAAACGATATTTAAAAAAGTCTTTAATCTATAAGTATTAGTATATTGAACATTTCAGGTCCATTTCATAATTGTATTCATGGAGAAACTGTCATGTAACGCCCAAGTCTGCCTCTCTTCTTTTTTTTTTTTTTTTTTTCCTATTCCTGCAGGTGACGGTGACCCGGATCCGAGCAGTAAGCAATTATCGCCCCGTCAACAATCGACCTGACCTCTAACCTCTCACCTGACCCCCACAAGATGCACCTCCTGTATGACGGGTCGTCCCTGCATCTTGTCCTCTGCCCTGGCTAAGAAGCAGTCTTGCAACAAACAGCACATCCACAACAAGGCTGCTTCATTAAATCGGTGACTCTCCTCTCCGTCCCCTCATGCAGAAAAGGGGAGAAATCCCTTCGGGTTGCGTCAATTTATTTCTCATACATACCCTCACCCCTCATCCCCCACCCACTCAACCTCATGCATACACAGTCATTCTCCATTCTCCCCTAACATCTGTCCTCTCCCGTCCTTCCACAATAGACATTCCCCATTTCCCAATGCCCCTTTCTCCCCATACAGCCATCTCATCTTATTTCGACTCCTCATGATCCCTCCATCCACCTCTGCCTTACACACTTCCGTTACTAATTTTTCTTCACTTATTATATCCATGTGTCCAAACCATCCTGATACCCTTTCTCCTATCTCCCAACTCCCTTTCCACCCCTGTTCTCCTCCTCATCTCTTTATTTTTCATTTTATTTTAGCTTAGTAACCCCTATCATACTTTTGAGGCATTTCATCTCAAACACATTCAAACTCCTTCTCTCTTCCTCTCTTATGTTCCATGTCTCTGCCCCGTACAGTGTTGTTGGCACAATCACTCCTTCATATAATCTCCTCTTAGCATCCATTCCCAGATGTCTATTTCTCACTACACTTTTTAATCCACCAAGGAATTTACTCGCTTTTTTCAATCTACATTCTACCTACACCCCCCACTCTTTGACATACCCTGCCCATAATATGTCGCGTGGTTCAGGTCTGATGCGCAGCTTTTCTGCCTTCGTAATGACTTTACGTTACCGTCAATTTTGTCCCTTTGTAGCATTTGTACTCGTGGTTTATCATTAAGATATGTTCTTTTCCTTTGTCATATCACCCTTTTTGGCATTTGTCGTTTCCCTTATAATCATCCTTAATATTTTTATTATTATGATTCAGTAAATATACTATCCATACAAGAAATATCAAAGGCCAGAAAACCATTCAGTGGCCTGACACCCCAATGTATCGATGTATCTTGCGTTTCATTCACGTCATCAGACGCGTTATGGTCCTCAGACAAGACATTGCGATGTGGAATGAAGCCAGTAGAATTGGACGTTGCTACCCATAGAAGGAACCATTGAAACACCTCCTGGGATTCAAGCGTGTGCGCCCGCCGCACCAAGCCCTCACGGCACTTGACCACACGCATAATTAATAGAGAGGGACTACACGTCGCGTCGGGCTTTGACTAAGCCCCCCTAACCCTCCCAGATTGTAGTCTTCCACATATACTGAGACAGACACACACGCAGACGCATACACACACACACACACACACACACACACACACACACACACACACACAGAAAGAGAGAGAGAGAGAGAGAGAGAGGGAGAGAGAGAGAGAGAGAGAGAGAGAGAGAGAGAGAGAGAGAGAGAGAGAGAGAGAGAGAGAGAGAGAGAGAGAGAGAGAGAGAGAGAGAGAGAGAGAGAGAGAGAGAGAGAGAGAAGGCGTAGAATGACAGAGATATATGGCATAGGTAGCTTAAATCATTCAAGGCCAACACGAGATTCTATCATTGAAATATTGGTGGAGTACATACACATGTAATTTAATGTAATAAGTCACAGGGCAGCACCTGTGATCTACACACAATTTTGGTTAACTTTTCCTTTTGGTCGTTAGCTCTGGGATCTAACTGACAAGAGCATCAAAAGTTCATGTGTTTCCAGCTATGGCTTACAATCAGTAACTGGAAACCACAAATGCATTTGTAGACTCGGATCTGCTTTCCATGATGACCGGATTTTTATGAAGTACCTTGAATCTTGGTCTCATTACCTTGTAAATCACATGGGGGCATGTGTGCCGACAATAGTGTATGTAGCATACTCTTAAAAACTAAAATAGTTATGTTCATGCAATTTCGGTAGCATCAATAAAGACCTGCTTTTTGATCATTGAGTTTAACAGTATTATTAAGCACGTGTATGCTCGACAAACAAAGAATTACACATGTACACTTATACACCTTTTACTTAACGCTCACATTCACATATAGATGCACAAACATAGCCAAGTCTCTCTGCACTCCCTAAGGAAAAATAATAGGTCATAGATTGTTATGTAGGACTTACTTTTTCAGCGTCGCTGAGGAATTGTGCGAAAAATGTTTGCTGAAGGTATCTGCACAAGATATGCTCATCAAGAACATGAATACTTTTGGCCTTTTCGTGAGTGTTTGCCTGTGCATTTTTGAGTTGTCTTGAAATCACGAGCTCATTTTCTTGACTACGTATTCCTAAAACATATAATGCCTTAAACCAGTGTTCATATTGAAAATATTACAAACTGGAATGACATGACTATTGTAAGGCTCTTTGGATGATTCAGACAAATGATTTGTTTGTGTCTTGTGTGCATATGTAATCGAGCTCCTACTAGAAATGCAGCGAGGCAAACATTTCAGTCATTTACCAGTAAACACGGTGTCAGTTGTGCATATTCTTGAGCAACTATTCAAAGTTACACGTAGTTAGTCAGCGCAGTCTCCTCGAATAACGAGAGAAGACAATAAACCTCTTTCGATGGAACCATATGTGCTTTCTAATCTGACATCATTTCTTTGGCTACCGTTAGACAGTTTGATTCATTTGAGAGAGCCCCCCACCCAATCCACAACACTTTTGCTGAACGAAATTATTCGGTGTTATCTTGAACGTAAAGGAGAGAGAAGACATCGACAAGATAGAATATATCGAGCTGAAACTGGGTGCATATAAAGGCTTTGTCTTCTGAATGTCAAGTAGAAGATGGAACTTATGAAAGTCATCATACTGAAGCAGTAAAAAGCGACATTTAATACGAACTCTGCAGTATTTGGTTCCTCAAGATTAGTTTGTGCTTCAAACTGAAGAAATGGTACTTTGATTCACTACTGAATTTTTATCGGCAGACACACTTCTTGGGCAATTACATTGCCAAACAATTGGTCTGTACCATCGGTAGCCCATGAATCGCTTGCAAGTAAATAGGTACGAGATGGTTACTTCCACGTAAGCATACTATTATATTATGCTGATACACCTGTGCTTCCGTAGATGTGTGTTGCAGTGTGACTCGCCCAGCCTTTCCTGCAAGACGATGGGCGATAGGAATTAACTCTGGACATGGCTCCCAAATTATGTCTCTCGACTAAAAACACTCCCACACCTGGATATGACACCATTTTTGGTGACCCGCTGTTTTCTATAATTGATCCAAGATCAAATCCATTGTAACCCTTTTCTTACTATGCCATGGGCTTTGATTTTATCTAGTAGTGTCTGGTGGAGCACCTTGTCAAATCCTTTGTGACACAAATGCTGTGTATCCAGGACTCTTTCTGTCATTCCTCTTGATATAACTACATAGACTATATATGTCTTATCAACCAATTTTCCGTCCACGACCTGTTCTCATTTATATTCATGCTTGGGTCTTTTATCAAACAGCTTTCTGAAGGAGTTAACAATTGAGCAATTGAGCCCGTGAAGACGTTGGTTAAACCTCCTTTGTTGAGATAGTCAAGCATCTCGATCATAGCATCTTATCTAATTTTACCTAACCACCAGTGGTCGACGACATTGGATTTGAGCTTCTGGTAATAAACTTCACACCACGAGAGCAATAAGGCAAGGATAGATATGACACTCACCATAAAATATGGTCAAACCAAAGAGCCGTATCCTACCTTTGCATCGATCTTGAACGTCCTACTCACATCTCACTCCCGAGCTGTTCCCGTGGCCTATCTCCCAACTCCCTTTGCACCCCTGTTCTCCTCCTCACCTCCTCATTTCTCACTCTATCCAGCCTAGTAAACCCTATCATACTTTTCAGGAACCTCATATCAAACACATTCAAACTCATTCTCTCTTCCTCTCTTATGTTCCATGTCTCTGCCCCGTACAGTGCTGTTGGTACAATCACTCCTTCATATAACCTCTTAGCATCCATTCCTAGATGTCTATTTCTCACTACATTTCTTAATCCACTAAGGAATTTACTCGCTTTTTTCAATCTACATTCTACCTACACCCCCACTCTTTGACATACCCTGCCCATAATATGTCGCGTGGTTCAGGTCTGATGCGCAGCTTTTCTGCCTTCGTAATGACTTTACGTTACCGTCAATTTTGTCCCTTTGTAGCATTTGTACTCGTGGTTTATCATTAAGATATGTTCTTTTCCTTTGTCATATCACCCTTTTTGGCATTTGTCGTTTCCCTTATAATCATCCTTAATATTTCTATTATTATGATTCAGTAAATATACTATCCATACAAGAAATATCAAAGGCCAGAAAACCATTCAGTGGCCTGACACCCCAATGTATCGATGTATCTTGCGTTTCATTCACGTCATCAGACGCGTTATGGTCCTCAGACAAGACATTGCGATGTGGAATGAAGCCAGTAGAATTGGACGTTGCTACCCATAGAAGGAACCATTGAAACACCTCCTGGGATTCAAGCGTGTGCGCCCGCCGCACCAAGCCCTCACGGCACTTGACCACACGCATAATTAATAGAGAGGGACTACACGTCGCGTCGGGCTTTGACTAAGCCCCCCTAACCCTCCCAGATTGTAGTCTTCCACATATACTGAGACACACACACACGCGCGCGCACACACACACACACACACGCACACACACACACACACACACACACACACACACACACACACACACAGAAAGAGAGAGAGAGAGAGAGAGAGGGAGAGAGAGAGAGAGAGGGAGAGAGAGAGAGAGAGAGAGAGAGAGAGAGAGAGAGAGAGAGAGAGAGAGAGAGAGAGAGAGAGAGAGAGAGAGAGAGAAGGCGTAGAATGAGAGAGATATATGGCATGGGTAGCTTAAATCATGCAAGGCCAACACGAGATTCTATCATTGAAATATTGGTGGAGTACATACACATGTAATTTAATGTAATAAGTCACAGGGCAGCACCTGTGATCTACACACAATTTTGGTTAACTTTTCCTTTTGGTCGTTAGCTCTGGGATCTAACTGACAAGAGCATCAAAAGTTCATGTGTTTCCAGCTATGGCTTACAATCAGTAACTGGAAACCACAAATGCATTTGTAGACTCGGATCTGCTTTCCATGATGACCGGATTTTTATGAAGTACCTTGAATCTTGGTCTCATTACCTTGTAAATCACATGGGGGCATGTGTGCCGACAATAGTGTATGTAGCATACTCTTAAAAACTAAAATAGTTATGTTCATGCAATTTCGGTAGCATCAATAAAGACCTGCTTTTTGATCATTGAGTTTAACAGTATTATTAAGCACGTGTATGCTCGACAAACAAAGAATTACACATGTACACTTATACACCTTTTACTTAACGCTCACATTCACATATAGATGCACAAACATAGCCAAGTCTCTCTGCACTCCCTAAGGAAAAATAATAGGTCATAGATTGTTATGTAGGACTTACTTTTTCAGCGTCGCTGAGGAATTGTGCGAAAAATGTTTGCTGAAGGTATCTGCACAAGATATGCTCATCAAGAACATGAATACTTTTGGCCTTTTCGTGAGTGTTTGCCTGTGCATTTTTGAGTTGTCTTGAAATCACGAGCTCATTTTCTTGACTACGTATTCCTAAAACATATAATGCCTTAAACCAGTGTTCATATTGAAAATATTACAAACTGGAATGACATGACTATTGTAAGGCTCTTTGGATGATTCAGACAAATGATTTGTTTGTGTCTTGTGTGCATATGTAATCGAGCTCCTACTAGAAATGCAGCGAGGCAAACATTTCAGTCATTTACCAGTAAACACGGTGTCAGTTGTGCATATTCTTGAGCAACTATTCAAAGTTACACGTAGTTAGTCAGCGCAGTCTCCTCGAATAACGAGAGAAGACAATAAACCTCTTTCGATGGAACCATATATGCTTTCTAATCTGACATCATTTCTTTGGCTACCGTTAGACAGTTTGATTAATTTGAGAGAGCCCCCCACCCAATCCACAACACTTTTGCTGAACGAAATTATTCGGTGTTATCTTGAACGTAAAGGAGAGAGAAGACATCGACAAGATAGAATATATCGAGCTGAAACTGGGTGCATATAAAGGCTTTGTCTTCTGAATGTCAAGTAGAAGATGGAACTTATGAAAGTCATCATACTGAAGCAGTAAAAAGCGACATTTAATACGAACTCTGCAGTATTTGGTTCCTCAAGATTAGTTTGTGCTTCAAACTGAAGAAATGGTACTTTGATTCACTACTGAATTTTTATCGGCAGACACACTTCTTGGGCAATTACATTGCCAAACAATTGGTCTGTACCATCGGTAGCCCATGAATCGCTTGCAAGTAAATAGGTACGAGATGGTTACTTCCACGTAAGCATACTATTATATTATGCTGATACACCTGTGCTTCCGTAGATGTGTGTTGCAGTGTGACTCGCCCAGCCTTTCCTGCAAGACGATGGGCGATAGGAATTAACTCTGGACATGGCTCCCAAATTATGTCTCTCGACTAAAAACACTCCCACACCTGGATATGACACCATTTTTGGTGACCCGCTGTTTTCTATAATTGATCCAAGATCAAATCCATTGTAACCCTTTTCTTACTATGCCATGGGCTTTGATTTTATCTAGTAGTGTCTGGTGGAGCACCTTGTCAAATCCTTTGTGACACAAATGCTGTGTATCCAGGACTCTTTCTGTCATTCCTCTTGATATAACTACATAGACTATATATGTCTTATCAACCAATTTTCCGTCCACGACCTGTTCTCATGTATATTCATGCTTGGGTCTTTTATCAAACAGCTTTCTGAAGGAGTTAACAATTGAGCAACTGAGCCCGTGAAGACGTTGGTTAAACCTCCTTTGTTGAGATAGTCAAGCATCTCGATCATAGCATCTTATCTAATTTTACCTAACCACCAGTGGTCGACGACATTGGATTTGAGCTTCTGGTAATAAACTTCACACCACGAGAGCAATAAGGCAAGGATAGATATGACACTCACCATAGAATATGGTCAAACCGAAGAGCTGTGTCCTACCTTTGCATCTCTCTTGAACGTCCTACTCACATCTCACTCCCGAGCTGTTCCCGTGGCCACACCGCTTCACCTTCCAATTTCCCACTTTCTTCTTGTTTGTTTCTCTTGCGTCACATATCGAAACTATATGTTTCCTCAATGGACCTTCATAACCATGCCTTATGCCTAGCTGACATATTGAGTCAATTATCCTGTACAAACATTTATCCTTGAGAATTGAATGCATTTCCTAATAGACCTTAATGTGGTCATAGTCGTCGTCGTCGTCGTCGTCGTCGTCGTCGTCGTCATCATCATCATCATCATCATCATCATCATCATCATCATCATCATCATCATCATCATCATCATCATCATCATCATCATCATCATCATCATCATCATCATCATCATCATCATCATCATCATCATCATCATCATCATCATCATCATCATTATCATCATCATGAAGACGCCAAGCCTATTTTTTCAAATGATCAAATAATGTTCTCTCTTTTTCTAACATCTACATTACCACTAATAGGACAATCATATGAATAAGCATGCCTTGAAATTGTATTGAGTCTACTTTAAGAGTGACATGTAAATATTACAATGCATTGATCCGAATTGTAGATAGGAAGTGCTGGGTAGAAGACGTTATTGTCATTGCGTTGTTTTAGTGGTCAAGGTCGTTGGCGCATTGGACGTCTTTGTCGTTACGATTGTCATTGTCTTACTCTTCACTGTTGGTGCTACTGCTCTTGTGACTGCTGAAGTTACTACTATTCCATCGAAACACTCTCGCTTGTGCCAGTGCTGCCTGCGGAGTTGCTGTTATCGTTGCTGTCACCGCTATCGCTGTTTTCGTTGCTGCCACTGTTACTGCCACTGCTCTTGCTCGCTCCGTTGCTGCCACCGCTGCTACCACTGCTCTTGCTGTTTCCGTTGTTGCCACTGCTGTCGCTCGCGCTCTCGTCGCTGCTGCCGTCACTGTCGCTCTCATCATCGCCATGGTTACAACCACATCCGCAGCCGTGTCCACAGCCAGGTCCAAAGCCAGTATTGTTGTTGTTACCTCCAAACATGTCAGAGGGTCCACAAATACTCATGCCAAACGAAAGCGAAAAGTGGGTGGAGTTTCTCTCGACATCGTCTTCAGCGGAATCTAATGAAGGTGACGAGGATTCATCTTGGTCTCCAGAAGAGCTGTTATCTTCCTGTGTAGAGGGACTGCTTTCTTTACTTCCAGATTTTCCGTTATTTTTGCTTTTGCTTCCAGAGGAGCTGCTTTCCCCGTCTGAAGAGTCACTGCTGTCACTACTTGCACCATCTCTGGGAGCCATGTCCAGAGTTAATTCCTGTCGCCCATCGTCTTGCAGGAAAGGTTGGGCGAGTCCCACTGCAACACACATCTGCGGAGGTACAGGCGTATTAGAATGATATAATAGTATGTTTACAGGGAAGTAGCCACCCCGTACTTAGTTACATGCAAGCTATTGATGGGCCGCTGATGGTACAGGCTTACTGTCATCTCTCGTTATTCGAGGTGATTGCGCTGACTAACTACGTGTAAAGTTAATAGTTGCTCAAGAGCACTCACGCCTGACACCGTCTTTACTGCTAAGCGACTGAAATTTTGCCTCGCTGCATTTCTAGTAGGAGCTCGATTACATATGCACATAAGACGCAACGAAATCATTTGTATAAATCATCCAAAGAGCCTTACAATAGTCATGCTATTGCAGTTTGCAACATTTTGAAAATGAACACTGGTTTAAGGGGTTACATGTTTTAGGAATACGTAGTCAAGAAAATGAGCTCGTGATTTCAAGACAAATACTCACCGAAAAGGCCAAAAGTATCCATGTTCTTGATGAGCCCATCTTGTACAGATGTCTTCAGCAAATCTTTTCCGCACAAATCGGTAGCGACGCTGAAAAAGGAAGTCCTACATAACAATCCATGACCTTTTTATTATTATTATTATTTATTTATTTATCTATTTTTTTTTTTTTTGTGGTGGTGGGGAAGCGGGGAGAGACTTGGTTATGTTTGTGCATCAAAATGTGAATGCTTGCGTTACGTAAAAGGTGTGTAAGTGTACATGTGCAATTTTTGGTTCTTCAAGTATACACGTGCTTAATAACGTCCTTACACACAATAAAAAAAAAGTGAGTTTATATTTATGCTACCGAAATTGCATGAACATAACTATTTTGTTTTTTAAGAGTATGCTATATAGACTATTGTCGGCACACATGCCCCATTGTGATTTACAAGGTATGAGACCAAGACTGAAGGTACTTGATAATCCGGTCATCACGGAAAACAGATCTAAATCTACAAATGCATTTGTGGTTTCCAGTGACAGATCGTGAGCCATAGCTGGAAAGACACCAAATTCCAATGCCCCATTCAGTCATCACCCAGAGCTAACGACCTCACCTGAAAGGACTCGAAGTGTCTAGTCTTACGAGTGCCTTCCCTGCAATACAACCCTCCTTTTAAATGATGCGAGGAGGAAAAACTAAACCAAAATCGTGTGTAGATCGCAGGTGCTTCTCTGTGACTAATTACACGAAATTACATGTGTATGTACTCCACCAATATTTCAATGACTGAATTTCGTGTTGGCCTTGCATGATTTAAGCTATCTATGCCATATATCTCCATCATTCTCCGCCTCCTCCCCTTCTCTCTCTCTCTCTCTCTCTCTCTCTCTCTCTCTCTCTCTCTCTCTCTCTCTCTCTCTCTCTCTCTCTGTCTCTGTATCTGTGGAATACTACAATCTAGGGAACTTAGCAGGGCTTAGTCAAAGCCCGACGCGACGTGTAGTCCCTCTCTATTAATTATGCGTGTGGTCAAGTGCCGTGAGGGCTTGGTGCGGCGGGCGTACACGCTTGAATCCCATGGAGGTGTTTCGATGGTTCCTTCTGTGGATAAGAACGTCCAACTCTACTGGTCTCATTTCACATCGCAATGTCTTGTCTGAGTGTCAAAGGACCATCACGTGTCTGATGAAGTGAATGAAACGCAATATACATCAATGCATTGGTCTGTCAGGCTTCTGAATGGTTTTCTGACCATTGATATTTCTCAGGGGAATGAGTAACTATAAAAAACATAAGTTGTTGTTCCTCAGAGTGAATGAAAAGGATGAGAAATTACATCATGTATATATATCTCAGCATTGTTTGAATATGTCGGGTCTCCTACCTGTTACTAGGACGAGCATGGTCGAGCATGTGATAAAGAAATATAATTACAATATATATGACTATTAGTAATATAATACAATAAACATAGCTCATTGATTGAAATATACATTGCCATAGTAGAATTCCTTTTCTTTGTTCATTAGATGATATAATTTTCAATGTCAGTCAACATCGTGTTTTATCTAATAGTTTTTCAGTTTTCAAGGTACGGTAATTTTCTTCCGAACTTTAGAGTGAGTCGTCAAACACGTTGGATTAGATACTAGGGATGGCGGATGTGTCACGTACATAAGCTGCGTCAGCTGTTATTCAGGGAACTTGAGGTTAGTAGGATTACGATGAGTTTATTGAGAATACGTCTGGGGACGGGCCTATAAGCTTACATTGCACAGTATCTTAAAGGATAAAAAAAGTATGTATACATTTATACACTATACTGTAAATGGAATATTGTAAGATAGGAAGTTGATGTTATGAAATATGTACCTGCATGATCTTTGTTGACTTTTTCACCTGCTTGGATAATATAAAGTACATAGGAGTATTATAACAGTGTAAGAACAATAGAAAGGAGAGCTGAGTTGGCAACAGTCTTCCTCTTCACTCTGTTGAACTTAAAGTGAATCAATTTTTAGATGGCTTTCTCATAGTGATTTGTATGGCTTTGAATTTGATATTTTTTCTTGCTGACATGTAGTTTGAGTTGCCAGTCCACAAATAGTTTCTTATTTGATGCACATATGTATCTGTAGGAGAAATCTTGGTAATGTGGTGGATGTCTTGGTTTAGTCACAAAAGAATGTCGCGCTATGTCATTCAATATGGCATAGAAGTAGTGCAGATTCAGTAATTATTGAAGGGGTGGTTACCATATTTACTGAATCATAATGATAAAAATCTTAAGAATGATTATAAGGGACAACGACAAATGGCAAAAAAGGTGAAGCGACAACAGAAAAGATCTTATCTTAATGATAAACTAGAAATGCTACAAAGGGACAACATTGACGGTAACGTAAGAAGTCATTGCCAAGGACTGAATACTTTATAAAGAGGATTTCAAGCCCGAGAGAGTAAAGAGAGAGGACGAGATAGGAATGCAAGAGTAAAAGAAAAGGAGGTAATTAAACGATAGGAAATTTTGTATAAAAGCTGCGCCTCAGACCTGACCCAGAGCATGTAAAAGAACTGTCAGAGGCCGGAGCGGCGTAAGCGATACAGAGACTGAGAAACAAGGCACTAGGCTCTGGAGAATTGCTGAAAGATAAAGGTGAAATCGTACAGAAAAAATGAACTATATTAGTACCGCTACTTTGGAGAACTGAGAAATTACTAAGCTCTTGGAGTGAAGGTAAGATTGTACCGGTACATATGAAGGAAGACAAGCACAGTGCTCCACTTACAAAGTAGTTGTGCTACTTTAAACTGAGTGCAAGACAGAAACGTTTACTCCAAAATTAAAGTATAGGCCGAGAAAGTTATCGGAGATAACTATTGATATTTGACACCAGGACGCTTCACAACAGACCGTATACTAACAAACACACACACTGACACACACACACACACACACACACACACACACACACACACACACACACACACACACACACACACACACACACACACACACACACACACACACACACACACACACACACACACACACACACACACACACACACACTCTCTCGGTGGCGCGTTTGGAAGAGTCCCCGACTGTCACTACAGCGGTACGGGCTCGAATCCTGCCCAGGGATGAAATAATTTCAGTATCGCTGCGCTTCGAGTCGTTACTCCAACTCTAGTGGGCGGGGAGTTAGGTGTGTGTGTGCGTGTAAGATTAGAGCATTGTTCATAGATCAGTCATACGAGCTCTGAGCTCTCTTCCGGGAGGGAAATAGCTGTCGTTCACGGGTCCAACACATTATCCAAGGACCAAGGTGAATACATACATATATATATATGCTGGTACATTGTGATAAAGATGGAATAAGAAATCACGGGTCTATTTTCGAGTTTCTGACTATCTCGCCGACGCCCGCGCCGCCGCAGTAAGGAGTCAGAACGTCTGTGCTGCTGCAGGAGCATCGCTAGCCAACAACACCAGCAGAGGTAACAACGCCGGACCACCTCCCCTCTACACTTGTGCTACTACGACACAATATTCGGCGCCTTCACCAAGAGATGCCAACCAGGATGTACCCGGACAAAAAACACCTAAAAGGGCCACCACCGTCCATCACGAAAGCGAAAAGTATGTGGAGTTTCTCTCCACATACAGAGGAGCTGCTATCTTTATTTCCAGATTTTGTTGCTATCTTTGCTTCCAGAGAAGCTACCTTTTTCGTCTCCAGAGGATTTGGTCACATGGTCATTGGGAGCCATGTCCAGAGTTAATTGCTGTTGCCCATCGTCTTGCAGGAAAGGCTGGGCGAGTCACACAGCAACACACATCTGCGGAAGTACAGGTGTATCAACATAATATAATAGTATGCTTACATAGAAGTAACCACCCCGTACCTAATTACTTGCAACCCATTGATGGACCACTGATGGTACAGAAATTAATACAAAAAGTGTGTCTGCTGATAAAGATTCAGCTTTGAATCAAAGTCCCATTTCTTCAGTTTGAAGCACAAACTAATCTTGAGGAACCAAATACGGCAGAGTTCGTATTACGAGTAAATGTCGCTTTTTACTGCTTCAGTATGATGACTTTCATAAGTTCCATATTCTACTTGACATTCAGTTTCAGCTCGATATGTTCTGTCTTGTCGATATCTTCTCTCTCCTTTACGTTCAAGATAACACCGAATGATTTCGTTCAGCAAAAGTGTTGTGGGTTGGGTGAGGGCTCTCTTAAATGAATCAAACTGTCCAACGGTAGCCAAAGAAATGATGTCAGATTAGAAAGCACCTATTGTTCCATCGAAATAGGTATGTTGTCTTCTCTCGTTATTCGAGGTGACTGCACTGACTAACTGCGTGTAAAATTGAATAGTTGCTCAAGAACACGCGTGCCTGACACCGTGTTTACTGGTAAATGAATTAAATTTTTGCCTCGGTGCATCTCTAGTACGAGCTCGATTACATATGCACACAAGACGCAACCAAATAATTTAAGACTGAATCATCCAAAGACCCATACAACAGTCATGCCATTCTAGTTTGCAACACTTTGAGAATGAACACTGGTTTAAGGCATTACATATGATTTCAAGACAACAAGAAAATGCAAGCAAACACTCACCGATAAGGCGAAAGGTATCCATGCTCTTCATTAGCCCATCTTGTGCAGATGCCTTGAGCAAACATTTTCCGCACAATTCCGTAGCGACGCTGAAAAAATAAGTCCTATATAACAATGTATGACTTTTTTTCTTTTTTCTTTGGGGAGTGGGGAGAGACTTGGCTATGTTTGTGCATCCATATGTGAATGTTTGCGTTAAGTAAAAGGTGTATGAGTGTACATGTGCAATTTTATGTTTGTCGAGCATACATGTGCTTAATAACACTATTGTCGGGACACATATGCCCCATTGTGATTTACAAGGTAATGAGACCAAGATTCAAGGTACTTCATAAAAATCCGGTCGTCATGGAAAACAAATCTAAATCTACAAATGTATTTGTGGTTTCCAGTGACTGATCGTCAGCCAGAGCTTGAAACGCATGGAATTTTGATGCCCTAGTCAGTTAGTGTGCACAGCTAACGACCAAAAGGAAAAGTTAATCAAAATTGTGTGTAGATCGCAGGTGCTGCCCTGTGACTTATTACATTAAATTACATGTGTATGTACTCCACCAATATTTCAATGATACAATCTCGTGTTGGCCTTGCCTGATTTAAGCTACCCATACCATATATCTCCGCCATTCTCCGACTCCTCCCTCTTCCTCTCTCTCTCTCTCTCTCTCTCTCTCTCTCTCTCTCTCTCTCTCTCTCTCTCTCTCTCTCTGTGTCTGTCTGTCTGTCTGTCTCGGTATCTATGGAAGACTACGATCTCTTGGCGAAGGCGCCGAATCTTGTGCTGTAGTTGCACAAGTGTAGAGAAGCGGTGGTCCGGCCTTGTTGGCTTTGCACAGACGTTCTGACTCCTTGCTGCGGCGGCGTGGGCGTCAGCGAGATGGCCAGCCCTCCGTGAACTTCGTTGGTGGTCATGTCCTCGGTGTTGCCAAGGGCGGATCAGACGGGCGCTGGTAGGCGCATGAGCCACAATTGACGAAGCATATCGACGTTGCTGCTGGTTCCGTTGGTTGTGGGTGGGAGGCGGGTGATAGACATCATCTCTAGGAATGTTATACTTGGTTTAATGGCCCCCAGTGGATGTTGGGAGAGTTAGAGGATTTTTTGGGCTCTGGAGGCTGCTGGCGGCGTGAATTCCTGAAGCAGGCACTATTTCAGAGCGTCATACTAGATCGAGTCATTGGGAGATATGTGGGAACACATCCTCGGGGATCGCCTCGAGAATATTTTCTGCCTTCGTTTGGGACGCGCTGATATTCCACAGGCGGAACTGTATCCCCGCCCGGCGAAACCAGGAGGGAACGTCGACCGTGGAAAAGGGTGCATCTTCAGGGAAACGGCGTTGACGGTGTTGGTAGAGGGTAGCGTGGCGCCGGGGATAGCAGCGGTAGATGGGTCCATTGTTGCTCCGAATGGTCACCAGTGAGGCGATACCATTGTCAGAAGAGAAAGAGGTTTTGATGAGTTCGTCTTCTTTATTGTAAGGTACGAGTGAACTGGTTTTATATGCGGCACGAGACAATATATATACCGAGTGAGTAGTCACCCGTGGAGCGTAATTACATAATTGCACTGAATTAGGTTAGGTCAGGTCAAACTGGCTCGCACTGTCAGAGAAGCGTCAGTTCGTGGGCAACATGACGCGCGTTACATGCCACATAGTTATCTTGGTGTGTACACACTGCAAAACTGCTCGGCACTTCTTCTTGACAGCTCCAAGTTAACCAATACAACACTTCGCTCTGCATTCAAAGGATTACAAAGGCGGAACATGCCGACAGGAGACCTTTTGGTCCATAATTAGGTTGGATGAGAAAAAATACGTTGAGGCTCCTTGCATTAATGTGAATTAGTGTGAAACCATCAATATCACGAAATACTGTGTCAAATTGTGTATCACTATAGTAATCGCTGTCTTTTGTTAGTCTTGAGTAGAAATTTAATTCGAGGTCACTTTGGGTATTATTGTGATTAAATATCGAAAATTCCTTTTCTGATATTTTGTCTATTTCTTTATACTTCTTAATGGCGGTATATATATCTGTGTTTACGGTCCCTTATATGTAGTACTCCGCCAACAAAGTAGTGCGACTTTTCCTCGGCATGAATGTAATGAGAGCCGTCCTTTTGTGTCTAGAACATTGAGCTGTGAAGATGTCCATTACCATAAGTGTCTGGGGAACCTATTGTTGGTAAATGTTAATTGAAAAGGTAGATGCAATCTGTATGAAAGAATAATATGATGTATTCACATAATGTAGAAATTATAGTAATGTTTGATGATTTCGGTTCCGTAGAATGTCCTTGGATGGGAAGGATAAATCATGATAGATATGGCGGAATAGGATAAACATTATGGTAAACTAATGACCCATTGTATCAGTGCATGATGATGATACGTGATAAAGTGCATTTAATAAGGTTATTAATTGTGATAGGTATATAGAATTAAACAAGGAATGTTGTTTATTGTGTTCGTGTTTACACACACCACACACGCCGTCTGTACGAGGATAATAAAGATTGTGTGCGTGCCAGATTGTCTGCCTTCCCCCATCACTCTGTACCTTCAGTCGCCTACCTTCGTGGCTTGGCGTTGACAATATATATACATACATACGTACATATGTATATATATATATATATATATATATATGTATATATATATATATATATATATATATATATATATATATATATATATGGGTGTATATTACATGAAATCATGATATATTTCACAGTAGACGCCATCGAATATTTTCCGTTTAGGTCTCTTACCTTCGTGTGATTGATAGGTGCAATTTATTTTCTTTGATGGGCGGCTATTGCGCAGTTGGTTTAAAGCTATATGTCTGAAGGAAGTGTATTTTCCGAAAACTATTTCGACTCAATTGTGTACGTGATTAATTCTACGGTTGCATCCTTTGGATGTGTTCACTAGCTTGTTGATAATTTGTTATCGTACCCTTTGTGTAAATCTTCATGCATCATGTTTGTAATTAAACCAAAATACACTTTGTAATGTTGTAATCGTATCCTTTGTGTAAATCTTCATAAATATTGTTAGTAATTAATCCGAAATACACTTTGTACTGTTGTTATACTTTGTGTAGGTTTCAGATCGTGGCCTAATATGATCCTCCCCTGGTGAAATTGGTGGATTATGTCCCCTGTTATTGGACATAATCCACCAATATCCACGTAGCGCCGGACACGTGACCTAAGTCCCCTTCCCTACCTGTTCACCTCACTACTTTTGTGTGTGTATATATATATATATATATATATATATATATATATATATATATATATACATATATACATGCTTTTCTCCACTCTGTAATCACATCTGCTGAAGATATTTTAAGTGTGATGTCTTTAGAAAAAACACTAATAATTTATCTTACGTTCATTATTACTCTGCTCACAGTGAAAAAACTAATGCTTTCTGTCTTTAGTTCAATGTTCCTCAGATCGTACAGAATTTGCAACCCTGAATTTCTGGATAATGAGTTGAGCAAGATATACAGCATTCCATCAGACTTAAAATATCCAAAGCATTTGGTAGACAATTCCCACACTATGGCTATAAAAACTTACTATAAAACTCCACAGGAGAAAAATTTTTTTTGTCATAAGAACCTCCTAGTGTTCCTTTTCAAAAATGCTTAAGGAATTCAACATAAATTTAGTCTTTAAGAACAATAGTACTGTCAAAAATATACTAATTAAAAATTCTCGACATAACAATGAAGGTTGCGTATAAACCATTCCTTGTCTGCAGTGCCAAAAATTTTACATCGGACAAACTGGCAAAATACAGTGTGAGAAGTGATCAAATGTCTAGTGGTATTTTTGTTCATGTGAGGGACCAAGATCATGAAAATGACAGGAAAAATGCTATTAAAATAACATCTTGTAATTCCTTTACTTAAAGGAACATAATTGAATCAAGCCACACAAAACAAACTTTTGATCAAAATATCAATCTAAGACTAGGTATGTACAGGCTTGATAATTTTATTTCAAAGAAAATTGTTACATGTTTTCCTACCCGAACATTTGGTCCATCTGTTGGTAATTTTCTCAGGCTTGTGTGACACATCTTTCCGTGTTCCCTAAAATATTTTTACTTCTGCATATATACTGTCTGTATCTCCTATACTGTATTCCCTTCATGATGTCTTAAATAGACGAAAACGTTTGGACTACGTTTCTTATTTACCAGTGTTTTTTCTGCATATATATATATATATATATATATATATATATATGTATATACATATATATAGATATATGTATATATATATGTATATGCATATATGTATATATATATATTTATATATATATACACATATGTATATATATGTATATGCATACATATATATATGTATATATATATATATATATATATATATCTATATATATATATTAACCTTGATCTTTGGATCATGTGCTGGACCCATGAGCGACAGCTATTTTCTTCCCGGAAGAGAGACAAGAGCTCGTATGACTGATCTATGGGCAATGCTGTGATCGTACACGCACACACACACCCAACTCCCCGCCCACGAGAGTTGGAGAAAAGACTCGAAGTGCAGCGATACTGAAACTAATTCTACCCTGGGCAGGATTCAAACCCGGACCGCTGTAGTGACAGTCGGGGACTCTTCCAAACACTCCACCGAGTGTGTGTGTGTGTGTGTGTGTGTGTGTGTGTGTGTGTGTGTGTGTGTGTGTGTGTGTGTGTGTGTGGGGTGTGTGTGTGTGTGTGTGTGTGTGTGTGTGTGTGTGTGTGTGTGTGTGTGTGTGTGTGTGTGTGTGTGTTTGTGTGTGTTTCTGTTAGTGTACGGTCCGTTGTGAAGCGTCCTGGTGTAAAATATCAATAGTTATCTCCGATAACTTTCTCGGCCTATACATTATTTTTGGAGTAAACTATTATATCTTGCACTCAGTTATAAGTAGCATAATTACTTTGTAAGTGGAGCACTGTGTTTGTCTCCCTTCATATGGACCGGTACAATCTTACCTTTACTCCAAGATTTTGGTAATTTCTCAGTTCTCCAAAGTAGTGCTACTAATTTAGTCAATTTTTTCTATACGATTTCGCCTCTATCTTTCAGCATTTCTCCTAGGATGTTGTCTGAGCCAGCAGCCTTGTTTTTCAGTTTCTGTATCGCTTTCACCCCTCCAACTTCTGACATTTCTTTTACATGCTCTGCCCATGATATGTCGCGTGGTTCAGGTCTGATGCGCAGCTTCCTGCCTTCGTAATGACTTCTTACGTTACCGTCAATTTAATCCCTTTGTAGCATTTGTACTCGTAGTTTATTACAAAAGATTACAAAGGCGGAGCATGCCGACAGTAGGCCTTTTGGTCCATATCTAGGTCGGATGCGAAAAATCCTAATAATAATGATATATAAATAACTAAAAACCATAACAATGTAAGTATAAAATAAAATACATAAACAAACGCATGGGCACAGTCAAACAAACAGGCAAATAGTAAATAATAATAAATTGATATATAACTAATAATAAATGAGAATCAAACAGACAAATGATAACAAACCAAAGACAAATAATATAAAATATATAATAATCATTACAGTATCTTGCTTAGGTGTTTATCTAAATGATTTTTAAAGCTTCGAACTGAACTACATTGCACTGCCTCTGCAGAAAGTTTATTCCATTCATTAACTACACGGTTGGCGAAGTTGTTTCTACCCACTTCCAAATTAAATCTATTTCCTGACAGTTTGAGACCACTGTTTCTTGTCTGATTCTCATTCAGTGTGAAAATTTTGTCCCTTTTGATGTCAATTCCCTTTAGAATTCTAAATACCTGTATCAAATCATCTCTGAGTCTGCGCTTTTTTAGAAAAACAGATTCATATGTTTTAGTCGATTTTCGTATGATTTATTTTTTATATTTGGAATCAGTTTTGTGTCTCGCCGTTGTACTTTTTCCAATCTGTCAATGTCTGTAATGAGATTCGGTGACCATACGGAAACAGCATATTCCAAATGTGGACAAACTAACAATTTATATAGCTTGTTAATGAGTGATGGACTTTTGAAGTCAAAAGATCGCGCAATCATTCCTAGAATCTTATTTGCTTTCTCAAAGGCTGAAATACACTGCTTGGATGATTTGAGATCGTTACTGATAATTACGCCGAGATCTTTTACACTATTCACTTTTGTTAACGAAGCTCCATATAACTTGTAATCGTACTTACTGTTGTTTTTACCTATGTGCATTACCTTGCATTTACTTGTGTTAAATTTCTTAAGCCACTTTTCAGACCATTGCTGTAATTTATCTAAATCTTGAATATCTAACAGATTTAAGTGATCATTTGCCATTCCGCACAGTTTTGTATCATCAGCAAATTTGGAAACAATAGATTTTAGTCCATGGTCTATATCATTTATATATACTATGAATAGAAGTGGCCCAAGAATGGAACCCTGAGGAACTCCACCTGTAACATTTTTCCATCTAGAAGTTTTTCCATTTATAACAACTCTCTCTTTTTCGATCATTCAAAGTCATCTAAGAAAAATTTCCTTTCAGTTTAAGTTGAACATAGTGAAGAGGAAAATTGTAGCCTACTCAGCTTTCCGTGCTATAGCTATCACATTGTTGTAATACTCCTATGTACTTTACATTATCCAAGCAGGTAGAAAAAATGTCAACAAAGATCATGCAGGTATATATATTACAATAGGAACTACCTATCTTACAATATTCCATTTACTGTATAAATGTATCTATACATTTTTTTATCCCTTAAGATAATATGCAATGTAAGGGTATACGCTCGTCCACAGACGTGTTCTTAATAAACTCGTCGTAACCCTACTAGCCTCAAATTTCCTGAACTATAGCTGACCATCCCTAGCTTCTAATCTAACGTGTTTGACGACTCACTCTGAAGTTCGGAAGAAAATGACCGTACCTTGAAAACTGAAAAACGATTAAATAAAACACGATGTCGTTTGACACTGAAAATTATATCATCTAATGAACAAAGAAAAGGAATTCTACTATGGCAATGTATATTTCAATCAATGTTTATTGTATTACTGGCCAATTACCCGCGGGTTCCTGCGAGTTTGTGAATAATCCCTAACCTAACCATACCATACCTAACTTTAACCCTTAACCCTAACCAAAATATTTATTAAATGAAATATAGCTTTAAACACTCTCCCTCCCAGATGTGCGCCCCCCCTACCCGAAGGTTGGGAAACCCTAGTTTGAAAATACATGCATACACAAACACAAATATCATGTGCACATTCTTTTGCGTGCGTGCGTGAGTGTGTGTGTGAATTGACAATAAATGCCTACATCTAAAAGGTGAAGAAATGTATCTGCTTCATTTATCTTCAGAATATATATGGTTATAGAGATTTATTTGGAAAAACCTAGGAAGAGTTTGTAAATAATAAATTTCCGCAGCACTAAAATAAAATGAAAATAAGCAATACTTCAAATTATACAGTCATTTTACATTTGCATAATTTTTTCTTACAAAAGCTATCATGGTTTGTAGCAACATTAATTTCACAAATATACATAATATCTATGAACACATACAATGGTTTGTTTAATTATATTGATTCTTATGTTACAAAAATAATATCTTAAGGGGGAACTACAGTAGTGGCGTGTTCCCTCATTATAAACCACCTAACTTTAACCCTTAACCCTAACCAAAATATATTTTTAATTTGATAAAGCTTTAAATGATCCCCCTCTCAGGTGTGCGCCCCCCTTCCGAAGTTGGGAAACCCTAGCTTGAAAATACATGCATACACATACACAAATATATGTACACATTTTGTGTGCGTGTGTATGTGCATGTGTGTGTGTGTGTGTGTGTGTGTGGATTGACAATACATGTCTACAGCTAAAAGGTGAAGAAATGTACCTAGTTTATCTTCAGAATATATATGGTTATAGGGGTGAATGAACTATTTCCGCCCGCACAAAAATTAAATAAAAATAACCAATATTTCAACATTTGGTAAAATTATACAATTATTTTCCTAAACATGCTTTCTTCTTACAAAAGCTATCATGGTTTGTGGCAGCATTAATTTCACAAATGCAAATAATATATATGGATACATACAATGGATTGTTTAATCATACTAATTCTTAAGCCACAAAAAATACTACGCGACTTCAGGGGATACTACATTAACCTCCTAACTTTAACCCTTAACCCTAACCAAAATATTTCTTTTTCGAAATTAAATATAATTATACAAGTACCTGGAGTGATAGGGCATCAGAATATATATGGTTATGGGGGCCTATCTCTAAAACCTTAGGAGGAGTTCGTGTACAAACAAACAAATAAACAATCAGACAGACAGACAGAGGCTACTACTTTATTATAATAGATATTACTAATAGTCATATACATTAATTGTAGTTATACATTTTTGTCACATGCTCGACCATGCTCGTGCTAATAGTTTTTTCACCGCATTTCTTGATTCCTGACATATTCAAACGTCAAAACCTTTACCACTGCTAGCAAACGATGCGTGTATGCGTTAGGATTAGAAATGGAGAGAGTGAATGGTTTGAGGTAAAGGTGGGACTTCGTCAGGGGTGTGTTATGTCACCCTGGCTGTTCAATCTTTACATGGATGGGGTGGTGCGAGAGGTGAATGGGAGGGTAGTGGGTCAGGGGTTGGAGATGATTAAAGAAAATGGAGAAAAGTGGGAGGTGAGCCAGCTGTTGTTTGCTGACGATACTGCGCTTGTAGCAGGATCAGAGGGGGGATTGAAGAAGTTAGTGACAGAGTTTGAGAAGATGTGTGAAAGAAGGAAGCTGAAGATAAATGTGGGCAAAAGTAAGGTGATGACATGCACAAGAGGAGTGACAGGAGGATGGAAGTGAGCATTAAGGGTAAGAAACTGGAGGAAGTGGATAGTTTCAGATACGTGGGTGACAGGAAAGGGAGGAGTGGGGGTGGAGGTAGAATGTAGATTGAGAGAAGCGAGTAAATGCCTTGGTGGATTAAAAAGTGTAATGAGAAATAGACATCTGGGAAAGGATGCCAAGAGGAGGTTATATGAAGGAGTGATTGTGCCAACAGCAATGTACGGGGCAGAAACATGGAACATGAAAGAGGAAGAGAGAGGGAGTTTGAATGTGTTTGAGATGAAATGTCTGAGAAGTATGATAGGGGTTACTGGGTTGGATAGAGTGAGAAATGAGGAGGTGAGGAGGAGAACAGGGGTGGAAAGGGAGCTGGGAGATAGGGTTGATGAAAGAGTATTAGGATGGTTTGGACACATGGAAAGAATGAGTAAAGAAAGATTAATAAAAGAAGTGTGGAAGGCGGAGGTGGAAGCAGTGAATATTAGGGGGCGTCCTAGGATGAGATGGATGGATGGGGTGAAAGGGGCTTTACAAAAGAGAGGAATGTCTGTAGAGGAAGGACAGTAGAGGACAGAAGATAAGGGTGACTGGAGAAGGGTTGTGTATAGATGATGCTGTGATGCATGAGGGGGAGTGGGTGGGGGATGGGGGGTGAGGAAATATGTATGAGAAAAAAATTGACGTAGCCTGAAGGGATTTCTCCCCGTCTTCTCCTTTTCTGCATGAGGGGACGGAGAGGGGGGGTCGCCGAATTTATGAAGCGGCCTTGCTGTGGATGTGCTGTGTCTTACGACACTGCTTCTGACCCAGGGCAGTGGACAGGATGCAGGGATGACCCGTCATCCAGGAGATGCCATGATAAGAGGGAGGGAGGAGGGTGGAGGGAAGTGGAATATATGGCAAATGAAATGGGTGGGAGTGATTTCTATGCCTTTTTCTTTTTGGCTACCCCCCGTCTAAGGGGGAAAAAGTCTTTGGTATATGTATGTATGTAGCAAACGATGTTGAGATATATATACACGACGTAATGACTCATCCTTTTCATTCACTCTGAGGAACAACAACTTATGTTTGAATAGTTACTCATTCCCCTAAGAAATATCAAAGGCCAGAAAACCATTCAATAGCCTGACAGACAAATGTATTAATGTATCTTTTGTTTCATTCACGTCATCAGACCCGTCATGGTCCTTTAACACTCAGACGAGACATTGCGATGTGGAATGAGGCCAGTAGAGTTGGACGTTGCTATGCATAGAGGGAACCATCGAAACACCTCCATGGGATTCAAGCATGTGCGCCCGCCGCACTTAGCCCTCACGGCACTTGACCAAACGCATAATTGAGAGGTACTACACGCCACGTCGAGCTTTGACTAAGCCCCACTAACCTTCCTAGACTGTAGTCTTCCACAGATACCGAGACAGACAGAGAGAAAGAATGAGAGACAGACAGAGAGAGAGAATGAGAGACAGGCAGAAAGACAGACAGACAGCCAGACAGACAGACATACAGAGAGAGAGAGAGAGAGAGAGAGAGAGAGAGAGAGAGGAGGCGGAGAACGATAGAGATATATGGCATAGGTAGCTTAAATCATGCAAGGCCAACACGAGATTCTATCATTGAAATATTGGTGGAGTACATACATATGTGATACAGCGTAATTAGTCAAAGGAAATTACCTGCGATGTACACACAATTTTGGTTTACTTTTCCTTTTAGTCGTTAGCTCTAGAAACTAACTGACTAGGGCATCAAAATTTGTAGATTTAGATCTGTTTTCCATGGTGACCGGATTTTTATGAAGTACCTTGAATCTTGGTCTCATTACATTGTAAATCACAATGGGGCATGTGTGCCGACAATGGTGTATATAGCATACTCTTAAAAAACAAAATAGTTCTATGCATGCAATTTCGGGAGCATCAATATAGACCTGCTTTTTTATTATTGTGTCTAACAGTGTTATTAAGCACGTGTATGCTCGACAAACAAAGAATTGCACATGTACACTTATACACCTTTTACTTAACGCGCACATTCACATGTGGATGCACAAACATAGCCAAGTCTCTCCCCACTCCCCAAGGAAAATAACTTTTTTTGATAGGTCATAGATTGTTATGTAGGACTTTTTCAGCGTCGCTGCGGAATTGTGCGGAAAATGTTTGCTCAAGGCATCTGCACAAGATGGGCTCATTAAGAGCTTGGATACTTTTGGCCTTTTCGGTGAGTGTTTGCTTGCATTTTCGAGTTGTCTTGAAATCACGAGCTCATTTTCTTGACTAAGTATTCCTAAAACATGTAATGACTTAAACCAGTGTTCATTCTCAAAATGTTGCAAACTGGAATGGCATGACTGTTGTATGGCTCTTTGGATGGTTCAGACTTAAATTATTTAGTTGCGTCTTGTGTGCATATATAATCGAGCTCGTACTAAAAAAAAATTCAGTCATTTACCAGTAAACACGGCGGTGTCAGGCGCGCGTGTTCTTGAGCAACTATTCAATTTTACACGCAGTTAGTCAGCGCAGTCACCTCGAATAACGAGAGAAGACAATAAACCTATTTCGATGGAACCATAGGTGTTTTCTAATCTGAAATCATTTCTTTGGCTACCGTTAGACAGTTTGATTCATTTGAGAGAGCCCCATACCCAACCCACAACACTTTTGCTGAACGAAATCATTCGGTGTTATCTTGAACGTAAAGGAGAGAGAAGACATCGACAAGATAGAATATATCGAGCTGAAACTGGGTGTATATAAAGACTTTGTCTTCTGAAAGTCAAGTAGAAGATGGAACTTATGAAAGTCATCATACTGAAGAAGTAAGAAGAGACATTTAATACGAAATCTGCCGTATTTGGTTCCTCGAGATTAGTTTGTGCTTCAAACTGAAGAAATGGGACTTTGATTCACCGTTGAATATTCATCGACAGACACACTTCTTCGGAAGACAGTCAATCACATTGCCAAACAATTGGTCTGTACCATCAGTGGCCCATCAATCGTTTGCAAGTAATTAGGTACGGGATGGTTACTTCCATGTAAGCATACTATTATATTATGCTGATACACCTGTACTTCCGTAGATGTGTGTTGCAGTGGGACTCACCCAGTCTTTCCTGCAAGACGATGGGTGACAGTAATTAACTCTGGACATGGCTCCCAATGACAATGTGACCAAATCCTCTGGAAACGAAAAAGGCAGCTCCTCTGGAACCAAAGATAGCAACAAAATCTGGAAATAAAGATAGCAGCTCCTCTGTAGACGAAGAAAGCAACTACTTTGGAAGCAAAGACAGCAAAAAGTCTGGAAATAAAGATATCAGCTCCTCTACAAAGGAAAAAAGCAGCTCTTCTGGATACAAAGATAACAGTCCCTCTAAGGACGATGACACATATGAATCCTTGTTACCTTCATTAGATTCTGATCAAGACGAATTGGAGAGAAACTCCACATACTATTCGCTTTCGTGATGGACGGTGACCCTTTTAGGCGTTTTTTGTCCAAGTACATCCTGGTTGGCATCTCTTGGCGAAGGCGCCGAATCTTGTGTCGTAGTAGCACAAGTGTAGAGGGGCGGTGGTCCGGCGTTGTTACCTTTGCTGGTGTTGTTGGCTAGCGATGCTGCTGCAGCAGCACAGATGTTCTGACTCTTTGTTGCTGCGGCGTGGGTGTCGGCGAGATAGTCAGCCCTCCGTGAACTTCGTTGGTGGTCATGTCCTCGGTGTTGCCTAGGGCGGATCAGACGGGCGCTGGTAAGTGCATGAGCCACAATTGACGAAGCATATCGACGTTGCTGCTGGTTCCGTTGGTTGTGGGTAGGAGTCGGGTGATAGGCATCATCTCGAGGTATGCTGTACTTGGTTTAATGTCCCCCAGTGGCTCTTGGGAGAGTTGGAGGATTTTTGCGGATCTGGAGGTCGCTGGCGGCGTAAATTCTTGAAGCAGGTACTGTTTCAGAGCGAAACGGCGTTGACGGTGTTGGTAGAGGGTAGCGTGGCGCCGGGGTGGCAGCGGTAGATGGGTCCATTGTTGCTCCGAATGGTCACCAGTGAGGCGATGCCACTGTCAGAAGGGGAAAAAAGCCTTGGTATGTGTATGTATGTACGAGTGAATTGGTTTTAGATGCGGCACGAGCCGATATATATACTGAGTGAGTAGTCACCCGTGGTGCGTAATTACATAATTGCACTGAATTAGGTTAAGTCGGGTCAACCAAGGTCGCACTGTCAGAGCAGCGTCTGGTCGCGGGCGACATGGCGCGCGTTACATGCCACGTAGTTATCTTGGTATGTATACACTGCAAAACTGCTCGGCATCTCTTCTTGACAGCTCCAAGTTAACAAATCTAACACTGCGCTCTGCATTCAAAGGATTACAAAGGCGGACCTTTTAGTCCATAATTAGGTCGTATGCGAAAAAATACATAAATTATAAAAAAAAAAATAGATCAAATAAAAAATATAATGATTCTTGGATGCCAACCGTCAGTCCCTGGTGTTTTATAAATTTTGAGTTTCTCTATACACCTTTTACTTTTGTTATATTTACCGTAGTGAGTTTACCCTAGATTTTTCACAGGTTTCAGTTTGGAGTTCACTTTGAGGTATTTCGTTTACGAACACTGAGCTAAAATAGTTATTTAGAATATTACACATTCCTTCGTTTGAATACTCAAGTTGACCGTCATCAGATAATAGTGGCCCAATGTGATTCATAATAACCTTTTTACCTCTAATGTAACTAGAATGTTTGGGGATTCTCTTCGGATTTATCAGCGATATTCATTTTGTATTGCCGTTTTCGTTTTTATTGTCTTTTTTTTTAATCTCTGTGTATTATTACATAACTTTGCAAGCCGTTAGGTGCACCCGAACACTTGTATTTCTTATAAGCCTGTCTCTTTTTAGCTATACTTTTTTCAGTTTCTTTGTCGAGCCATTTTGGGCGAGCCTGATTTGGGGAGCGTTTGTCCTTTAACGGGATGTAGGTATGAATCATCTTAGTAAACGTATTTTGAAATATTTCCCACATCTGATCGCTTAAAATTGCCTCCCAAACTGTAAGCTGAAGCTCCTGACGTAGCCCTATGAACTGAGCTTTACTAAAATCGGGTATTTTAGATGCACATGTATCTATTCTAAAAAAAATTAGCGGTTTGAATCTAAGTTGTGATCGCTATTTGCAATAGTTTCACAAACCTCCACATCGGCTATCATGCTTTCACAGCTAGTGATCAACAGATCGAGTAAGCTCCCATGTATTGTGGGTTCTTTTACATGGTGAGCTAAGTAACTGTCACCGAGAAAATCTATCTTCAAGGGTCATCCAATCAATGTCAGTAAAACTGAAGTCACCCAGTATCTATAAGTCCCGGTTGTAGAAACTCGACAGTTCTTGAAACAACAGTTTGTCGTCTGCTAATGATAATGTTTTTGGTCTATATATGACATCTACATTTATTTTTTGTCCATTTGTTTGAGTTAATTGTACCCACAAACTATCATATGTATCCTCTTTGACTTTCTCTAAAACACAGGCATGGACATTGCTTTTAGCGTACAACAGAACACCCCCACCTTTCTTGTGGTTGCTATCCTGATGAAAGTGTTTAAATCCCGCAATATTAAATTCAGCTTCAAACTCTTTACCATCTAACCATGTCTCGGTTATTCCTATCATATCGAGATTTTCACTGTTGACATATGCCTGCATTTCTTGACATTTATTCCTAATACTGCGAGCATTAAATTACATGGTATTAAGAAACTGGTGATTATTTCTTTTTGACACGTTTTGTATTTCAACATGATGTCTTACATTATAATTTTGTTCTTTATTGACACATTGTCAGTTGGTAAATTTTCCAACTTCTCCGGTTCTATCTGAGTGACAGCTTTCTATGCAGCCTCATCTTAGTCTACAAAGGGAAAGATATCGCTCTTCTGCCTCTGAAAGCCCGTTGCCAACTTGAGAAGGATTATCATGAGGAACTTAATGACCTGGGTTTGGAATGAGGTTGCTACCTTGAGTATGGCATCACAGACGTTCTCATCGTTATTTGTATGCTGGAACCTTTCCAGGGGTATATCACGCGAAATGATGATACATTTTTACAGTATACGTCATGGCACATGTCGCCTTTAGTTCTTTTAGCTTTGTAACATCATTTTGATGCATATAATCAGGATTATTTTGCTAGGTTCCATTGATAGTTTGACTTGTTGCAAAATTACGCTTTACACTTTGTATAAAATTGGTCAAATGTATAGAATTTTGTTATTTTTCTGTAAATATTACAAATAACATGACATTTTTTGTACAATGTTAATCAAACTGTACACGTTCGAAAGAGCATTAAAAATGTATTCATTTGATAACTGTTTTGTTGCTCTATCTTACTCCATGTAAAAACCATGTCTCTACTTTAGTAAAAAGTCAAGACATTCAAACACTTCCTATCTATTAAAAGTCACGGGGAAAATTAATCAATTCTAACTGTTCATATATGTAGAATAGATCCTCCTCTTTCTTTTGGTACCTAATTTGTTGCTCTACCTTGGATAGACAAAAAATTATACCACAATATATGATTTAGAAATTACTTAAAATTCCCCCTTTTTGATAAGATAGGGAAAAAAATCAGCCTCCATGTGGAATACTTCCATACATCCCAGATAAAAACTAATACGGTTTTTTGCTTTTTCAGGTCAAAAAGAACAATTACAATTACATATGAAAATAGGAAAAAGTTGTCTTTTTGAACATATCTAAAACACACACACACATAAACACACACACACACACACACACACACACACACACACACACACACACACACACACACACACACACACACACACACACACATATATATATATATATATATATATATATATATATATACATTATATATATATATATATATATATATGTATGTATATACATATACATATATATATATATATATATATATATATATAGAAATTGTTTTAGACAAATAACAGAGTGATAGGTGGGGAAGGGTAAATGAAGATGGGCTTTTAGAATACGTCCGAACGTTAGGACGTATTCCAAAAGCCCATCTATTGCGTCACATATCGAAATTATATGTTTCCTCAATGGACCTTCATAACCATGCCTTATGCCTAGCTGACATATTGAGTCAATTATCCTGTACAAACATTTATCCTTGAGAATTGAATGCATTTCCTAATAGACCTTAATGCGGTCATAGTCGTCGTCGTCGTCATCATCATCATCATCATCATCATCATCATCATCATCATCATCATCATCATCATCATCATCATCATCATCATCATCATCATCATCATCATCATCATCATCATCATCATCATCATCATCATCATCATCATCATCATCATCATCATCATCATCATCATCATCATCATCATCATCATCATCATCATCATCATCATCATCATCATCATCATCATCATCATCATCATCATCATCATCATCATTATCATCATCATGAAGACGCCAAGCCTATTTTTTCAAATGATCAAATAATGTTCTCTCTTTTTCTAACATCTACATTACCACTAATAGGACAATCATATGAATAAGCATGCCTTGAAATTGTATTGAGTCTACTTTAAGAGTGACATGTAAATATTACAATGCATTGATCCGAATTGTAGATAGGAAGTGCTCGGTAGAAGACGTTATTGTCATTGCGTTGTTTTAGTGGTCAAGGTCGTTGGCGCATTGGACGTCTTTGTCGTTACGATTGTCATTCTCTTACTCTTCGCTGTTGGTGCTACTGCTCTTGTGGCTGCTGAAGTTACTACTATTCCATCGAAACACTCTCGCTCGTGCCAGTGCTGCCTGCGGAGTTGCTGTTATCGTTGCTGTCACCGCTATCGCTGTTTTCGTTGCTGCCACTGCTCTTGCTCTCTCCGTTGCTGCCACCGCTGCTACCACTGCTCTTGCTGTTTCCGTTGTTGCCACTGCTGTCGCTCGCGCTCTCGTCGCTGCTGCCGTCACTGTCGCTCTCATCATCGCCATGGTTACAACCACATCCGCAGCCGTGTCCACAGCCAGTATTGTTGTTGTTACCAAACATGTCAGAGGGTCCACAAATACTTATGCCAAACGAAAGCGAAAACTGTGTGGAGTTTCTCTCGACATCGTCTTCAGCGGAATCTAATGAAGGTGACGAGGATGTATCATCGTCTCCAGAGTTATCATCGTCTGAAGAGTCACTGCTGTCACTATTTGCAGATGGTTTGCCTTTGCTTCCACCACCTCTGGGAGCCATGTCCAGAGTTAATTCCTGTCGCCCATCGTCTTTCAGGAAAGGCTGGGCGAGTCCCACTGCAACACACATCTGCGAAAGTACAGGTGTATTAGAATAATATAATAGTATGTTTACAGGGAAGTAGCCACCCCGTACTTAGTTACATGCAAGCTATTGATGGGCCGCTGATGGTACAGGCTTACTGTCATCTCTCGTTATTCGAGGTGATTGCGCTGATTAACTACGTGTAAAGTTAATAGTTGCTCAAGAGCACTCACGCCTGACACCGTCTTTACTGCTAAGCGACTGAAATTTTGCCTCGCTGCATTTCTAGTAGGAGCTCGATTACATATGCACATAAGACGCAACCAAATAATTTGTCTGAATCATCCAAAGAGCCTTACAATAGTCATGCTATTGCAGTTTGCAACATTTTGAAAATGAACACTGGTTTAAGGAGTTACATGTTTTAGGAATACGTAGTCAAGAAAATGAGCTCGTGATTTCAAGACAACACGAAAATGCAGGCAAATACTCACCGAAAAGGCCAAAAGTATCCATGTTCTTGATGAGCTCATCTTGTACAGATGTCTTCAGCAAATCTTTTCCTCAAAAATTGGTAGCGACGCTGAAAAAGGAAGTCCTACATAACAATCCATGACCTTTTTATCTTTTTATTTTATTTTATTTATTTATTTATTTATTTATTTTTTGTGGTGGTGGGGAAGCGGGGAGAGACTTGGTTATGTTTGTGCATCCAAATGTGAATGCTTGCGTTACGTAAAAGGTGTATAAGTGTACATGTGCAATTTTTGGTTCTTCAAGTATACACGTGTTTAATAACGTTCTTACACACAATAATCAAAAAGTGAGTTTATATTGATTGCATGAATATAACTATTTTGGTTTTTAAGACTATGCTATAATGACTATTGTCGGCACACATGCCCCATTGTGATTTACAAGGTAATGAGACCAAGACTGAAGGTACTTGATAATCCGGTCATCATGGAAAACAGATCTAAATCTACAAATGCATTTGTGGTTTCCAGTGACTGATCGTGAGCCATAGCTGGAAAGACACCAAATTGCAATGCCCCATTCAGTTAGCTCACAGAGCTAACGATCTCACCTGAAAGGACTTGGAGTCTCTAGTCTTACGAGTGCCTTCCCAACAATACAACCCTCCTTTTAAATGATACGAGGAGGAAAAACTAAACCAAAACCGTGTGTAGATCGCAGGTGCTTCTCTGTGACTAATTACACGAAATTACATGTGTATATACTCCACCAATATTTCAATGATAGATCTCGTGTTGGCCTTGCATGATTTAAGCTGCCTATGCCATATATCTCCGCCTCCTCCCTCTCTCTCTCTCTCTCTGTGTCTCTCTCTCTTTCGCTCTCTCTCTCTCTTTCTCTCTTATCATCTCTCTCTCTCTTTCTCTCTGTCTCTGTATCTGTGGAAGTCTACGATCTAGGAGGGTTAGTGGGGCTTAGATAAAGCCTGATGCGACGTGTAGTCCCTCTCTATTATGCGTGTGGTCAAGTGCCGTGTGGCGGGCACATACGCTTGAATCCCATAGAGGTGTTTCGATGGTTCCTTCTATGGGTAGCAACGTCCAACTCTACTGGCCTCATTCCACATCGCAATGTCTTGTCTGAGTGTCAAAGGACCATCACGAGTCTGATGAC